>NC_135786.1:89137500-89450000 GCF_051106095.1 Pogona vitticeps | reverse complement strand
ATACCTTTTATAAGGTGTGCTGTCACATCGTCACATAGATGTTTAACCTCGATGTAGATATAGTGAATGCCCAGAGGCTATTCAGGTGACACGGACATTGTCTTCTGTGATTGGATGCCAGATGTATCAACAATAACAACAACAACAACAACAACAACAAAAGTTAGGCCTTAGTTTCATCGCTTACTAGAAAACAACTAAGATGTTATTTAGAGTGCAAGGGTGTAACATTTTTATTACTTGGAAATATGTCAGGCTTCTCTACAGGTAAAATTTAGACTCATTTCTACTGCAATACTACTTCCTTAGGTTGGTAGTGTATATCTCAATAAACAGAATTCTCTTTTGCCACTAGCATACTTTACTTCCATCTACATATATATAGAAGATCTCACTACAGTTCTATAACTCAAGCAGTCATAGCCAATAAAACGCAATGCGATGCCAGGCCTGGCTCCAGCTTTGCTTTTCAATGTCATAGGCTAGGGCTTTTAGGCTTAAGGGGCAATAATTTAGTCCTCTACTTAAATGTCCACATTTTGGGGTGCAATGCTCTCATTGAAAAACATAAAGATACACAGATATAATTAGGATTGTGTTAATCTGTTTTATTCACGCATTCTAAGCACTTTATTTAATTGATAGCTGTACTCTTTATAACTGCAGTGATTGCGTCTGGTACAATTAAAATAATCATGAAATGAAGTAATTTTCTTGCATCTTAAACACGAACCAAATTACTGGAATATTGCTACTCCCCCCCTCTTTCTCCTTCCACTCCCTCCTCCTCTCTTCCCCTTCTTCTCCCTTCTTTGTTTTTTTCCCTTTCCTATCTTACCTTATCAAAACAAAAACAGGAAATAGAATAAATTCCATAGCCTTTGGCCAGGCCTGTGTATTGCTCCATCCACTGTCTCTTTTATGGATGAACCTTAGAACCTTGGACCAGAATCCTGTTGGTGGCCAGTGAAGCATAATATTCTGCTGGAGGGTAGCTCCACCCAATCTCCATTCCATAAATGGAGAATGCAGAGCATGCCCATTGACAACAACAGGGCTTCAGCTTTCACAAGGAGTTCAGTGTCCCATATCTCCTTCTGTAAGCTCCATGAATGTTGTTGCAAATCATAGGTTGTACTTGCAGGTGGACTGACCAAAGAGCGCTTGTCCCATAGAAACTTGTAACTGGACGTGCCATTAGGGCTCGGGCACACTTACGTATGTATCAAAGCTTCTGTGACACTTTGTGACACAAGAGAAGAGTGGCCTCATCTCTCAAAGGACAAACTGACTCCCTCAACAAAACCTCATTCAAACCTTGAAAGTAACAAGTGCTTGCAACTACAATACTGCATTTACTGTTTTGGATAATGATGAAGATGTCATGAAATGACATTTCACATGTAATGTAAGAAGCAGGGTAAAAGAGAATAAGGAACTTTTCTAGTTACTTTCAGAACATGGTTTCATGGGGTAATTTTGAAGTATTTTTAGAGGCAATTTGGCAGGAATTTTTCATAATGCATTTCTTTTTCAATGCGATAAACAATAACATGTTCCTTTTCAAACACTACAATGAGTAACAGGTGTATTATTATTTTAAAAAGTAATAAGTAAAAAAGTAAAAAGTATAAGTAAAAGGTAATATTCCAACCTGTGTCCAAACTTCATATTCCTGTTTGATGTTCTCACAACAGGAGACAAATCCATGTGTCTGATTGATGGGAAAGGTCATAGCAAGGGGGCAGGACCAGGCACATTGTTTACTCTACCAAAGCAAAAGATGGCACTGTTCCTCATACAGAAGCTGATTGGGTTGACAGCTGCCCCTTTCTTCAGCACTCGCAAAAAGGTGGTATTCTCCACCATACTTGATAGGATGTGCAGGACAAGCCATGTAGCACGCACAATTCTTTCCTCAAATAAAGGAATATTCCTTTGGGTTCAGCAGAAATGGCCAGGTGAGACACTGTTCTACATATGTTGTCTTATTCATCACTGGTAAGGCTACAAGTGCAGTTTGGTGAAAAATGTCCTGCTTCCTGATATAAGTAGCCTGCTCTTTCTGACACTTGCCAGAAAGGACTAAGAGAAAGCCCAAGAGAAGGAAAAGGAGTGAGAAGGAAACATGCTGTCTCTTATCTCTGGTGAAGGTGGGAACTCCATCTTTTCCAGCATCACCGAGAAGAAAGGTATTCACTGTCTCCCAGATTTCTCCCTAAAACTCAAATTTGTGAATATTAGGGAAGAAAAAGAACAACATGAGAATGTGATTGACCACTGGTGCAGATCCTGGTACAAATATCAACCCCACTACAGATCATCTCGAGATCACTCAGACCTTGATTTCAGACCAATATCACAGACCTTCTAATGACTTTCAAATCTGAAGCATCAAGTCAAGATAAATTTAAGGAAGGAAAACCAGGAGCCAGGAGTGAATTTGCCCTTACTTGAGCAAGAAATCTTTTATAGCTGGAAAACTTTCATTTTCTGGTTCCCCCCCTCCCAACCTATGTTGTACAAATCTCATGATACCGATGTAAAGGGATAGAACATGTTAGAAAACAGTGCTCTCTGAAAGTAGATTTTCATTCTGCTAGTGTCAAGGATGAACATACAAAGCTGAAACCTTAAATATCTATTCTGATTATGATGAAGCCTCTGTAGCCTGTATAGCTTTTGTGTGCATTTCTTGGGATACAGCCTTGATACAAACGTTCCATTTCAGAATACAATGTTATAGAAAAGATCTCTGCAATCAAAAGTGACAGAAGGTGAAGACTGAAGCATTTTGTGAATCTGAAAGGATTCCTTTGTTCGGACTGTTCATAGGACTGGCTTTTGGCAAGCGACGTTGCAGTCTGGTTTATCAGCAAAGTGAAGCGGTAAGCTTTATCTACGTATCAGCTGATTTGACTCAGTCTGTCTGATAAAGATCGGTGGTGGTGGAGAAATCACAGCTACATACATTTTCATAAGGACTTTCCATGCCTGTCACTTTTTCCTACATCATAAGGATATTATGTAATTGCATCAGTTTGTAATTGGCATTAACATATCTATGGGAGATAAAATAATTCAGGGACGGGTCAATTCTACCAGGTCGTGTGCTGAGTCTGTTTAGACCACCTTGACATCCTCCATCTCAAAAGAGTTTGAACGTGTATAAATAAGACAAAAATTTTACATGGGAGAAAACACATGGGAATATTGGTACATTTTAAAAGTATGCATGGATTTTGTATGGATCATTGCAGAATATGTGTGATATGGAAGCAGATTAATGAGTCAACACAAGACACAGAGAAGAAGTATTTGGCCACACAAATGTTCTGCCTTCCTACAATACTGTTATCAAGGCAGTTCACAATCCATAAAAATGACTGGTTATCTGAAAAGGAGAACTAAATTCCCAACAATTTAAGTCAATTAACACACGTAACTCAATAAGCCAATTCATGTAATATTGCGAAATAATATGAACAAAATAGCAGCAAATAATAATGACTCACTCCATAAACTATTTTTTTAAAAATAATAAAACTGAAGGAGCAAACATACAGTACAGGAAACATAACAAACAATGCAAAAACATGAACAAAGCCCCCACCTATCTTAACGCGTCTGCAAGATCAGGTTACATTGTAAAGTTACAGAATGCACAAAAATAATTGACAAATATTGTGAACAACAAAAGGCATCTGTGCATAATTATATTGTAAATTGCCCAGAGAGTGCTCTAGCACTATGGGATGGTATATAAGTTGGGGGAAAAATTGCAGCAGTAGCAACAACAACAATAATAATACAGTGGACCCTCGACTTACAGACGGCTCGACTTACAGACTTTTCGAGTTACAGACTTCTCTGGCTGCAAAATTTAGATTCGACTTGCAGCCAGAGAATCCACTTATAGACCAGAAAAAAAACCAAAATGGAATAAAAATAGAATAAAAACCACTGGTTATGGGATTAATCGGTTTTCAGTGCATTGTAGGTCAATGGAGATTCGACTTACAGACTTTTCGACTTGCAGCCACCATTCCAATACGGATTAATTCCTTAAGTAGAGGGTCCACTGTAATAGAAAAGGCAAAACCTGTCTTTTCATTATTATTATTCTCCCTCCCTCTCTCCTCCTCGTTTTTGTCTTTTGTTCTCTCTAATAAATTCTTTTTTTAAGGACACTCTTTATTCTAGGGCTGCATTTGTTTCATCCAGATTCACTCTTCCACTTCTTTTATTCTGTGTAGGTGGTATTGGTTGTCAGTTAGATACTTGCATGCAATAGTCATTTCAGTTCTGCAGTATCTTCATGGATCTGTCCCAGTGAACAGGCAAGTCAGGGACCTAGGGACAATCACTCTGCTACTGACAGTCACCCAGCTCCAAAACAGTGCTGTATCTTGGTGACTGTCAATAGCATGCCACACTGCACTCCCCAAAGAACCCCAAGACCCTGGACTGGTTGGAAATCAAGCAGCAGACTTCGTTTGGAGGCTGTTATCTGCACCTAGATCTTCTAGGATCTGCAATAAAAGGCCTAAAACAAGAACAAAAATCAAGTCAAAGTTCATTGGGAACAATAATTTAGGTTTATATGGTTATTCACAAGTAGAGTTTGGCACATGTGCAGAGGCGGCAGGCCCAGCTTCAGAAAGGGCAGTGGAAGAGGTGGCAGGAGGAGGTTGGCAGAGGAGATGGGGGCAATGCAAATAAGGTGGGCAAGCATCCATTTCACTGAAGCAAAATGAAGCACTGAGGGAGGAAAAGTCAAGGGCTTTGTTTTGTCCCCAAACTGAGTCATGAACCAAACCATGAACCAGCTTGATTCATTTGTTTTTCTGATTCGTGGATCAATTCATGCCTAACTCTACTCACAAGCAGTCCATGTGCGGTTTTCATGCTTGCAGAAGGGAGAGAGAAACATGTTGCTTTCTTCAGGGCAGAAACAGAGAGAAAGAGAGACAGGGTTTAATGCATTCCTATGGGCTTTTTCTTTTCGCATAGCGAAAAATCCGGATAGCGACGATTTTTCTGGAATGGATTATCATTGTTATGCGGGGCACCACTGTAATATGAAAACTGCTTAAGACTGCAATCCTAAATATAGTTACTAGAGAGAAGGAGAGAGAGAGAGAATAAGCTGGGAGGGGGGAGGAGGAAAGGAAATAGGAACAGACACAGCTCAAGCAGGGAGGTAAGTCTACTCAGTGTATGGTACCAAACCCTTTCCTCTCACACTGGTCAGCTCTTAGGACATCCAGTGTTGATACAACCAATGTTACATAGACCTAACAGAACCTAACAGCTAATGTTTCTTGCCAGTCTGGGACTTGAATCGAAAAGGGTTCAACTAACTGAACTTAATTGACTGCATTCTGCTTGTGTACATGTTTAGTTTTCCAGAAGCAGAGACTCCAGTGTTGCAGGCTGGATCACAAGTGAGCAGGACTTTTCCAATGACCAAGGCCATGTCAGAATCACTGTACAAAGAAAAGTGCTTTTGAAGTCCACTTTTAAGCAAACTTTTTCATTTGTAGCAACTTTCTCCTGAAGAGACAGAATTTGCTGGTAATTGCAATTACATTAAGGTGAAAAAAGTATAACACCCCTCAGCACACCTTTGTGTTTTTCAGTTGTAGTATTTGCAAAACTCTTACTCCTCCTTGGTGCTTTATGTATGTAAATTTTCCTCATGGATGGACTAGCATGTTGGAAGAAGAGCCAAACATGCACGGGTAGGTTTGACCTTCTCTGAGTAATACGTGTGATAAGAGACATGTGTGGCATCCCTCCTTTTATCTACAACATATACTTTCAGTGACAGGTTTAACTTCTTGTGTGAACTGGGCCACACCTGCATCAGTGACATGGCTCAATTTAGTGTTTGATAGCGAGGCAACATAAAGGATTACCACAGGTTTGATCTTATCATTTTCAATCATGACCATAAATCTGTGTCCCAGACAAGCACCTAACTCTGATCTAACTTTCCTGTGAAGCCCATATTTCCCACAAGTCCCATCAAAGTTCACTGTATTAACCCAGGAGTTATAGGTTTCTGCAGAAATAAATTCTTCTAGCAGCAGCAAATGTTGGGACTTTCTACCGGTCTCTTGAAATCTCAATCTCTTGTAGAGAAGGCTCATTTTGAATGCTAAGATCTGAAGGTAATTCCAGTATCCACAGCAGAACTTTAATGTTAGTGGTTATTCATTGATAACCTATCTTCATTATTTCTAGAGATGTTCAAGATTTGTGGACCACTTCGATCAGTTTCTCCTTTGTGGGTTATCTGAGGAGGTTATCTGCACTGGTGCAAAGCCTGTTTGGATCCCTTTCAAACTGAGTAATAGCCTTTTAGGGGTAACCCTGCCCACCCTCCTGGTAGCATATATAACTGCGCCCAGCCCTAACCTCTCAGTTCCTTTTCATCCACCACCAGATCCCCAGCAATTTGGAAACCTCTTGCTGAGTATTTGAATTTTCTCATCATTGCCTTTTTCTATTCCTGTTTAATTTCTCCTTTAAATTTTGTTCACTAGTTTATTTTTGTCTATCATATCCTGATTGCCGTTCATCCCACTTACTGATTTTTACTTGGTTTTCTCTCGCTCACTTTGCTAGCTCTGCCCATGCATAGGGCCCCTGAAGCCTTGTTTAAGAAATGCAGCTCATGCAGGCCAGTATAGCTCTCACTGTTATTCAAAGGGCCTATTCTGCCTCAGAGAAGCCCATCTCTCCCAGCCTTGTCTGATCTGTAAAGCTTTCACCAAGCAAGGCTGGAGACTAAAACAGTCAAAATTCCATTCATTTCTTTGGGAACAGTCTCTCCAGCCTGCAGACAAGGCTTTGGGCCCACGCTTGTCAGATACCATTCTCCACCACAGTCTCTCTATCAATGGTGCCCTCTACTTGCTCCAGTAGACAGACTTTTTGCTCAATACTGACTTATTTGACTGATCTTGACTGACTTTTACCATCTGTGCTGATGTGAACAAAAGAGCCAACACCATCTTCCCAAGCGTCTCCTCCTTCTACCTCAGGTAGGGAGGAGCATGCAGCCAAAGCACGAAAAACTGCCATTAAGCGCCCCCCCCCCCCAGCCCAGCTGCTTCTGAGGCTCCTAAGCTGAAATGGGCAAAGTACATGAAAGACACGCATACTAAGAAGGCTCTATTACCAGTGTTGATAGCCTCACCTGCTCCATCATCAGTGATAGCTCCAGTGCCAATCCGGTATTCACCTACTCCATCTGGATTGGCATTTACAACAGTCATAGCAGAAAATTCCATTGATTCTGCCAGCATCCCCATCAAATCACTTTTTTTAAACCATATCAGCAGCCACTACCTCCGTTTCTCATCAAATAAGTGCCTTGCTGATTATGCCTCTTAAGTCATTGCTAGCAACATAGGCACTCTTGGCTTTGAACCACCCGTATTGCAGAAGAGTCTCAATCTCACATTGAAGATTTGGAGTTCAAGGGTGATGGTCTCTTTAACACCGAAATGGATGAACTCATGGACTATCTTATTAAAACATAGAATGTGGCAAAGCAAGTGAGCTGTACTTCACAGTCTGCCATCTACCTAAACTAATTCTGGGCTGTATCCAAGAACCTGGTGCTAACTGGACTTACCGTCATGTGAGAGCTTGATTATATCCTATAGATGCCATAAGCTTATAAACAAATGCATTTGGCTATCTGTGTGTGGTCAGATCAGCAGGTGACACAAGCACCAAGGAAGCTGGAACATTTCAGGATATGTTAAGACGTTCCTTTCTGAGTTATTCACCTGCACTATTGAATTAATGTTTACATCAAGGCCATTTTAAAGAAGATTAGATTCTAAATCCATATCAAGATATAGGCCTTGTACTCTGAGCATTGGTGTTCCATATATTTTATTTTGCTCAAATTTTAATATTTTTGAAAGCTTATTGTGAGATACTATGTGAGCATCTTCATTAACCTGCATCCTGTTCATTCAAGGGCAGATTAATCTGCTTTCTGTTTCAGAAATAATGCATTGAAAGCCAGCTGGATTGTGGCTCAATAAAAAAAATTCTGCATGTGTTTTTATCATTTTTTATTATCTCTTTTTGCTGAGTGAATCATTATGTAGATCGATCAAGTCATTTCATTATGATTCAAATGCACTCAACGGTTAATGAAAATATTAGTCTCTAGAAGAATTTATTTGAAAAAAATAAATGTTATTATTTTAAATTTTGTGATAAATGTGATAAACTTAGGAAAGAAAGTCAGTAAATCCTAAAGGCCATTTAAATTTATTTATTTTTTCTATGGAAGCATCTATATATTCACCTATAGCAACATTTCTATAAACTCATTGTGGTTCTAAACACCTGAAATAAGCCTGATATGGGGAACAGTAAAGCCACTAGAAAACAAACACAATAAAGCCAACACACAGCAAAGTTAACATGCAGTTAATAGCTTGACAATATAAAAATGTCTTGATTGTCCACTTGATAGCTGTCAGCATAAAGGCTAGTCAAATCTAGCTTGACATAAAATTCCATGAAGATGGTGCTACCACTTATTAGGCCCTGTCAGATGTTACCACCACTTACATTACCTTTGTTATAGAAGTACCTTCATGATGACCATAACTGACAGCAAGTTCATATGGGAGGAGGCAGTCCTCTGGCAATCCTGGTCTGAAGTCATTTTAGGCTTTACAGATAGCAGTGAAGATCCTGGATCAGTCAGGCCAAGAAACAAGTTGAATGCTGTGTGATATACATATATCGAGTAGAGTGCAATAAATATAATTGTGACAGGAATGGTCAGTGTTGACCAAAATTGTAAAGATGGGTCAGCTGAACTTATTTAGCTCTATTCCATCCATGGCTCACTCACAATGTGCCCTATTCCATTGTAAGCAGCCAATCTATTAAGAATACAGTCATGCCTCAATTTACGATTGCTTCACATTACGATGAAACCGCATTATGACGATCTTTTTGCGATCGCAATTGCGATAGCAAAACAGTGGTCTGAATAGGGCTTTTTTGCTTTGCAATGATCAGTTCCCTGCTTCGGGAACTGATTCTTTGCAAAACGATGATTTTAGAACAGCTGATTGGCAGTTTCAAAATGGCCGCCGGGTAAACAAAATGGCCCCCTGTTGTTTTCTGGAACGGATTCCTCGCTGCACAGGCAGTGAAAATGGCCGTCCTATGGAGGATCTTCGCTGAACGGTGAGTTTCCAGCCCATCGGAACGCATTAAATGGGTTTTAATGCGTTTCTATGGGCTTTTTAATTTCGCTTTACGATGTTTTCGTTCTACAGCGATTTCGCTGGAACGAATTAACATTGTAATGCGAGGATACTCTGGTTTCTCTTCAGATCGTATAAACATTGTAATGCGAGGCACTACAGTGCTGGCCAAACAGGATTGTCTTAAGCTGAAATCCTGTTGCATATTGCAGTAAATTGTACTAGAGTAGACCCATTAAATCTGTAAGGATTTGGTGAGAAATCTCTACAACAATCAGCTATACTAGTATAGCATACTGCAACATAGTATACTAAGCTACTGGATTTCAGTCAGTGTATTTTTCTCTCACACACCTGTCTGTACCTACCCTCCTGTCTGTTTCCTGAAAAAAAAAGAGACATTTGAAAATATCAGATCAGTCTTTGACCAATATAGGCTAATTACTCAATTCTGCCCTTACCTAGACAAGTGCTCCCTCAGGGACTTGGTGCAGGTGTTGGTCATCTCCTGGATTGACTACTGCAATGCTATCTATGTGGGGCTTACCTTAAGGCTAATGCAGAGACAGCAGCGGGTTCAGAATGCAACAGCCAGACTGGTGGTTGGTGTCAGTAAATGTAGCTATATCATCCTGGTCCTGGCTCACCTCCAATGGTTACCTGTTGCATCCTGATCAGGTTCAAGGTTTTGACACTCAAGTACAAAGTTCCCTGTGGTTTGGGTCCATGTTACTTGTTGGAGTGTCTTTCCCCCAGAAGTCATCTGCCCAACCCACTAGATCATCACAGGTGAGGCTCCTTGCAGTGGCCACCCCAAGGGAGGCCCAGAGGTCATCTACTAGAAGTAGGGCCTTCTTTGTGGTGGCCCCAACTCCGTGGAACCAGCTTCCAGAGGAGCTTCACCTGGCCCCCTCCTTCTGAACATTCAGGAGGCAACTGAAGACATGGCTTTTCAGGAAAGCTGCCCACACTGATCCTAGCTGACCACCTCTTGTTTGCCATTTTGTTCTTCTATAGTTTCAGCACCATCCGGTTTACTAGCTAGCTCTTATTTTGTTTTTAAATACCCTTAGTTTTATTTTGGTTGTTTTGGTTGTTATTGTAAACTGACCAGAACAATGCTTCAGCACTAATGGGGAACAGTATACAAATTAGTAACAGATAATAATAAATAAGCCAATTGTAACATTATCGCTGACCCAAATTAGTAACAGATAATCATAAATAAGCCAATTGTAACATTATCGCTGACCCAAGGTGGTTTGGATTCCATCTTGCATTTTCCCTCACCATGTTGGTTAGAGCTGATAGGAGTTGAAGTCCAAAACATTGGGAAGTCCAAAGGTTTCAAAGGTGTCACAGCTCTGGTCTACCCCAGGCTAGTAGAGGCTCTGTAGGGTTTCAGATAGGTGCCATTTTCAACCATACCTGGACAACTTAGTGACTGCACTTCCTATTGTTTACACTCAAAGCATATGTTCTAACACCAAGCCACAGTTGCACTTCAGTTAGAAGGTTAATTGTCTTGGAGGCAGAGTGTGTGAAGAAATTGAGTGTGGCTTTAAAATTAAACATAAAAATGTCCTGTAATCATGTAGCGGATAAAATGGTTTGGTCAGGAGTCTACAGATCAGACTGATTTCAAGTCTCCCTCAGCGGACCACCCCTTATTCATTAGTTTATCTCAACTGGCACTAACTGTCTTAATACTTTGGTAGTGAAAAGGAATAAAAATGTTTCCATGTACTGTACTTATAATTGTTCATAGATAAAAACAAACGTGTAGAAAGGTTAACTTGTTACATCACTGAGATTAACTGGTAAACTAGCTTCATTACTGGTTAACTGACTGGTTACAGAGCTGACAGAACACATCACCGTAACTGTCTTGAGATTCCATTGCTAACACTGACAGAACCCTAACTGGGAAAAGGCAGGAAAAAGAATCTGAGGTAGAAAGAGAACTATCGGCTGTTACTGGATTGACTGACATTCAGTCCCAGTCTAAAACTGTCCCTTCCAGTTATATTCAACAAATTGTTGGTGTTCGTTGTTAGGTGGAGGGTTCTGGTAATCTTCTTGCTGCTAGTCTGTGATGATATTGTTATCAGGGTAGCTAGAGAATTATAGGATTAAATGTAAATACATCAGAATTATTTGTATGTGTTGCCAGCATCAGGACTTTACATCAACATCTGAAAATATGCCAATAGACTCCATCTCTAGTGGAAAAAATAGCAAACACCATTGATTCTCAACAAGGCAGGAAGTGATAGCAGTATATATAAATGGGCTTGAGTCAATTAAGCCTCTTGATGCATTTTGTAAAAAAAAAAAGCAAATATGCACAGCTCCTTACAGTCAGTTTGTTTACACCAGTTTAAATTCAAACAGTTTTAGCAGAAAGTTTATTAAATATGTTGCAGGCGTGGAGTAATTCCCACAAATCTCTTCAATCACTAATGTTTATATGATGGATTCAGCTGCTATAATTATTGGAAAAGCACTGGACAAAGCCCATTGCAAAGTTAAATCCTTCCATAAGACCAGAGAATATTCCAGGAATTACATCAGAGAGAAGTGTATACTTTTAACTGTATGCTGGTGGTGGTGCTACTTTTCATCAATAGAAATACAGTGGTGCCTCGCTTAACGAGTGCCTCAGTTAACAACGAATCCGCATAGCGACGGATTTTTTGCGATCGCAAAAGCAATCGCATTGCGATGTTTTTAATGGTAAAACATCACTTTGCAATGATCAGTAAGCTGTTTCACTGACCGATTTCCGCATAGTGATGTTTTAAAAACAGCTGATCGGCGGTTCCAAAATGGCCACTGGAAAAAAATGGCCACCCGCAGTGTTTTCGCATCCATTCCTCGCATACCGGGCAGCAAAAATGGCAGCCGTATGGAGGATTTTCGCATAACGGTGAATTTTAAGCCCATAGGAATGCATTAAATGGGGTTCAATGCATTCCTATGGGCTTTTTCTTTTTGCATAGCGATGAATCTGGATAGCGACGATTTTTCCAGAACGGATTATGAATATGTAAACTGTAATATGAAAACTGCTTAAGACTGCAATCCTAAATATAGTTACTAGAGAGTAATTCGTAGTGGAATCATTAGAACATGCCTTCAGCTCCCCATATATAGGCTAGCATAATTAGTATGCTATACAGTTGTACCATGGCTGGCTATATTAAAATACAGTCACTTAAACTGCTTCTCAGTAAGTGAAATACATGAATTAACACAAATATTTAAAGCTGAATGTATAAGATTAATACAAGAGATCAGGATCAGATCTGAGAACCTCTGTGTGGTATCTGTGGGCTAGTGAATCAACTGAGATCCCACCAAGGAGAAGGGGAGAGGGGAAGAGAAGTGACCTTGTTATTCAAACCACAAGCATGGTCCCACCATCTCCTGAATGAGCTGTCTCTTCCGTTGATGGCAACAAAGAAGGAGAGTTTGGGCTTTACCTTAGAAATGGATCTTCCCTGTCTTTCCTGCTCCAAAGTCATGGATTAAATCAGTAAAGTGATGAGGCTGCAGGATTACTGAACATGGTTCTGGGGAAGGGCCAGTAAGAAGCAAGAAGGTATGAAAACAGCACAGAGGAGAGCCAATGTCCATCATTGCCCTTTTAAGAAGAAAGCAAAGAAGACTGTGTCCATTAAAGTCTTTCACTCCCTCCCTTCTCCACAGTTGGGGATTTCTTCTGTCAGATGGGGAAAAAAGGGGGGAAAGAACAAAAATTAAAATTAAAAAAAGAGTGCTAAGTTCTGTAGGACTGCCACTGGCTGAAAGGTCTGCACGACTGGTTGTAGGACCTGGCCTTGCACCTCCCCATTCACAGTTAAGAATGGGACTTTTCATAGAGAACCAGGGGATTGCTGCTGTGGACACCTCTAGCGGTGCCCTCACCCCATTCCCAGAGGGCACATCTACATTTATTGAAGTCTCAGGTGGGATATCTGACAGCAATGCCCCCACCCCATTCTTGGAGATACAGAGTACAGCCAAACCACTTTCCATTACTGAGGGTCCAACGAGGGTAAACCAGGAACCCAAACAGAAGAAAGAGAATGGCAGATGGCAGAAGGCAGGAAAGGGGGGGGGGTTGGAAAAGGAGAAGGGCAAGAGAAAGAGGGTCCCTTAGAAGACCCAGGAGAAGCAGTCAGGGTTTCAGATCTGGGGCTAGACCTTAGAGGAGGAAGGAGGGGGAGAAGAAAAGACGAGGGATGATGAAGAAGAGAGGGTCGGAGATGATGACTGCAAACTAGAAGAGGGGGCATGGCATGACACTCAGGAGGAGCTGGGCAAGGTGTGTAATGCTGAGGAGATCCCAAGACCAGAAGGAGAGTGGGACTATTATCTACAGAGAGGACCCCTGAACCACGGTCATCTTAGAACTCTTTGTGCCAAAGGGACCAGGACTAATGTACCAGAGCCCTTATCCTCCCAACACCATGAGCTAACATGGAGGCCCAAACCCTCCACCTGGTATGTTGCCCTACCCATAAGTCTCGGAGAGCCCACCATTACCCAGTTCCAATGCTGGAGGAGGAAGGGACAAAAAGAGCATCAGAAGCTCCCCTAGCAGCAGCAGCAATAGGGACCCGAGGTGCTCACCTTCTCCAGTACCCTTGCATTCAGGAGCCAAGGAGATCCATGTCCCGTTGCAGTTCTACAGACCCTTGCTACACACGTTCTCCACTTTTTGGCACCATGTGGAGAGTGCCGTTGGAGGAGAGGAGTGATTTGACCACCCCAGTGAAGTTAACTGGGGTTGGTAGATAGACTGAGACTGAGCAGGGGCTAGTGACAAGAACTAGCCCCTCAGAAGAAGTTCCTTGGAGTGTCTTTTCCTAAGTTGTTTATTTTCCCCACCCAGGTTGTGATAAACCCTTTGCCATTTAAGCTACCATGTGTCAAGTCTATGGTTCTGGGAATGGAGGGGAGGGCCACCCATTGACTCTGGCAGGGTCGGCCGGGCTCAAAACCAGGGATGTAGAAATACCAACCAGAAACCAGACAAATACTGGATCAAAATGTTACCAAAAAGGCACAGGGTGGGTCACGCTGTTCACCTGCACTTTGGCACTGGCTACATCTCTCTAGCCTGGACACAGCCCTCTGTTGTGGCTGTCCTTAGTTTCATCAAGCTTCAGCCCTTATCCTTCCACAGGGTGTCTGCTTCAAACCCGGTAAACTTGCCTGTAACGCCAGCACTGACAGAAGTGTTAAATGGAAGATGAATTCCCAAAAAGATGCCATGTGACACTGTGACAAGAAGACAGTCCCTCTGCTGATTTTTCTTATACCTCTAAACGTAACAACCAGCCCAAGCATGTCATACTGACTATTGGCCTCTGCTTCCATCAATAGGACTCAGCTAAATGTACAGAGAAATTGTAGGAGGTACCTAGAACAAGTCTTCTAAAGCTTGGTAAATTTGAATTTTCTTCCCTGCTTCCAACTTCCAGAGAGAGGGAAGGGAGGGAGGGAAAGATTTATCCATGAGGCAAGGTTTTTAAAAGCAGATTTTTTTCAACCACACAAATGACTTGTCAGACCCCCACCCACCCCACCCTCCCAAACACAAACAAGGCTGAGTGGTTGTTTTTGTGTCTTTACACTGCAGTCTGCAGACTTTTTGAACTGATTAAGAAGATGAGGCTCTTGCTGAAAAGAAGTTGTTTTATTATGGTTTGATTTAAATTTGGAAACCAAGCACTTCCCAGGTTAGGGTTCCCAGGTAAAGGTTCCCCTTGAAATTTTTAGTCCAGTCGTGTCCGACTCTAGGGGGCGGCGCTCATCCCGCTTTTCAAGCCATAGAGCCAGCGCTTGTCTGAAGACAGTTTCCGTTGTCACGTGGCCAGCGTGACTAGGGAACACCGTTTTACCTTCCCACCTAGATGGTACCTATTTATCTACTCGCATTTACATGCTTTCAAACTGCTAGGTTGGTGAGGAGCTGGGACAAAGCGATGGGAGCTCACTCCATTGCATGGATTTGATCTTACGACTGCTGGTCTTCTGACCCTACAGCACAGGCTTCTGCAGTTTAGCCCACAGCACCACCATGTCCCTAACCACTTCCTAACCTTTGTATAAATTGTGTTACATTACACTGCCTGTTCTATAAGTTCGTAATAAACAAATATGCATAATCTAGTTTCTCTCTCTGTTTCTCCACCTGTACATCTGTTGGTCTCTGACTCTACCACTTGTTCCCAACAGCACCCTTGGTGACCCACTGCATGACAAAAAACCGTATCTTCTGTGACATAGGTCTCCTTTGTCTTTATGTGGAGAATGATGAAGGGGGACCTTCTCAAGACTACACTAGAGAGGTCCAGGTGTCTCTTTCATCTGAAAGCTGTTCTACTCAGTTCCTCAGTTCTGGGTAGGCTTAATAAGATAATAAGATTACACGTTATTAAAACATGCATAATGGTGAGGATGTTTAAGGAATGTAAAAGAAGGGTGCCTTGCAACTTGTCATACCTCACAGGTATAGGAGTGGAGCCGTACTTATTTTTATTGGACAGACGGAGGATAAGAACACTATAGGTCAGTGGTAGAACCTATGCTTTGTACTCAAGACACTCCAAGGTCAGTTCCTAGCATCACCAGAAAAGGAATGGGAAAGCCCCTTTCTCAAATGCTGGAGAGCTGTTGCCAGATAACATAGCCGATGCCGAGCTAGAAGAACTAGTGACTTGACTCAAGTTCGAAGAAGGTGTCTATGAATAATATATGGCTGCTGCATCTTCCGGAGGGTACTTTTTAAAAGTATCCTGTCGACCTTCATCCTAAACTTATGGTATACTGCTCTCAGGTACGCTGATTTTCTTGATTCTTTGGACTAATGCTTTCTTGCATTATTCATCTTTTTCAATAATAAATTTAGGTACCATTCTAAGACAATCAAAGACCTGGCTCCCTGCATAGACAACAAGGTTAGGGATGCCCCAGAATTGCTCTTAGAAGCTTTGCAGAGCATTTTTCAGCTTCAGATGGCACTCTAATAGCCAATCCTATCACACAGGGTTCCCCCCCCCCCAATATTGGCCATTGTGATTGGCAGGCAATGAGAAGCTTCTGGATTGGCCACCAAGAAGCGTATCCTGGCAGAAGCAATAAGGAGACTGAGGCAAGAGGATTCATTGCAAAATTATGTGTAGAGAGTCTAAAAACTTGCTACGGCAGAAAAAGGAAGAGCATTTAAGGAAATCTTGGTTAGAGCTAAGCTTGGCAGCCTTGGAAAGAGGTACAGCTACATTCTGGTCATTAGTGTCAAGGGGAATCAGGATCTATTCTGGTGCCCTAGACAACCACATAAGTTCTTCACAATGGCAAACTCATTTTTTAGCACTTTGTAGACATACTATTCCTGGGATTAAACCAGGACCACTTTTTAGCTTGAACTCTCTTCCTCTCTCATCCAGCCCTGACTGGGACCCAATCACTCCTGATGAAATAAATAATCTGATCATCTCTTTGCCTAGTATCAAAGTTCCTGGAGAGGACATGCTCCCAGGAGAACTGTGTAAATCAAATACCACCTGGTGGTGTGCAGTGCTTGCTACAATGTTCACCTATATTAACCAGGATGGGGAAATACCTCAGTATTGGGGAGTGAGCATTATTGTCTTTATCCACAAAAGAGGCTCCAAAAATGATCCAAATAACTTTAGGCCTATCTGTTTCCCCAATGTAGTTTTCAAATCTTTACTGGGCAAATTAGAATGCTGGGCTGCTGAGAAGAACAGGCAGGGTTCCAAAAAAGGGAAATCCAGTGTAGATCAATGTTTTGTACTCCATGATTTGATTTAAAAAATATCCACGACTAGATAAGAAGGAGCTTTATGTCATCCTTGTGGATTTCAGTTCAGCTTTTGATCTTATAGAGAGAACAACTGTAGTGAAAACTTCCTGCCACCAATATCAACAGAAGGCTGCTATTTTTCATCCAGGTGCTTCACTCAAATGCCAATCGTAGAGTAAGGCCTTGGGCAGGCAGGCTGTTGTCAGAGACAGCACTGACAGAAGAGTCCTTTTCAATTTCTATATTAATAACATCTTACAAGAGTTGCCTTGAATTCTTCCCACCTTCATTCTGGAATCTCAAGCTTTCAGTCCTTTTATACACAGATGATATGGCAGTGGTCTCCACTACACCACCTGGCACATGAAGACTTTTGGCTAAACTGAGCAGATTCTGCATAAGAGGACACCTCTTGATGATAAACCCATTGAGCAGTTACTAACTTTAGATATCTTTAGATATGCTTTAACGCCCAACTTTTGTGGAGGCATCATCCAAATGCAATTAACCTGGAAGTGTCTTATTCCACTCATTCTCTTTTGCGGTTTACCACAGTCCACAGGGAGATTTTAGGAGCGCCTGCAGTTGAGGTATTTTCTAAGAAAGTCCCCCCCCCCAAATAACATAGGGGGCAGAGATAAGGGGATATGCAAAGACCATCGCTCAAGGGTTGGTTCAAAACTCTTTCATACAATCTCTCCTAACTGCAACCCATGGCACACCACTGGCTGCATGCTTAAGGTATGAAACACATTGCATTAGCCATGTATTGGCTGAATTTGGCCTGCATGAGTGATTCTTGTCTTGCAAAGATGTGCAAATAAAGAAGAACTCCAGAGTCCATCCTGAGAGTCCTGGGTAAACTCACTTAGACCCATGTTAAAAAGCTTACCCATCTTTGCTTCTAACAGGTGCTTAAGTGGTTAGATTTTGTGTTGTTGTTGTTGTTTAGTCATTAAGTCATTTCTGACTCTTTGTGACCCCATGGACCAGAGCACACCAGGCCCTCCTGTCTTCCACTGCCTCCCGGAGTTGGGTCAAATTCATATTGATAGCTTCCATAACACTGTCCAACCATCTTGTCCTCTGTCGTCCCCTTCTCCTCTTGCCTTCATTCTTTCCCAACGTCAGGGACTTTTCTAGGGAGATTTCTCTTCTCATGAGATGGCCAAAGTATTGGAGCCTCAGCTTCAAGATCTATCCTTCCAGTGAGCACTCGGGGTTGATTTCTTTCAGAATGGATAGGTTTGTCCTCCTTGCAGTCCAGGGAACTCTCAGGAGTCTCCTCCAGCACCACAATTCAAAAGCATCAATTCTTTGGTGGTCAGCCTTCTTTATGGTCCAGCTCTCACTTCCATACATCGCTACTGGAAAAACCATAGCTTTGACTATGCGGACCTTTGTCGGCAAGGTGATGTCTCTGCTTTTTAAGATGCTGACTAGGTTTGTCATCACTTTCCTCCCAAGAAGCAGGCATCTTTTAATTTTGTGGCTACTGTCTCCATCTGCAGTGGTCATGGAGCCCAAGAAAGTAAAATCTGTCACTGCCTCCATATCTTCCCCTTCTATTTGCCAGGAGGTGATGGGACCAGTGTTTAGGTTTTTTTTATGTTGAGCTTCAGACCATTTTTTGCGCTCTCCTCTTTCACCCTCATTTAAGGAGTGCCCTGTTACAAAAACTACACTGGCTAACGGTCCATTTCTGAGCCCAATTCAAAGTGCTGGTCATTACCTATAAAGGTCTATACAGCTTGGGCCCAGGCTACCTGAAGGACTGTCTCCTTATATGTGCCTTCTCAGCAATTAAGATCAGCAGAGGAGGCCCTCCTCTCGGTCCCATTGCCAGCACAAGCACAGCTGATGGGGACACAGGAGAGGGCCTTCTCTGTGCAAGCTTCCAGGCTATGGAATGCTCTCCCTCAGGAGATCAGAATGGCCCCTTCCGAAAAAACCTAAACACCCATCTCTTCAGGCAGGCTTTTAACAATTACAGCTGAATCCCTGAACCCCATTTTAGCAGATAATTTTAATCTTTTTTATGTTTTCATGTTTTAAACTTTTAATTGTATTTTAAATCATATATTGTTTAATTTATGTTTTAATATTTAATGTATTGTTTTTAAATTGTGTGAATTTTAACGATGTGAGCTGCTTTGGGTCCCTTGGGAGAAATGCGGCATAACAACAACAACAACAACAACAACAACAACAACAACAACAACAACAACAACAACAACAACAACAACAACAACAACAACAACAACAACTGTATCCTCCCCATCCATGAAGTTCAAACCCAGGTCTCTTGTGTCCCAGTCCATCACACTATCTATTCCACCTCACTAGACTAGCACTAAATTAGCATTGCATATCGCTGATGGCTACCTATTAGCCCCTGAAAAACATCAGACAGGAAAAGTTGGATATCAAAGAAGAAAAATGGAAAGCACCGATATCTGTCTTGTCTCTCAAGCATTGTGGTGATGGAACTAGTTATGGAATTCCAGAATACAGTTAATGAAATAATTCATGGTTGCTCTTTTCTTCCCCTAGATGTAGTATAAAATAGGCTGAATATTTTCTTCCTTGGAAAATTCTCTGTTGCGGTTGTTTTTGTGGCTGAAAAGGGTCTTTGTGCATTGATCCTGAAAAGCATTCCATGTACTTCAATATTAAAGTAAATTATGGATCTCAGTGTAGCAATGTTTGACAGCATTGTTATGTGTTCTTTCCTGTTATTAAGTTATCACCACCAAAGATCTGTGACAGCTCACAACTCATTTTGCCTTTGGTCTCATTCAGAACTATGTAACTCTCCAATATTTGAGCCTAGTATCAAGCATACGTTATCTGAAAGGCGATCATTCTCTGCCTTCCTGTTTGGTCTGCGGACATTATCCATGTGGCACAATATATGGCAAATGCAAATGGGTAATGCTAGCTAGCGAACAGATAAGCAAGTCACATGGTCCTGAAATTATGGTAAATCTGAATTGATGGCCTCATTAGTACTATCTCCTTTTGTCTTCTTTAGAAAGAGAAAAAAAACTATCATACAGGAGGAAGTCATTTTGCATTAATGTTGATAGAAAGCATAATTTTGCAGTTTTTCATTATAATTTAGCTTTAATTAAAGTGTTAATTAAAATGTTCCAGAAGAGGACATCTGCATTTAGAATAGGGGGAGAAAATCCACACATGAGATGAGTCACTGGGTTTATTATGGTTTCTATAAATGCATTTTAAGATGACTGGCGAGGCAACATTTAAGGAAATGTTCCAGACTAATAAAGTTCTCCTTAAAGGCTCATAGGATGAGATCACACTCATGATGAAACATGAACCCGCTGTGATACCTACTAGTCTACCCAAACTCCAGCAATGAAATCATAGCCAGTGTTGTACAATGACGAGGAACCACATTCAAATCTCACTCGGCTGCTTATTGGGTGACCTTGGGCAGCTGTTCCCTCACCTAATAGAGGGAGCAACAGAGCTGTTGTGAGGAGCAATGGATCTAGGTACTCTACTTTGAATTTCTTGGAGGAAAAGTAGGATATGGGTGATCCAGGTGCCATTTTCTAAAGAGGACATTGGCAAACTGGAGCATGTCTACAGGAGGGTGACCTAGATGATGAAAGGATCTGGAAACCAAGTTCTATGAGTAAGAGCTGAAAAAGCCATGAGCACTATGACATATATTCCCATCTCCCTTTTGTAAAAATGGGTTGGAATTAGTGGCGGAACCAGGTTTTGAATGTGGGGTGGAGCTCGTAATGGGCAACATTAAAGTTTGAAATCCTATGTCTCATTCTACTTTATTTTTATTTTTCTGTGAGGTCTAGGGCTGGGCTGCCATAGCATCTGGTTGCCATGTTTTACTTGGATTTTGAGCTCATTTTCCTGGATTCCTCTTGTTTCAATTTTCAGTTGGTCTAGAATCAGATCTGTCTTTCCACTCAGTCCTTGTCTGCCCTGCTTCTGCAACACAGTGGTAAGACTGACAAATACTGTTATGGAATTCCAAGGTCTTGCCCCATGACAAGACACATTTTGGACCAGAAATCTTAGGGAATGAGATGCTGCAATTCTGGCAACCCAATGAAGCCCAAACTGAAGACAAGGCTCAAATAGTAATATAGTTACCAGGCATGCAGTATCACGTTCCCTAAAATTTCAGGGCCAAATCCCAAGACCAAATCCATCCTCTGCACTACAGTTGCACAATGCCTAACATTGGCCTTACAGCCATCACGTGCAGCCACATAGATGGGTGCAAATGTGTCTACAGCAATCATATATTCTGAAACAGTTCACATCAACTTATCATTACTGTAAAATCCATGAAAATAAATCCCAAGAAAGAATGGGAGACTCATCATTATTCTGCAGGGCAAATCTATGGACAAATACTTGGAAAGTGTTTGTCAACAGGCATATGATTATACAATATGTGGCCACTTCCCTCTTCTGACAGCAGAGCACAACGCTGAGCATCAGACCTGTATGGGAAAATACTAGTTTCTGAGGTAACTTTGCACCTGGGGCTGATAGAAATTTCAGTCCATTTTCCTCCCTGGGTTGAATAATGAAATATGAAAACATGTCTCAGCTTTGTGAACAGCATATTACAGTGGAGAAAAACAATTCTATTTTAGGTCATGCCCTAGTTAAGTGCTAAAATAAATAGGTATTGATTTTGTGATATAGCCTATTTCAGTGGAGACTAGCAGAAGCAGTGTGGGCTGAGGCTGGACTATCCATTTGGTTGCGACATGGCTTACACCAAAGAGCAAACCATTATTTTATTTCTTAAATGCAAAGTGAGGCTAAAATCTTATCTCATGTATGTGAGAGTAAATCCCATTGAATTAAATTAGACTTACCTCTCAGTAGAAAAGTATGCACATGTGCTTTTAAGGTTCATACAGAGAAAGTAGCTGTACATTTTATTTTCATGTTGTTCGTTGTAGTAGTAGTAGTAGTAGTAGTAGTAGTAGTAGTAGTAGTAGTAGTAGTAATAAAAATAAAAATAAAAATAAAAATAAAAATAAAAATAAAAATAATAATAATAATAATAATAATAAAAATAATAATAATAATAATAATAATAATAATAATAATAATAATAATAATAATAATAATAATAATAATAATAATAATAATAATAATAATAATAATAATAATGAGCCATCAAGTCAATTCTGACTTCTAGCGACTCTTTTTAGGGGTTTCCCGGTAAAGAATACTCAGAAATTATTTATCATTCTCTTCTTCTGGGGATGCCATTGGATTGTGCAGCTTGTCCAAGGCCACAGGGGCTGATTTTACTCATAGGAGACCCAGTGGGGAACTGAATTCCCGGCCTCTGGTTCTGCAGGCAGACACATAAACCACTGAGTTCTGCATGACTCAGACTGGGCATTGCAAAGCTTGTAGCTGATGAACAGAAAGTCCCCAAATCATCGTGGTTAGATACTGAGCTTCTGGATCTGTAGTTAAGCTGAAGTTCTAAGATGCAGATTGCAGTCAACAAATCAGTTTGAGATGTGTTAGTGGTATCATATTTCACTGCAGGTGTTGCACCATCCATTGTCTTTCTCCATCTCTGTAGACACAGAAATGGCAGTCAGTTGGTGAATCCTTCTCTTTCCTGTATCAAAGCACATGGTTCCTGTTTTGGCTGGGAGTAAAAGGACCCTGAAACATGTCAGTCCCTGATATAGGAAAAGCTGGCAATTAAATGTAATAGGCAAGTTACATAAGGCACAATCTACAACCACAGCAAGGAGATATATTATAATTCAATAAGGACCATGCTTCACCTAGGACTCCATCTAACGCTACTTTATGAGGTAATACAAATATGTGCATATTAGAGACTGTACATATGAGTAAATGTGTGTATTAGGGAAAGCCGAATTTAGCTGTGCCCAGGGGCCCACATAAAACCTACAGCAGTTCACATCTTGGTAGGTAACCAAGGCCGTTACTGCATTCAAGGCGGATGTCAGTCAACGGAACGACACTGACCAAGTCAGTTCAGCAAGTCAGGGGACATGCGGAAACAAATGTGAATTTGTGGATATATATAAGAAATCACGGAATGAAACAGAAATTGGAGAGACAAACATGAAGAGATACATGTGAGACTGGCCCATAAGTATGGACAAAGGCTTTAAATCCTCTTCTACTATAGCCCTAAAAATCCAAGCCTATTTTGTTTCTGGGGGGAAAAAAACTGGCCAAATCCCCAGGTGGTATACAGAAAAACACAATGGACTGGCTTTCATTTTTGTGTGTGGCAGAATTGGATCCTGAAGTGTCAGGGCCTTGTAAAATGCCAAAGGATGCCACCTTGTAAAGCCAGATCTCCTCTTTGTCTGGAGCCACTGTTCGGACCACTAAGGAGGGTCCTACTTTAACTATATGCTTGGACTCAGATATATATAGCTCAGTGTAGGCCATTTGCCTGGAAATGCAGGCCTTGAATTTGTAACTCTTTCAGAGGTGTTAGGGCCAGTCTACCAGCCCGGGAAAGCCTGCATTGGCAGCACGGAAACCCTGGCCCAGAAGCGGATAGCGGTGGAGAAAGGCAGCGCTTGCAGCGAACGCCGTCAAAGCCTTCCATGGTGGCAGAGAAGCCACGCTGCAGTGGAGAAATGCGGCAATTGGGGTGAACCCCAGGAAAGCCTGAGGCGGCAGAGAAGCCCTGGCCCAGGAGCGGCGGCTGGAGCCTGGGAGTCTTCCTGGCAGCGGTGGTCGCAGCGGTGGAGGTAAGGTGCTGCTTTTTAAAAATTGTTTTGGGAGGCTTTTGCAGGGTGGGATTGGGCTGGTGGGGTTATGTTTCTTTTTTATTTGTTTTGTTTTCTGCAGCCCCAGGGGCTTGCAGTGTTGTTGTTTTTTTAATTTTTCTTCAGCCGGAATGGATTAATCAATTTTCAATGCATTCCTATGGGAAATGCCTTACGAACATTTCAACTAACGAACGTTTTCCGGAACGGATGAAGTTTGTAAGTAGAGGTACCACTGTACATTATCTAGAGATGGGCATGAACCAGCAAAATGGTGGTTCATTTTGGTTTGTGGTTTGTTAACGTCCATGAACCATGAATTTCTGATTGTTTTCCTAACAAACCATGAATTGGTTTGTTGGGCTTATAAAAAAAAAAACCCAGCCTCCTAGAAACACTCACTTCCCATCACGCCTTCCCACTGCCCCCACCGCATCCCTAACTTTTGCTGCCACTACCTCCTCCTCATCCTCCACTGCTGCCATCTTGAAAGCAGCCCAGGTTGGCTCACACAGCCTGGCTGCCTCTGCACATCTGCCTAATTTTCAATTATTTTTTAAAAATTAAATAAATCTTAAAAAATTAGAGGCAGTCTGGGGCTGCCTCTGCACGTGTGCCTGCCTCTCAGCTAAAAAAAGAAAGAAAGAAAACTTAAGAACAAGTTTTAATTTTTTATAAAAGTAATTAATTTTTAAAGATTTTTTAAAAATAAAAACAAATTTTAGACAACCTCATGGCTGCCTCTCTCTTTTATTTTTAAAGAGCCCAGTTGCTTTAGTTGAGCCCACCTCTCAGCTGAGGCAGCCCAGGTTTTGTTTTGTTTTTTTTAAAGACCGCAATCAAGCTGTCTAAAGTGACAATGACAGCCAGATGAGGTTCTAGCAGGATGACTCTGTGCATTCACCTGCCGCTCAGCTGAGAAGTGGGTGCAGGTGCAGAGGAAGCCTGCTTGTGGGGCCCAGCTGGGCTGCCTTTCAAGGGGGCAGCAGTGGCAGAGGATGAGGCAGTGGCAGAAAAGTTAGGGAGGTGACAGGGCAGTGGGAAGGGGCAGGGAGTGTCTCTAGGTACCTGGGGGGTATCTCTCAAATAATTTTTTTAAATTATCTTTTTTGTGATGAACGGACAACTTGAAAGTTGCTAAAAATTCATTCGTTCATATTTGTTGGGGTTGTTGTGTTTGAGAAACAGGAATCAATGAGTTAGTGATCTCCGATAACTTTTCTGATTCGTTTGTTTTGCTTCGTACCCATTTCTAACTGTAACTATGGAGTTCGGATGACGGGGGTGGGGGGGGAGAACAACCGCAATATACTGAACAGGGTTCACGGTTCTCACTTAAGGCTTAACTAGAAGCTTAGACTCAAAGAACTGGCCGATTCATCAAAATCGTGATCAGAAGGTAAGCCATCTCTTTTTGTAGATTGGTTAGAAGCTACGATTTAGGCTCTCTTATACCTTTCATCCCTTGGGGTCCAGGATTCTCAAACATCCTTCTTCATTCCACTTGCTGCTTTGCGCCCCCCTCGCCGAGCCTACTTTCTCCTTTGTTTCTTAGTGTCACATAATTTTATCAGGGTCTTCTCACTTATCTAACCACTTATCGGCATATGGTCTGTCTTTCTGCCCGTTTCCCTAGAACACCTGCCCCAAAGCATCCCCCCTTTTCTGTTTTGCAGTTCATGACTTACTCAGCAGTGTTTTCAATTAGATCTTATATTTCATTAGTCTTTTCCCCCAACCACCTTATCTCTAGGCATTCTGCGCTGTAATTTTTCTACCTTTTGAAACCTCTTCTCAAAATTCAGACTGTCCCTGTGAAGTTCCTACATCCAGGACTTGGAAGATTTCAGTCCCTCCCAAACCAATAATTCTCCTTTCATACACAGAACTACAAACAGCCTGACAGTTTTACTACTGGAGCAGCTGGGGTGTTCAGGAACTAAACTCCATGCCATCTCACCTGTTCAGCAATCAGTCTGAGACTTCACTGCCTCAGACATCATACAATATAATAACAGTAATACTATATAACAGCGACACATACTGTAGTCAATCACTGACTCCTTCCTTCACTGCATTGTATATGTATGCTGCAAATTCTCCCCCCCCCCCCCAACTTAATTATGACCTTGCAGCTACAACCGCACCCATTTATGGGAAAATCCCTACTTCTTTTCTGGCAATCTGTCCATTTTTTAAAAAGAGGGAAATACATCCGTTTTGGTATTTTCAGTATTCTCATGGCAATGACTCTATACTCAGGGCCCACAAATGAAGTTAGATTGCACAAGCATTTTTTAAAATCTAGTTTTAAAATAATTATGTAAAATGCTGTCAGTTATAGAGACATTTGGATGGTATTCCATCTTGCTGACCTCCATTCATGAAGAAGGGCCAGGATCCCAGGAAGTCCCGAAGCGTACATTTCCATGAAATATACAGACTAAATGCTCAGGTGCCAGAATGAAGTGCAGGTATTTTTGTATCCACACATTTCTAGCTTTTAAAAACGTTGCTGGCCGACTGCCAGCCTTAAATCAGACATCCAGTGCTTGTAAGGTGGCAGCTGATAGAGGGTTTCAGCAACTTTTCAATTTTAACTTTACTTTTAAGGCTCCTGCAGGAAGTCTGTCTTCTCTGACAGCACAAATGCACTGGCGACATTTTCCTCTTCACACTTGATCACACCTGTTGACACTTACGTGCATTAACAAATCAACTAATGGACTTCTTTCCCTTCCATCTTTTTTTTTTTTTTCATTTGCATTAGTGCTGGGATTTCTATGCAGAGAGAATGGAAGATAACACAGACTGTGCCTTGCATAGGTGGTTTTTATTATGTGACATATTAATTCCTGTTCTTATTGTTAGGCAGCATGTACATCTGTCACGAGAAGCATTCAGTAAAGCCTTTCGGCAGCAGTTGATTTGTAAATTGAAAAACTTCACTTTGCTCCTTCCATATGCAATAGAATAATGCCTCTCCATGTGGCTTATTAAAAAAAGCAGTGCCAAAATTTTAAGCAGTGGTGAGATTATCCTGATTTGGCCAAGCACAAGATCAATCCGAGAAAAATTCTGGAGCAAACTTCCTTCCTGCAGACAGGATTGGATCAACCATTTGCTGTGGTGGAATGATACCTCTCAATCAACATATGGGTTGTTTGCATAATAGATATCAGCCAGTCCATGAGATCAATCTGGATGTCTGAATACCAGCTGTCACTCAACCCACAGTCAGCCACAGAATTTGAAAAACAGAGGAAACGTGGAGCAGATGATATAGAGGTTTAGTCTATACTGCACTCACTGTAAGGATACCCAGTGTAGTGTGGTGAATAAAGAGACAGATTAGGACCCAGGAGGCCTGGGTTTGAATCCCTGCTCAGCCATAGAAGCCCTCTGGGGGTATGGAACTGGTAAAACCACTCTTTAAATATCTCACTTGCCTGAAAGCTATATTAGGATTGTTATAAGTCACTTCCAACTTGACAGCATATAACAACACTCTTTGTAAGGATCTGTTCCT
The DNA here is from genome assembly GCF_051106095.1 of Pogona vitticeps. NCBI lineage: Eukaryota > Metazoa > Chordata > Lepidosauria > Squamata > Agamidae > Pogona > Pogona vitticeps. The sequence goes on along the minus strand of NC_135786.1, from coordinate 89,422,580 downwards.
TTATTTATTTCAAAATGTATTTATTGATTAAAACGATCTTTTAATTTTAAAATTGAACCAGACTTAGGGTTTAATGTTCCTGATTCCTATAGCACTTTCTCCCTTTATCTGCCCCCGTGCAGGCTATACACAAGGAATTATGGATCTAGTAGTCCTTGATAGAACAATTTTTTCTTTATTTCTTGTTGAAGATATTTTCCCTGTTCTGGCTGCAAAACGGCTCTACACAGCATGCTTCTTGAGCAGGAGGTTTAATCAATCTTTCATTCATATAGACTGTAGGTTCTTGGCCTATAGTCTGCAGACCTCTTGGGGGCCTCATCACAGGAGGTCTGTGGAGGCTTGAAGAAATGTTATGATCTTTTGCAGTTAAAATAGAAAGAAAGAAAGAAAGAAAGAAAGAAAGAAAGAAAGAAAGAAAGAAAGAAAGAAAGAAAGAAAGAAAGAAAGAAAGAAAGAAAGAAAGAAAGAAAGAAAGAAAGAAAGAAAGAAAGAAAGGGAAATGTACAACATCTCAATTTCTCTTGCTTATTTGTGTAAAGCTTGGCTTTTCTACCACCTCCATTAAAAACAAACAAAAGAAAAACGTGTTTATGAAAATAACTGATTGATAGCTGTAACATACAGCTCTGCTCTCACCTGTCCGTCACAGCTGGGCAGGGGAACATCAGCCAATGAAAGGATGGAGGGTGGTACAGAAGGGGGAGGAGCTGGATTATATAAGGGGTGTGTGTGATGTGTGTGTGAGAGAGTTTTGAGAGAGAATAGAAATTGTTTGAGAGACTGAGATAGATTTGTGAGAGATAGTCAGTGAGGGGAAAGTCTGTGTGAGGTACATTAAATGAGAAACTTGATTTACAACTTCATTTACTACCTGTGATTCACTCCTTTTTATTTTGTCAAATCAATAAACAATGTTTTGTTTTAGAATAATCACTTGTCCTTTGTGATTACTGAATAAAGTTGGTGACAGCAGTTTGAAGAAGAGTAGTGAGCACTCTGGGAGGCCTGAGTTGACAGAGGCTTCAGAGTGGCCTGCTACATTAGCAAATAACTGTTTGATAGTAGATAACTGTTTGATATTCCTGCACACAGTGAGAACATGGAAGTTAATGATGTTGAGTGGCTGAGAGACAGCACATGACATTTCTTGCTACTGTGCAGATAGTCAGAAGCCACGGGAAAAGAGAATCGGAGTCAGTCAGTGTCAGTGTGAAAGTGTTTAGATGGACTTCATGATCGTGTTTCTTCTTCGATTTGTGCTATCGGGTAAAGTGAATTTTTGATATTATTGCAGTGAATTTTGTAACAATACCTTTTGGCTAAGCCTCAGAATGGATCACTGTCTGAGTTTGAAATGAGAAAGAACTGATGAAGTTGATGAGAGTGCATCCTGTTCAAAGCAAAATGAGACTTCTTCCAGTCATCTTAATAAATGTTGCTATTATACCAAGGAATATTGGCTTCACGTGTACAGGTCTTGAAGATAAGCAAATACCACAATGTGTGTTGTGTTACAAGATATTGTCCAGCGAGGCCATGAAACCATCAAAATTGTGAAGACATCTTGATACTAAACATGAAGAACATGCCACAAAGAGCATCAATTTTTTTTTTCAAAAGTGAGGAGCATGAGCTTTGGAAAAGCAAGAAAATGTTAAAAAAAATGACTGCAACTGGTTGTAACAATGAAAATGCAGCCACGTTTTAAGTTTCTCAGCTAATAGCAAAAACCACAAGACCATGCTGTAAAAATTATGGTTGCTGCATCGATCAACGAGACAGCTGTCAAGGATCTTTCCTTAACTTTGTCAAATGAGACAGTTAAAGAGAAAATCTACAGTTTGTCAGCCAATATCAAGGAACAATTATTAGAAAAAATTTGCATGCCCCTCTACTTTGCACTGCAATTGGACAAAAGCGCAGCCATAACAAAGCAACTTTACTGTGCTATATTAGATATGAGTACGAGAGAAATGTTTTTGAAGACATACTGTTCATCTTTTTGGTACAAACTAAATGAGTTTATAACACCTCATGACATGGATTGGTTGAAATGTGTTGGAATTAGCACAGATGGGGCACATGAAATGTTTAGAAAGCTTACTCGGCTTGTAGCACAGTTTAGGAAATCATATTTTCAGTGACTAGATACAACCCTATATACATAAGGAAACTCTAGTTGCTAAGAAGATAAAAAAAACAATGACAACAACAAAAGCAAACCTTGAAGGAATCAGTCAAAATTGTCTATTCTATAAAAAGCAAATCACTGAATTCAAGACATTTTGAACAGCTTTGCAAAGATATGGACATTAAAAATTACCAACTTTTGCACTGTGAAGTATGTTGGCTATCATGAGGTAAAGTTTTGTCTCACTTCTGGGAATTGAAAGATGAGATAAAATTATTCCTCATGGAGAAGGAATTTCATCTCAGCAATTGTTTGACAGATTTTTCCTGGTTAGTCAAAGTAGAATATGTCAGATATCTTCACCCATTTAAATATATTCAGCCTAAATCTTCAAGGAGGAAAGGTTGCAGTTTTTCAAGTTGAAGACAAGATTGAAGCAATGGTCTAAAAGTTTGAATTGCAGCAGCATCGCCTATGAAACTGAAACTATGAGACATTTCCAAACCTCATACATTTTCTTGGTTCCACCAACAAAGAGTTATCTGAGGAGGACACATCACTTATCACACAACATTTGGAAGATTTGCACCATATTTTCTTTGAATATTTGCCTGTTCCTGATGCAAGCAAAAACTGGATTAGAGATCCATTTTCAGTTATTGTGTATGAGCTAGAGGGGCTCACAGCAGCAGAGGAAGAAAAGCCTGTAAAAATGTCCACAGATTGTGCTATGACATTGCAGTTCAAGGAACCATCCCGTCCAAATTTCTGGGCTCATCTACAAGAAGATTTTCCAGAACTATCGAAGAGGGCTATGAAACGGATGCCTTTTTAGCGACATACTTGTACAATAAAATCATTCTCTGCTCTCTTTTATTTTAAAAATAAGTATAGAAACCTTTGGAAAAATGTATAATTATAACTCAGAATACAGGTTTCAACTATTAAGTCTGATATAACAAGGCTTGTAAGTGAAATGCAGCACAAGTCTTCTCATTAATTATAATTATATGAATATAAATATGTTCCCTTTTTAACCACCCAACTTGTCTTTAATGAGATACAAATTATACGTATTCATGTCATTTTCTAGCTTTTATTTTCATGTGACGTCTTGTATAGGTGTGTCATATTAATGATTTTATGTGCTTCTAATTTCAGTTTCTCCAGCAAGAATTAAAGTCAGTTATTATTATTTGTTATTTCAATAATACCAGAACAGTTAATCAAAATTATAAGAACATTGACCGGTATTATATAAAAGATACAAGTTTTAACCAAAAACCTAAGTATTTGTTAAACATTGGTGCAGTATGTATGCTGTTGCTAATACAGTGGTGCCTCGCATTACGACGTTAATTTGTTCCAGTGAAATCGCTGTAGAACGAAAACATCGTAAAGCGATATTTAAAAGCCCATAGAAACACATTAAAACCTGTTTAATGCATTCCGATGGGCTGGAAACTCACTGTCCAGCAAAGATCCTCCATAGGGCGGCCATTTTCGCTGCCTGTGCAGCGAGGAATCCTTCCCAGAAAACAGCGGGGGGCCATTTTGTTTACCCGGTGGCCATTTTGAAACCACCAATCAGCTGTTCTAAAATCATCGTTTTGCGAAGAATCAGATCCCGAAGCAGGGACCCGATCATCGCAAAGCAAAATTCCCCCATAGGAAACATCGTGAAGCAATCGCAAAAGCGATTGCAAAAAGTTCATCGTAATGCGGTTTCGTCATTAAACGAAGCGATCGTAAAGCGAGGCACCACTGTATTGCCAAAGAGTTTGCCTCATCATGTGTAGATGAAAAGCATCTAAGACTGTAAGTTGTGCAGCCCAGGTTAATATCCTACTTTAGCTTGCCATTTTTGTCAAGCCCTTCATCTCTGCCTCAGCTGGCCATTTGCAATGTGGAGCAATGATACTAAGCTGATAATGAAACCATTACCAACATTTATGAATGCTGCTGCTGTTGCACAGCACTACGTAGTGCATGCCAAGCAACCAGATAGCTAAGTAATCCATACAACAATCCACCGACATACAGGGCTGGCCGTCCTGTTAGGCAAATGAGATAGCTGTGTCAGATAGCAGATCCCAGGTGATGTGGAGGATGTGGCAGCAGAAGCTATATGGCCCTGGTGAAGGAGAGAGCTTCATATCTGACAGCCTGCCCTTTTCCCATTTGGCTAATCCACTGCTGCTAGTTGTTGTAAAACATGTGGCCCATAACCAGTATCCAAGTAAGAGTCAGCAGCCATTCAGATAGCATCTCTGAACAGAATGGCGGGAAGGAGGTGATTTCACCTTTGCAACAGACAGCAAAATCTCTTGCATCAGCCCTGGCAAGAAAGAGGACCTTGTCCACTATGGTGTCTCCACTTTTGGTTCGGTGGAGCTTAATGATATTATAGTGTTGCTTTCAGTGTGTTTATATGCCCGGGGTAGTTCCTAGATAGAGTGGGAGGTAACCCTCCAATCACCACTAAGCTTCATGAGCTGCGTAAGACATTGGCCTAATTAAAAGAAAACAGTCCACATAAAATGGAGGAGTGATCACCATCACTGTGGAGGTAGGGACAAACAAGAGGGTGCATGAAACTGAAGGAAATAGACATCTGGTCGTCAAGGGTTTCTCTTACTTATGTGTTAAAAAGAGTTTCCTTTTCAAGTTCAGGATCTTAAAATTGTTAAAACTTTTTGAAAAGCAGGTGAGGGGCTTTTTAGCCTAACTAAATGCATAATAAACTCAAAAGAGTTAGAGTTTATGTCCCTGAACGTATTGTAAGATCAGTGGCCAAGACGAGGTTTAAATATAGATTAAAATCCACAGGATATTAAGTATCAAGGAGTATTTTACCATGTGGATTGGGTAACTAAGACGAAATATACAAACGAGGTAATTTAAATATGGAGGTGGGGGAGAGTGAGCTTCAAGGTGGTCTCAGCCACATAAGGCATAACATGATCACAAGGGCTGCTTGAAATAATATAGATGGCATCAGGAACCCAAATGGAAAAAAACCTTATTCAAAAAGAACACTTAATTTCGGAAGATTTTTGCTGTGTCTAAAGAGTTGCTTTAGAATTGTCTAAAAGCACATTTATGGCACAACATTCAACCTAGGAACCTAGGATAAAAATAGTAATGCTAGCCAAGCCATTTTTTTTAAAGGTGGAGTACATTTTCCAGTTCTACAAAAATATTGTATTTGTCCAAAGCCAAGGAATGGAATGGATACTGTATGAATGGATCTCAGCCCAGCTGAATGGTCTTACAAAAAGAACAAGCTTCATTCTTTCATTTGTTCTCATTAATAAAGTGGAGTCGAATAGGCTATTGGATCTAAATCCTTTGCTGAAAATACTTCTTAAATGGATTTGAAAGGTAAATAATATGCAAGGGAAAATATCACTGGGAAAGGCTGTCTTGGTATTTCCACATCGTTTGCAAGAAAAGCCATTTTTTTCCATTTAAAAACCAAATTATTAAATCTTCAGAAACTGGAAAAGGCAATCACCAGTATCTAAGGATCAGCCAAATGTCCACTCCCACCATCAGAATTGTTATGAATTGTTTTTAAATGGCTCTAGAGAAAACCAGCAATAAAGGTGCAACATTCCTTAGCCATTTTATTAGGAATCTGTTTCTTTAATTTGTGAACTGGTCTGACTGGTCACCTCTGCTTTTGAAAAAAAAATCTCCTGGGCCTAAAAAGGTTTGCCGTCTCTCATGCCAAGGTTGCTCAATGGACTGGCCATTGGGAGCACTGTGGGGTGTGTGGGGAGCTGGGGTGCAGCTGAGTGGATACAGGGGCCTTTGTGGCCACACCAGGGGTTCCAGGGGTCACATGCAGGCCAGAGGTCACATCTTCCCTTTGCCCTCCCATCCGGAATAACCATGCGAGACCAAGTTTGTGGGTAAATCATGGGCCACGCTTTATTGGAATCCATTCCCTTTCCATAAACATTGCCACTCCTGACAAAAGGGGGGTCCTGCTGTAGTGCGGATTCAGGTTATTTCTTGATCATCAAACGACCATTTAACAGCCAGCCAGCTGTGCTCCGGCCTCAGTCATCCCCTTCTTCCTTACCATGGGATAACTATCGGCCTCCATTTTCCCGGACCCTCTTTCCCTCTCTCTCTGCCAACCTTGGGTCCGGGTGCATCCCCAGCGCATCCTACCTTCCCAGCGCTGAGATCGCCTGATTGGCAGTGCTGTGAACTGAGACGCACTGCCATTTTCTGTCATTGACATGTACTGTAATCCGATACCGCTCGAATCTGCACTACCCACCCCTGCATGACCAAATTCTACCACCTAGGAACCAAACTTCCTACTCTAGTGCGGGATAGGCGAAAAATCCCCGCCTCCACCTGCCAATCAGGAGGCAGACCAAAAATTCCTATCCGGCCCCCAGCAAAGGGCGACCAGCTAATCTCGCAGTAGCAAATAGGGCGGGTAGGTGGGATGCCGCCCATGAGAACAAAAGGGGAGCTACCAACGTGGCTGCCCCCTTTAATATGCCCTGCTCAGCCCATGCCCCTCGGCTGATCTCGGGCAAGTCCTGTAGCCTTGTGTGGCATCCGGGGCAGCTTGCAAAGGCACCTCCTCCTGGGGATCCCTTTGGGCCCCGTCCCGGCGTTGGCATTCTCTGACCTAGTGTAATGGGTCATCTCCCATTCAGTTGGGATGATGTATCATAACAAATCCTTTGCCCTTATGGCTCCAATCCTATGTCACTATCCCTAAAAAAAGAAGACAGATGTAACAAAGCAAAAGCAAAGTGTGCTGCTTATATATTGTCTTATAGTGCTTAAAGCATTCTCTGGGCTGTTTACAATGTAAGTATGCCGACTACATTTTGCACACACACCCCAGCAAAGTTGGCTCAATTAACTGACCTCAGAAGGATGGAAGAATGAGTCAACCTTGAGCCTGCTTGGATCAAACACAGGTCACGAGCAGAGATTTGACTGAAGTCTTGCAGTTTAACCACCGTGGCACAAGGCTTTTAATAGGATACTCAGTAAGGGCAGTTTCAGTTCAACCTTCCAATAATAACACTATATGAGAACACAAGATTCTATCTTCTTTTTAGTTCTCACACTATCAAACAGGATAGTGTTTGGGGAAGTTTATCCCTAAGAACAGATAGGAACATTTCACAGTTGTAAGAAGTATGTCAGTCTGTATTCTTGTACATAGTTGTACAAACGAGTAAACTCTTCTCTGGATTGCAACAAGGTATTAGATCAGAGATGCTGTAGAAGCGGTCAAGATCACATTTTGCATAGACAAATCCGGATGTGTCTCTCCCCTCATTCTCTACCAGTGGTTTTAAAACCAGTAAACCACCTCCCTCTCACAACTACAACACAAATGACTAATTCTACACGTGATATCAGAGTCTATTATAAGGACAGTCATCTGTGCCAAGCATTGAACAGCTACCATAAGGAAACAGGTCAAAAATATTGAATAAGATGGCAGTCTTTCATACATTAAAACTGGGAAAAAGTAGATTGAAGAAATGATTTTGTCTTCTGCCTTCTTCAATTTTTCAAGAACTTAAACACTATTAGTAAAACTATGCAGACTCCAGGAAGGAGAGGCAGTAAAAGTTGTTGAAGTGATCTGAACAAATGCTAGCCTTGTGATTCTTCAAAGGATGCCAACTGGCATAATTTATTCAAATAATCCTGTTATTCCATAGTTTGTACTGGGCTATCCAGCTACAGCTCCACTCTACAGCAGTTTATTTTCAAGAGAAAAATGAACAGTCAAAGGAGGGGGGAAAAACCTAGGGGATACTCTAAGAGCAATCTGTCATAAGCTAATATTTTTGAAGAATAAGTCTTGACCACCTAGGGTTACCAAAGGATCCCATGCCATTTTCCATATGATTATTCACAGTGTCCTTTCCAAAACCCAATTTAGATAATTGCCTTCTGCCTACATAAATTCCCCTTGCAATATCATTTGGGATACAGTGTTTTTCCTATCACTAATTGTAGTAGTGTGAGCAGTTAAAAGCTGTCGCAGTTCTGTCCCAAAGGTGGATGCAATTTAAATCTTGGATCAAAATGGGTAGAAGGAAGTTAGCATTCTTTCCTGCATTCCCTGCATGTAGCGTATGGATGGCAGGCTTTAAACTTTGGCAATAACTAGTCCATTGTAGATAAAGAGAGATGGACAGGGAAACAGAGGAACAGGCAGATCATTCAAATAGCTTCCAAAGATAGAAACCATGAACACGGCTGCATTCCTAATTACAGTGGTGCCTCGCTTAGCGATTGCTTCGTTTAACGATGTATTCGCTTAATGATGGGGTTTTTAAAAGAATTTTCCGCATTGTTTAACAATGTTTCCTATGGGCGATTTTCACTTAGCAGTTTCGGGACCATGCTTTGCATAGCAAATGCGTTTTGGGTCCCCTGTTTCGCTTAACGATGTCCATTTTTGCAATTTTAAAAGTGTCTTAAAATGTTCAAAAACTGTTTTAAATGCTAGCAATCGTTAGTGCACCTTCTAAAATGTGTGCAAACTTAATTTGGCTTTGTTCTGACTCTTCGTTAATTTTTGGTGAATTCCCCCCCCCATTGAAATGCATTTCAAGGGGGGGTAGAAATTCGCCAAAAATTAATGAAGACTCAGAACAAAGCTGAATTAAGTTTGCACACGTTTTAGAAGGTGCACTAACAATTCCAAGCATTTAAAACCGTTTTTGAACCTTTTAAGACACACTTAAAATTGCAAAAACGGACCTCGCAAAACCATTGAAATGCATTGAATAGGCTTCAATGCATTCCAATGGGGGAAACATTGTATCGCTTAGCGATGTTTCCTATGGAGATTTTTGCTTAAGGACGGCAATCCATTCCTATTGGAACGGATTATCCGGTTTTCAATACATCTCTATGGGAAAACATGTTTCGCTTAGCAGTGTTTTCCCATAGCGATGTTTTTTTGGGAACCAATTAAAATCGTTAAGCGAGGCACCACTGTAGTTATCGTGCAGCCTATGCATAAATATCTTCAGTGAAAGGGAGCCCACCACTGTCCAAAGTAAGCCATTCAATAGCTCTTCCCCTTAGGAAGCTTCTCCTCATGTTTAGCTGGCATCTGCTTTCCAAGCCTTGGTTGGGGGGAGAGCAGAGCAGGGCCGCTAGGCCAGGCCACAAGATGGAGGGTGCCTCAAACTTTGGCTGCTGTTCCATTGGCAAATTGGTGCACGGACACAACATGAACAGGGGAGGCTGGTCCTTTAGGACAAGTGGGAAACGTTGTCAACAGATCCAAGTTACTCCTAGCAAGCCACCATACTCTCTCCCCACTTATAGCCAGTCCATGGAATGGCACTAGCCATTAGCTTCCTCCTTAGTCAGGGTCTGATGGTGGTCTTTGGGGAACTTAGCTGTCAAGCCTTTCTCCATTTGTATCCATTTGTTCATAGATTAGTGTTGTTCTGTCAGGGTTGGAATAAATTTTCGGAATCTTTGTAATCTTTTAATATCTGCACAGGCTTATCCGCCACTAAAAAGGGTCACTATTCCATTACACGCCACATTTCTTAAATGTAGGGCTTGTTCAGGAAATAATTTAAAGGTACACAGTGAGTGGTGTATGGAGTTAGGTATTGCAGTTCATTTCATAAACAATAGACAGTCATGGAATAATGTAAAGCCTTATCTTTTATTCCAAAGTTTGCTAAGTGAGATACATCAACTTCCAGTGCTAGCTGAATCTGAGGGGGGGGAGGACAGGGTTTCTTACTTTAAAATGCATACGGATCTCACTAAGGTTTTGAAGGACTTGCTACTTTCCTGGCCTTTTCAACCATCAGTGCTAGTCCTGCCCTCTAACGCAACATAAAACATATTTGCCTCAAGAATGATTCAGGTATTTGTGGGGAGGGGGATGGTTTGTATTAAATTCATGAAGCCCTAAATAATCTGGGACACGAATAAGCATTTGTCTGAACTCAAAGGCCCAGAGATAAATGACACAGGCAAGTACTGATCAAGTCTGAGAGAAGCAATGATGAATCCAAGTGGCCAAAGGCAGGAATAATATTGTAAGGTCAGTGGCTGGTTTCTGGGGCAAGCAAAGACTGGGGACAGAAGGAGACAGAGGACCAGATTCTGCAGTGCAGCTTGTGATGCTCACGGCCCCCTAAAGGGTTGTTGGACACTCAGCCAGAGAGTTCAATTGGCCTTTATTTACCATCTTTGCGCTTGATTGAGTCCTTAGACCTCAGCAGTGTGTAGCATAAGCCCTTTTTCACTACTGGAATTAGCCAGACCCTGCTGTTCAAGATATCAGTCCTCAGTAAGGATTTTTAATAATAATTTTTATTAGAAAAATAAAGATTCATTAGAAATCAGTTTATATTGCAAAAACATTAGCATTCAAGAACATATTCAAAGATAATTGCAGTTAAATAAGATAACTATTTCCCATTTAAAATAATAAACTCTAAAAAGCTGAACTAAGGTGGGTTATGGTGGGCTAGCCCCCACCTCCTTCTTTCTCCTTACTTGCATTCTCTCTCTGTCATGGAATCAAACAACACAAAAACATCATCAGTCTCCATCCATCATCAGTAACCATCAATAAGCAGTAAACTAAGCTACATTCACATAACCCATCGTCCATTTTCTATTTTCCCAAACCCTTCACTATGGCCTTTCTGGCTGTTAACCAATTAACTTTTAGGGGTCGTACTACCTCTCTCCTTTCCTTGTTCCCATGAGAGTCCAGGTGTTGTGTATGTCTTCTGTAACAAGCTTGGAATATTGAGTCTGTCACAGGCCCCTCGATTTGGCCTTCATGTTATCAGCATGCTGGGTGTAACAGAAACACTCTCAAGGCGCTTAGAAAAATAATTTCACAGTATCTCAAATCATCTTCACACAGAACCTAACTGACTCCATTTTAAATTTTTTCTGATGACATATCCCATCATCATAACACACTTTTTACTACATATCCTATCATAATGACACTTTGGACTACATATCCCATGACACAGCCAACCTAAGGGACTGGGTAGCTAGACCTAGAACATTGTTTATATAATATATACAGTCAGAAAAACATCTGTTGGTTTTCCGGTCACCCGAGGTCTCCGTGCTAAGCAGCTCTGAATATTCTCGATTTAGCTATGGACAGTTTCTTGACCGACCCTTCAGAGAAACCAAAGAATATATTACATTTTCTCTTTTTTAAAAGTGATGCAGCACATCAGCGATAATCTACCGGAGATTCAGAAGAAATTTCACTGCCCTGCTTCTCCACTGAGGAGCAGGGAAAGTGTTCAACTTCCTGATATCCTGAAATGGCTCGCTTATTGAGCCACTTCGTGAGACTGGAAATTCCAGCTGGGGGTGCCTTGCCAACCAGAAAGGCTCACTTTTGCTCCATTCTCAACCATCACACATCTGCTGGAAATGGACCAAGACAGAGCAATTGTACCCACACCAAAAAAAAAAGGGGGGGGGAAGGAGAAGCTCCTGACAGGTTGGATTGCTCTGTGGATGATTTAGTTCACTCCAGTGATTATGCCATGTGATTTCCAGAAAAAAGAGGACACTGACTTGTCCCTGCAGTGGACTAAACAGTAGAACAAGTGCCTGTCTGATCAAGCCCTTTGTTTCTGTCCAGTGTTCCAGAAGCATTAATGCTGAAAGAGTTTAGCTTTTGGTTTCTTTGCTGATACAGAAGTATTGCAGATGTATTAACATGTTTGTCTGGCATTCCAACAAAAACGCAAGCAAACAATCTGGCAGATTAAAGTGTCGTAAATTACATGTATGACCACAGTAATATGTGCATAAAGTGACATGTAGTGCCTAACTCAGTGGTTCCCAACCTTTAGCCCTCAGAAGCTCTTGGGGGACCCGAGGTTGGGAAACACTGGTCTAATCTGAACAGAAAACTTTGACAGAGCAGAATTTCTGTCTGTCCTGGGGAGAGATGACATTGCATATTTCCCCACTTCGTCTTAATATGAAGAGCTGTGTGTTCAGCAAGTTGGGCTAATTTGAAGAAGGAAAAAAGCTTTCAGACAAGAAAGCAACTTTTTTTTTTTTGCTTTAAAAAATGCTTCCGCAGTTTGCTAGGCTCATAAGCCTAGGGCAAGTTTAATTAAAGTCAATGAAGCAGTTTAAAGTGAAGGGGAAAAAATTAGGACAGCAAGAAAAACACAGTGATTGTTTCCTAATTATGCTGAGGTCTTTTTCTAGATGGGATCCCTTTAAAAAGTAAAAGAAGACACTGAACAAAGCATCTGGAGGAGGAATTTCCAGAACAGCACAAATAGTTTGCACATTTTAAAAAATCAGCTTATGGATATGCAGGGGAAGTTTCATCCAGAACATAACTTTTTGTCAACAGCAGAAGAGGAAGAATGGCTACTGTGCCTACGTTATATCTCCTTCCTTGAATAGGATTGGTGTCAGTTCGTTTGCGTGTTGATTATCACCCACAGTTATGATCATGAGTTGTAGTGTAGTGGCTGGAATAGCTGAATTGGACTGGCGAGACACATGAAACTCACCAGGCCACACGCTTGCTCATAGCCCATAACCATGCACTTGCTCATAACCCTCTATCATACAGGGTTACTGTGATAATGCTAGTACCCTGACCTTCCTGGAGGGATAAAAATCTAATCCATCCTTTATGACTGTGGAAATTTTCCAGTTGGAGGGCAGGCGCAGCATTCAATTACTCCAACAGACAGAGCCCTACAAAAGTATATTGCTGAAAAGGGACCCTACACAGAGAACTCTCGGCCAGGAAACAACAACAATAATAGTGCCACTGGGCCTTCTCAGTGGTGGCCACAATGCTGTGGAACGTGCTTCCTGCAGATATATTCCAGGCTCTCTCCCTTCTGGCCTTCAGAAAATGGGTGCAAACTCTATTGTTTGAAGAGAACTTTGGAAACATTGTACCCCTGTGACATCCCCGTGGTTCCATGAAGCGTTTATTGTTTTGATTTGCTGTCCAGGTGCTTGGGGTCTTGACTTGAGAACTTAATCCGTATTGGAAGGCGGTTCTCAAGTCAAAAAGTCTGTAAGTCAAGTCTCCATTGACCTACAGTGCATTGAAAACCGATTAATCCCGTAACAGGCCGTTTTTGTTCCATTTTGGTTTTTTTCTGGTCTGTAAGTCAAATCTCAGTCTGCAAGTCAAACCTAAATTTTGCGTCCAGAGAAGTCTGTAACTCAAAAAGTCTGTAACTCAAAAAGTCTGTAAGTCAAGGGTCCACTGTAGAATTAATGTTCTTCGGAGGTCACTATTATGATTGGGGATGGGTAGCTCAGTTTTGTTTTGAAATTTTGTTAGCTGCCCAAAGTAGTGCTTTGCCACTAGATGGGTGGAGTATACATGTGATGAATAAAATAAGTAAATATGACTGTTGCATTCTTTGGTCCTTAGGTATCATGCAGACCACATCCATCTCTGTGCAACTACAGTACATGTATGTTTTGGGTAAGTCCTCACTAGTCACGTGAAAGGTTTAAAAAATCATATAGAGCATATAAATCCCACTTTCTGACTGTAGAAAATTTGCTCAGCCATTTCATAAAGCATTGTCTACTTGCTCATTTTTAAACATATATTTTCAGTCATGTGGACTGGAACATTGCTTTCCTTTAAAAGCAAAGTTACGATTCTATGGGAATGATTTTTTTTTACATGAAATACCACTTTTTTGCATGGAGTGGGGAACAAACACAGCCTTCCCTGTGATGAAAAGCTTCCATGTACGTGGCTGCACATTGCCTTTATGCCAAAATGTATGGCCAGGTCTGCAGAAACGGAAGCTTTAACAAAGTCACAAAAGGTGCAGCTCCAGTATCATGCACAGGCACATTTTCTGAAGGAAGGTTTCAGATTGGGGTGCTTGATCTATTGGCAGTACCAATTATTATGTAAACAGGGAAGAAGAACTAATGGAGAACTTGAGAAACGATTCTGAGAAATTGTGCAAATGAAGGCAATTACTGCAGGACTAATTACCCTAATTGTGTAACCCCAGAAGCTATTGAGAAAGTCCTGTATTATGCTTATTCCATCTCTCATTACCAGCAGGAACTGCTAAACAGCAAGTATGCCCAAATCCCAGGTTTGCAGTTACAGCAATGCCTCTAGGCAAGTATAGCATCCTGATCCCAGCCTATGACAATCTTTCCCTGTCTGAGAGAATTAAAATAGTGGGGTTGCAAAGACAATCAGACGGCTGCAGTTCTGGTTCATGTGTGTCTCTTTCCTACCAGATTACTACCTCAGTTCTCCTTCTGAGACATCCCTGTTCACCGTTGAACACATCCACATGGGAGCTCCTTCATGGTTTGGTGCGTAACTAGAACAGAGGGGGAACCAGTCTGGTAGAAACAGCTATGAAGTGGCCATGGATTTACGGTGCCAGCATAACAGCTTTTGCTCTTTGGAGTGTGGAAACTGCACAGCCACACTGGCAAGGTCAAAATACTGTAGATTGTGCTGGAGTAGTATCTCATAGCATCTCATGGGGTGGCATGAAATGCCCTCCTATTTAATATTTTGATTCGGATTTTGTTGAACTAATGTATTTTAAGGACCAAAATATTCCCTGAAAACACCTTCATTTTCAAAAAGGCATGTTTCCTGTAATTTGTTTTTTTTTTATTTCCCATGTCACTGCTGCTTCTATTTCTCCTTTTTAGAATGATTTCAGCAAATCTGGAATTATGTAGGTGCAAATATGAACACATGGGGACACGCACTCTCTCTATTATCAGTGAGACACCAATAGTCTGAAGAGAAAAGGTGCTACCACATGAAAAGACACAGGTGTCTGCAGTAGCATAGAGGGGACACTTGGGCCCACATCACCCCCAAATCCTAAATCTATTTATTGTTTTAAAATGCATAGGCAGACATACTGGGCAGAATTCTGTTAGTAATTCTGACCAGACAAAGCCTATTGACTCTAGTGTTTGACTTACTGTTCTGTAGGCCTACTCTAGTTAGCACTACCAACAGGATTCTGACCAGCATGGTGATGCTGGATGGACAACATACTGTACTTCAGTGATGCTGGCATACCAACAGAGAGCTCTGCTCCCTTCCTTCAGGAAAAAAAACTCCTCCAGATTGTCTTGACTGGCAAATGCAGGGTCCCTGTTTGTGTGGAAAGATTTCACATGTAGATATCACTTCTCTCTTTAGATTATTGCTCTCCACATAAAGAGATCAATGAGCTGGTACTCTTCTCCACTTAATCCTTTTAGAAACAACTTAATAGGGTTATAGTGGTTGTGGTGAAGTGGTAGGATGGTAACAATGTGACAATACAGTATAGACAGTCGGTGATAGGTGTGGACAAAAAAAAACATTTAGGCCAAATCTGAAAAAGACACACATGATGGGTTATTAGCACAGCAGACGTTTGGCAATCTGGTTTCATGCGAGAGGTATTCAGACATAACACTGAACATGTGAACACGCTGTATGTACATATCATGAACGGACAACGTCTTAGCATTGGAGGCTGTATTGGACCTCATCCTGCAGGAAGTTTGGCCATAATTTCACCACCAAACAGTGGCATCTACTGCTAAGGTTTCCAAACCAAAAGCATCATTTTTATTGCCAAAATGCAATGGCAGCTGCAGCAGTTCTAAATACAACAGCAAGGTATAAGACTACTCTTCTGTACCAGAAGCAGTCCCATAGGGTGCTCCATTTCCGTCTCTGGAGTGTGGGAATTGATGAGAGCACTCTCTCAAAATGGCTGGGGTATCAGAAGTCATTAGTCCTTACAAACCCCCTTCAGCTGGCGGGAACAAAACAAAACAAAAACTCACACTTAAAAAAAAATAAGTTAAAACAAAACAGGTGGCCTTCCTATCACTTCTGGTTGTAAGGAGAGATAGAGGGACTGGGTTGGTAAAAAAATGGGAAACGGCCCCTGGACTTTCTGATGGCGCATACCCCATTGCAAGAATCTAACTCTATTCTGGTGTTCCAGCCCTCAAAATGTTGTTTCAGAGGTAACTGTGTTAGTCTGTTGTGGAAAATGAAAACAAAAATGGGAAGTATAGGGACTGCCGCACCACCTTCATTATCACTTGGTCCCACTACCATACATGTGTTAGAGATCAGAGGTTTGTAGGGGAAATCCCCTTCCACTCATGTGCACAGACTTTCAGGAAAGACTGCAGGGGACCATTTCCAACACTTCACAACAGTAGTCAACTCAGCACTACCACTGCACATCCAGAAGATCTCACCCTGGGCCAAAACATACTTTCAGGTACTTTTCATGCCCATACCTTTGACCCGGACAACATCATGGGAAAATATCTCCCATATGACATGCAGCTGGCTTTCTGCACAGACTTATGGAGCAGCTCTTCAACTTTACAAAATTCTATTTCCTAAAATGTAGGGCCTTTTAGGTTTTATTCATTTTTCTGCCACCCACTTTATGCCTGTCATACACACCACTGAACCACTTGGAAGGGGCATAGCTTGTACAGCGCCAGTTGTCTTTCTCGTAAAATCTGTTTTTTGTAGACACCTCTGCGTCCCTTTTGTTGAGTGCTGCACATTAAATAAAGCATGCAATATAACTTTTAGTATACTTACCCTTTCTTTTTCTTTTGGAAGATTTATTTAGTCTTCAAAATCCTTCTATCAAGGTTGTGTGCTTATGACCACCCAGGGGCCATCTTAAATTATGGCAGGTACATTAGGTCTTGTGCTTGTGAAACTCCAAATTGTCACATTATTCTTCATTGCAGATCTAATGGGCATATTCCTGGTTGTATGAAGCAAGAACCCGCCTTGGTGAGCGGCAGTAAACTAAGCATGAGCTTTGAGGGACTTTGTGTTGGAGTTCACAATGGGAACGAAGCATTTACTGATCTACAGCAGTGTTCCTGCAAAACAGGTTACCCGGAATTTAAAGGAATATGCTGGAGTGACTGACTAAATGTTCATTCCATTCACACTAGCTACAAATTAAAGATCATGGCAAAAGTTCAGAGAAACAATGTGAGCATTTCACCTTTCTCCTTGCAACAAACTTTGGTTACTGCGAATCATGTCATTTTATTTGTGATGTATGTGCTATCACTATGCAGTCCTCAAACGCACGGCCTCATGCTGTCCTGCTGCTCCTCTGTGACTGCAGGCTCAGGACAAATTACAGTCATTTAATGAACTAGCTGATCTGTGTATTTGTGATTCTCATCTTAATCAATGTCTGATTCCATTCATTACTTGCTAGTCTATGCTCAAATCTATCTTCAATATTTTTTTAAAAAAAATTTCACTAATTGCTGAAAGAAGGAAGAGCAGGTCCCAGAGATACTGGATGACTATAGAACAGATTCCATCACCACCCACCCCACCAACAGCATCATTCATTCAGTAATGGTGCTGCTCCTGCTGCCATCATACCAGGGAAAAAATTGTCAATGACCAGACTGATCATTCATTCACTCTGCTTTATTTTAATAATTCAGCTGCATTTATAACCTAACCTTCTGTTATGTCTGCTTAATTATATTGAAAATATATCATAAGTATAACTGTGTGATAAACCACTACTGGACACAGACCAAATAAAAAGAATTTTCTGTGTAAAACTTGGAATAGAATTATTCCAGTGAAATTATGTCAAAATGGCCATCTAGGGACTCAGCTATATCTTAATTTTTTTGCCTAGTTCGAGCCTTGAGGGCAATGTTACTACTGTTTGGGAAATGCTGTTTCAAGAGGCAAACATATTAATGCATTGCGGAAAAAGCAAAAAGGAAAATGGAAGAAAGATGAAAAGGAGAGAAAGACATCATAAAAGACAAATGCTTTTTACTTGACATAAGATTTCATGGACTGTAACCTCTTCTTCAGATGCATAGAGTATAGCCTCTCTCAGCATATATTTATATAGTTCTAGGGAGAGTAGAAGTATAAGCTATAATGGAAATGCAAAAGTTGCAGCATGGTGATCGTCAGTCAGTGATTGTGACTTCAAAAGAAATGAAGAATATAAGGACTCCTTACATGGTGGCAATTTGACACACTTGCACTTACACTAGAGTGCATAAGCAATAGGATTCTGGCCTACATTGGGATGCCACTACTGCCACAGAAAAGGCTTTCAAAAGATCACATGTTTGGTTGAATCCACTCCTCCACTCCTTCTGTATAACCACCACCACCACCATCAGATCCCTAGTAAACTGTAGGATTCCACTTTTTTCTGCTACCATTGCATCTGCACAGTCATCCAGCACAGCTGTTTTGAATAGTGAAGAGATTATTACATGCTGGCCCACAAGAGAAGAATGCAGACCCCCTCAACAGGCCACTATGAAGAATTTGCACAACACCTTGCAGACAAAGATGCTCTGATCTACTTGGATGTTGTACATGATGCAGGTCCTATGGATGTATCTTTGGTCCCTTCTTATCCCTTGATAACACATACGTTTTAATTTGTGCAGCCTGAGGATAAGGGGAGGATCTTTGGAGAGATGAGAGCCACCAACTGCATGACCTAGGCTTGGTGGAACCAAATGGTGAAGTGTGTCTGTTGTTTTCTATTGAATCTCTTAGTGGTGTTTGATAGCACTGAATGACATTTTTTTCTGGTCTGTCTCTCTGGAATGGGTCTTAGAAGCACTATTTTGCAGTGCCACCAGTCCTTCCTGGAGCACTGAATTCTGAAGATGATGCTGGTAGGTTCTTATTTAACCCTTTCGCTAGCAGCTTGTAAAGTTATCAGGGATCTATCCTGTCCCCTGTGCTATTTAAGGTATACATGAAACTAGTGGGATGGTTGTCTGGCATTTTAGGATCCAGTATGCTGCTGACATCAACTCTATCCCTCTTTTCCATCTAACTACAAGAAAGTTGTGTCAATTCTCAAGTCTTTTACAATGCCAGTAACAGACCAGATACGGATGAACAAATAAAAGGTTAGACAAGACAGAGACACTCCTGCCCATTCAAAGGGCAGATGAGGGAATACGGAATCAGCCTGTCCTTGATGGAATTACACTTCTCCTGAAAATCCTGCTTTGAAGCTTTGGTGTGTTCCTGGACTCATCTTGACTCAACTTAGGTCAAGCTAAGTAAAGAACTGTATCTCCCCATATTAGCCTGCCTGATTTTTAAGATCTTCAGAGGAGGTTCTTCTCCTGACCCTGTTGTCCTCATAGGCACATTTTGTGAGGATGAAAAATAAAACTTTAATAATAATAATAATAATAATAATAATAATAATAATAATAATAATAATAATAATAATAATAATAATAATAATAATAATAATAATAATAATAGAAGAAGAAGAAGAAGAAGAAGAAGTTGAAGTTATTTTGGCGGCAGCAATTATTATTATTAGTAGTAGTAGTATTAGTATTAGTATTAGTATTAGTAGTATTAGTAGTGTTAGTGTTAGTATTAGTATTAGTACTACGACTACGACTACGACTACTACTACGGCTGCTACTACATCATCTACTACTACTACTACTACTACTACTACTACTACTACTACTACTACTACTACTACTAGTAGTAGTAGTAGTAGTAGTAGTAGTAGTAGTAGTAGTAGTAGTAGTAGTAGTAGTAGTAGTAGTAGTAGTAGTAGTAGTAGTAGTAACTGCTCCAAGGTTGTGGAATGTACTCTTTAGGAAGGCCAGGTTAGTCCCTTCCCTGATGTCCTTCCCTGATGTCCTTCCTTTTGAGGCAAGCTTTCAGTGGGTAAATTGAACAGAAGAAAAAAACTTACATGGAGAGCTATGTATTTATTGTTTTTAGTGTGCTTTTAGAGAATTTTCAAACTGTTCTAAAATTAGTGATCATTCCAATATTATTATAGCTGAAGTCCAATAGCAGAACTTATGCTGCATATGGCTTTATGATATTGCCAACAGTCACAGTTTTTCAGAAATTAAACATTTCTTTCTCCACCCCAAATTCTTGGACTTCCTGGGGATTCCTTTCATCCTGGGGAAGCAGTTGCAGGCCACAGGACAGGAGGAAGTCTTCAATTTCCAAAAACTGCTGCCACCAGGATGATTTTATAGACAGTGGTGACTTTTGGAAATTAAACCCTTCTCCCCATCCCATGGCTCACAATGGCATCCCCATGAAGAAGAGGATCCCAAAGGAACTTTTTTGGGAGAGGGGTAAGAAATGTATAATTTCCAAATAACTACTGCAGCTGGGTGACATCATCAGCTTTATGTGGCATAAATTACACGGCAGGATTTCAGTCTCTATTTTTCTTTCCTCTTTTTAAAACGTTATACTATATTGTCTTTTTAGCTCTATCTTTTTTTTTAAACCATACTTCTTTCATCAGAAGAAAGGCTATGTGGAACAATTTTAAAGTGAGTGAGTGAGTGAAAAGGTACAGAATTCTTCTGTGTTAAGACTTGCCTGTTTCCTATACAAAACACCATTGGGCACTGCTGGCCAAAGATGGCATACAACATGTTTGAAATAAGCAAGTGTACCAACCTGTGAAGTTATGCACTACATTATCACACCCTTTAATAGCATTTTCAGTGCAGACTTAGCATTAACGTCTGCTACAGGTTCTGGTTTTTATATCACCATCTCTCACAACCCCATTGTCCAGCAAACCTATTCCATTATTACTAATAAATAAGAAAATGCTTTCCGTCACTTTTTTAGCCAACTGCAGGGATTCTTATTTTATCTTAGAACAATTCTCCAAGTAGCTAACTGGTGAATCCCTAATGGGAGCAAAAACTTGATTCTGTCTGAGTACAGGTTACTGAATGCTCCACTGTATAATAATTGATTTTGTGATACATCATGTGGGAGTTTACTTGGAGATTATTGAACTTTTCACCAAGGGCCTCTGGCTGATCATGAACTGGGATCCCAAAGGTGAAGAACCAATGCACAGCATGTGCAGGGTTTAACATTCAGAACAGTCTTTTAACTTCCGTTTTCTCATATTAATCTAATATGATAAATCAGCCTCCACTAAGGTCTAAATGTGTGCAGAGACTCATTATGATGGCTAAGTTGTCTTTGGAGATAATCACCAAAGGAATGTTTTATAAAAATGAAGGGTGGGTAGAAATATGCCTAGAAAGCCTTTTAAAAAAAATTCTGTTGTTTTAGCGAAGAGGTTTTGGATGCTGATAGGAAAGTCACTATAGCTATAGGGCACCTTTAATTGCCTTTTAAAAACTTCTTTTAATCCTATAATAGCAAAAAATTAAATCAGTGCTGACATTTTTTTTTTGTTGCCAGAAGAAGGTAGTAAAAGGGTAAAGAAATAATTGTTAGTTCTGAGAATATAATTAGCAACTCTAATGCTTTAATCTAAAAAAATGCATATTTTGAGCCAGGGTGAATGATTAAAGAAAAGATATTGAAAGCCTTTGAAAAAAAATTCACTGTTTGTTTTTTAATTATAAATTATGATCACTGTAATTAGCTCATTTAGTACATTTATAATATAAACAAAATATAGATACAGAGGTTCTGTGATATTTTGGGAGGAAATAGGGGGAGGACTGTATCGCTGGTTATAAAAACTTTCAAAAATTGGGGATTTCATGGTTCCATTCCTATATTCAAAGAAAAAAATCATATAAAAATAAAGGAATCCATAAGACACTTGCAGATGTGAAAGCATGGAAGCCTAACTTCCAATGGTGGATCTCTACCCATGTATTAAATCTTATTTTCCTGCCTTTCTGTTCTTGCTGGTGTCTTCCCTTGACTGCCCCTTTCATCAAACAGGTTAGTGATCCAGTAGAATGGCCGAGGGAAGGTGAATAAGTCTCAAAGGGAAGGTGTTGGTGTGGCAAATTGCTAGAAATAAAGGTGCTTTTAAGATACCACCACTTGACCTGCTACAAAATGGGGGGGGGGGGAGAGAAGAAGGCAAAAGTAGGTGTTATTCTACTGTTTTCCTTAAATGGCAGCTCATTTCCTAATATCTTCTTGATTTTGATTTTGTAGGTACTTTAATGAAGAACATTTGAGCAGATCCTGAAGAATGGAGGGACACCATTCTGTTTCTTTCACGCGCACACATATAGCCTGAAATGTTGTTGTATTACCTAAAAGCACTTCTGCTCATATAAAGAAGGGATCCTGATTTTCAGTGAAACCTAGTTGCCTGAAGTTTCAGACATTACACACACACCCCATGATTACAATCAACAAATGCCTATACCCTTTTAGTACAGTGGGGTCTTGACTTGAGAACTTAATCCGTATTGGAAGGCGGTTCTCAAGTCAAAAAGTTCTCAAGTCAAATCTGCGTTTCCCATAGGAATGCATTGAAAGCCATTTGATCCGTATCTGCTCTTTTCTGACCATAGAAACTAATGGGAAGCTGCTATTCCGCCTTCGACCACTAGAGGGGGATATTTTGTTTCTTTTTTTCTTAGGTCAAGAAAGGTTCAGGGAAGGCAGGGAAAATACAGTCCAGGCAGTACAATACCAGGCAGTCCGAAGACTGTCTCCCAATCCACTCTCTAAACGCTGGGAGGAGTGAGGAAGCAGACAGGCACCCTTTTCACTGGCCAACAGTTAACTGAACGTTCAAATTTTGCACTTTCCCTGCCTCCCACGTGGTTTTTTTTAGTTCTTAACTCAAATCTAAGTATGTAAGTCAAGTCAATATTTTCCTATGAGAGTGGTTCTTAAGTCAAAATGTTCTTAACTTAAGCCGTTCTTAAGTCAAGACCCCACTGTATTGTGAAAGGGTTGGATGAAATGTGCAGGCAGAATACCCTCACGGACAGAATAAAGCCTGAAATAGTTTAGATCCTTGATTGCAGTGGATACATCACAGAACATAAAGTATATTCAACCCGATACATTCAAAATTTGATCTTGAATGCTTGATGAGGATTATGCCTCAGTCTGGAACAATATCTAATATATCCACCAGAGTTTATTTAAATGTTCTTCAGATAATGCCATTACTGTATTATGGCATCCTAGGCTGCTCATGCAGCCAATTTTATAGGGTTACTTGGGAAAGTATTTAGACATCCATCTATCCATTCATTCAGTTTTTATACTGCCCATCTAGAGGCAAGCCACTACTCCAAGCAGTTTACAAAACGAAACATAGAAAATAAACATAAGAACTCAACCTCCCACCCAGCCCTAAATGATCTAAAAAGCAACTACAGGAGATCCATTTCTACAGTGGTACTTGACCATTTAAATTTCCTAATATTAAGAGTTTTAATTCTGCAGTCTAGGAGTGGTCTTATGATTCCCATTTGGGTCTTTTCTTACGACAGATCTGATGCAGACTTGGATTAGATGTGGGTGCCACTCTGAGAGGCCTACACAAAGGTTATCCTTTTGCTCAGAAATGTGCACACTCATGACCCCAAATTGCCAAATACTGTATACTGGATGTGAAAGCACCAACTGCTATAAAATATTAACCCCTCTGTGAGCCACTACTGCTTGAATACTTGATGAGAGGGTGAGTCTTTGCAGAGGAAGGAGATTTATTAAAGTGGGGAAGGGAAGAAAACAACTTGCACCAAAAGTCTTTTACAGAATTGGGCCTGGACAGAACCCAGACCCAGGCAGACCCAGGCCTTGAGAGGCTGTGGGCATGTTGCCCTTTGCAGATCCAGAACCTCCTGGGCTGCTCATGGAAAAGTCCTTAGCAGGATTGGGCCCCCTCTGGGCCAGACACAATACAGTTCTTATCAGACTCTGGGGACAGAAGAAGTCCTTGTGGACCCAGGCCCCTGTGGGCAGGGAGTAGACAAGTTCCCCAATGAGGTCTAGCTCCTGCAAAGAGCCCCAGACTCTAGTCAAATATGTCAGCACAGTTTTAACGGGGCTGGGTAGTTACTTCACTCCCAAAGTTTAAAAGTCCAGCTTGTTCAGAATGTCTCTTAAGGAAAACCGCCAGGGGCTTTTCAGGCAGGAGGCACACTGCCCTTCTGAGGCCACACCCCCTAGTTCTTGGTCCCTGACAGGAGGAACAGTCATGCATGCACACTCAGGGTGGCCCAACCACAGGCGAGGCAGAAACTACAGTAGTACCTCGCAAGACGATGACCCCCGCTAAACGACGAATCCGCATAATGATGATTTTTTTCGATCGCTATAGCAATTCGCAAAACAGGCATTCCTATGGGGGATTTTCGCTGGACATCGATTAGGTCCATGCTTCATGAACCGTTTGTTCGCAAGATGATTTTGTCTGATGATTGTTGGCTTCGCAAAACGGCTGCCCTGTGTTTTCCGGACCCATGCTTAGCAGGGCAGCCATTTTTACAGCTGATCAGCGCTCGCAAAATGGCTTCCCTACGGGTGATCTTTGCTGGATGACGAGGTATTTTCCCCATTGAAAAACTGGGTTTCAATGCATTCCAATGGGGAAAGGGTTTTCGCATGGCGATGATTTTGCTAAACAGCGATTTCAATGGGATGGATTATCATCATCATGCGGGGCACCACTGTACTTGAGGAGATGGCTGGGTGCAGGGTGTGGAGGCCGAAACCAGGCTGAGTGTGGTAGCTGGAGAATTAGAGCTCAAGGCGGGAGGGCCAGGGACCGGCCACTTGCCTGCTTTGTCCCCAGTAGCACTCGGCATCTCTCTAGTTTTCCAGATGCCTTGGTGCTTGGAGTCTTGCCCCTTCTTATCTTACCCTGGCAGTTTCTTCAGGCGCTGCAGCCAGCCCCCTTTGCAGTGGCAACTCATCACAGACTTCTCCTCCCTCAAGCGCAACCCAGTCTTCCACATCTTGCCAGTATTCCTTCCCCTCCGAGTCTTCCAGTTCATCTTTTATCCCTAGCTCAGTGGTCCCCACAGCCACACCCGGGGAGGTGGTGGCAGCATTCTCCCCGGCCTCACCCCAGGATCCAGGTGTAGCATGCTGAGAAAGCACAACTGCCACTCCGGAGGAGGTGGTCTGCCCACCATGTTGGCCAGCTGCTGCTGGGGAAGGCTCAACCCCCCCCCCCCCCAACATCTGATTATTTCTCTTTTCTGCAGGTGGAGGTTCACCTTCATCACAAAACCGTTTTTCTGCATGGCAACCAAGTGCAATACGTACAACAGCTATCATGTCAAGAATGTTGTGGCAATGGTCTCCGAATATGACGCAAGAAGCTCTGGTGGTTTCATATATATATATATATGCACACATGAAATGTAAGGGAGTTTTAGATACTGTAGAATTTTAGGATTCCAAACGTGGAGGGTAGTGGTGACTCCACAGGGGCGATGAATCCACTCCAGGTTTTACAAGAACAGTCTAAGCAAGATACTGGAACCTATCCCTAAAATAGGTTTGGCATCTTGGATAGTTCCTTCAGACTAAAACCTGGACTGGATTCCCCGGCCTCCACAGAACTGAAGTCACTGGTCACACTTTTGCTATCTCAGAAAAATAGCAGTGGAAGTGGGAATTGTAGTAGCAGCAGAGTAGTTACTACAGTAGGATAATATGATACTGTTCAAAGTATTCTGCATGCACTACCCTGACATTATTTTGTCTCTGTATTACTAATGGTGGTGAGAAAATAGGTTGGCATGCTCAGGATGACTTTGGAATTCACATCCCTATGTCTGCCATGGTCGTAGTTCAGCTTTCCCATTCTCTAGATTCCAAAAGCCCAGGAAACCATTGCTGAAAAAAAAGCTTTATTTCTTTCCCTTGTCCTTCTCCCCAGGCAAGGAGAGAGGGACCAAGTGAAGCATTTTCACCCAGTATTTCTTGTGATTTCCTGATTGTAACCCGGAGAGCATTTTTCAGCCCCACATTCCTCCTTGAATGGAAAGGGAGATGAAGGGGATGAAGGTAGGGTACAAAACCTCCATTTGCATGTTCAGCAGGAAACCCTGTGATCTCAAGGGCATATGACTAATTGAAGACATCAAAGGGTAGGGCCACATCCTTGGCATCACC
This sequence comes from Pogona vitticeps, assembly GCF_051106095.1. Lineage (NCBI taxonomy): Eukaryota > Metazoa > Chordata > Lepidosauria > Squamata > Agamidae > Pogona > Pogona vitticeps. The sequence continues at coordinate 89,396,487 of NC_135786.1, read as the reverse complement.
TGACACATGGCAGGCTTCAGGTGGGAGAATCCACCTTCCCTGACCCATTCTAGTTTCCTAGTTCACTAGAGAAAGGAAGGCTTTCTCTCTCTCCTGTGAATGGTTATTCCTTTTAAAAAGTACATTGCCTAATGTGTGAGGAATGACAGCCATCAGATGTCCGTATTGGTTTTTCATGTGCTGTACTAGAGCTTAACTCTGTGTTGATGTCCATGAGAGGTTGTACACTGAGCCATTGTGATTTGTCCTTGACAGTGTACATGCCCACAATCTGGATGCTCCAGTCTGCTGCTCACTCAGAGACACATCTATGTGCACCATTCTTGACAGCAATCTCTTTAGTCTAGTGCCTTCTTGTTATTTGCTTGTGTGTTTGTTTACAGCTGAAGGAAGGAAATAGAAAACAACGGTCATAGATATTACAGCTGCTGCTGTGACATCTGTTGTTTCCATATCAGTTACTGCCACAAGGGCCAGGGCTTGACCCTGATCATGACCGTGACTTGCTGCCCACTATTAAACTATGAAAGGTCCTATCCTCCCAGGTGCTAGTTCAAGCTTGAAATACCAAGCTCTCTGTCATACTCTCAGTGGCTGTCTTGCTTCTTAAGGAAGGAACATACACCCCTTAAGGGTGGGTGAATATGACAATATGAGTGGGGCCATGTTAGTATGAATTTGGGCATTTTAAAAAAAAAAAAAATTATTTGTTAACGGGCATTTTTGGCAGAATTTGTGATAGGCTGATATATATAAAGGCTTAGTTTTGGATTCCTCAACACTGTGGTACACGTTAAGGCAGAGGAGCCTACGAACACAGCAGGTCACATTCTTTCTTTATTAGTGACACTGAAATTCTTCCAGTATTATGTTGTCCATACATATCATGAGCAGGCTTTTTAACTGGTAGTAACTGGAGGAAGATGATTATACTGAGTAGTTAGAGCCCTAGGAAGCCTCAATGAAATATTTATTATTTATTTGTTTAAAATATTTTTATCCCGCCTTTCTCCTTGAAAGGATCCAAGGTGGCTTACATAATTAAAAAGACAATATTTAAAAGCTAACAACAGTAAGTATGCAAATACTGAAAAAGAATTACTGTATTTTTTCATGTGCAGTGGTGCCTCGCTTTACAATTGCCCCGCATTACGACAAATCTGCTTTACGATGATCTTTTGCGATCGCAATTGCGATAGCAAAACGATGGTCTAAATGGGGGAATTTCGCTTTGCGATGAACTCTTGGACATTAGGAGTCCCTGTTGCATCTGAGCACTGTTGCAATTGGTTTGTTCAGGATCAGCTGATGTCAGTTACATAAGGCTTGTGATTGGAAGAAGCTGTCTCCTGACTGTAGAAAGCTAAGCCTCCTAATTGTAGGCAGCTAAGCCTTGTGACTGAAGGAAGCCTGTTTGCAGAGGCAAGGTATGGGCCATTTTGTTCTTTCCTCAGCTTACTTCTGTGTATAAGATGACACCATCACATAGATTCGATCTTACAACTGCTGGTTTTCTGACCTTGCCACACAGAGGCTTCTGTGGTTTAACCCGCAGCACCACCATATCCCAAACAACTCCTACTTGCTCTAAAATCAAGTGAAATCATATATGTAATTTGTTTATTTTCTTACACGATGATAAGAAATTAGGGCTTGGGTCGTGTCGCGATTCCCTCTGAACTCCCTATCTCCCCAGGCCTTCACGAGGTTCTCACTCTACTTTCTTCTTCACTGCCACCAGATATTAAAACTTTAATATCAATTATTGAGACACGTGTGTTAACAAAACATAAGTCCTTTATTTAACTAGGGAAGTTGATAATCAATAAATCTTTGTGGGGTAAATCACAGGTTGCAAATCACTTTCAGTTGAATCAGTTTGGATATTATTTTCAAAGCTCTCTTAACCCTGTACTTTAATCTACCCTCTTACAGTCCTCAGTCTAACTGACTGTCTTTATATCCAGCTCCCTCCCCTCTTGGCTCCGCCTTCCATTCACTCATTGGCTCCTGCTTCAAAGTTCTGCGGTGACAGGGAGGCGAGGTCAGGGCTGTTCACTACAGGCTGCACTTTTCCTGAGTGCTTTCTCCAATTTCCAATCCCCCCTTGGCAAAGCTTCTTTCTACCCCCTCAGGTTCAGATTAACAGGTAATCTACCTGTGGCTACTGATCGTCACCACTGCTGACTTAGGATGGATTTGTCACTTAAAGCTGGTCTCACACCACTCCTATGCCATTCCCTGTGGTAACAGTCACAGAAAAACTAGTCTCCAGTGGCCTTTTGCTTTCACATCTCCCTCTCTCCCCACACCCCTCATGGACTCACTACTGGAACAGTTTGTCCCACAGGACTGGAAATCTTTCTCCGAGAAGAATAATCTAGCTACTCTGCCACAAAATCCCTCTTTTAAGCCTTCTGTATTCTTCTTCTTACAACAAACTCTAACCCTCTCAAGCAATCTTATCTTTACAGTTGTCCAGGTAAAGAGGTATTACTGCTGGATAGCTCAGTGGTTTAGGCCTCTGGATTGGGAATCCGATTCCCCACTGTGCCTTCTAGACCGGGGCTGGACTTGATGATCCATAGGGTCCCTTCCACCTCTGCAGTTCTAAGGTTGTTATTGTTACTATTATCATGATTGGTAAGCATCCCTCATATCTGAACTGCAGGCTTAGGCTAATAAACCCTTCCACATCCCAATAAACACTTGCATCCAGCTTACATTTGGGCTTAAGGAACAAAAATAATTCATTTATCCTGTTCTTTGCCAGATGACTGCACACCAGTGCTTTGAACAAATACTTCAACCTCAAATTAGCATCCATTTTGCTTCACCTACGTAAAAGAGTTGCTTCATCATGGCAAGGAGAGGCCCCATTATGTCACAATTACATGTTGCGATTCAGTGCCACCTTACACTCTTAATACACCATTTCCTCTCTTTAGGAAACCTTAAAACGAAATACCAAAATACCACATTGGTCAGCAATGTGTCAGGGTTGAGGCTGTGGCCAACACTATGCACAGAACCTCAGACAGGCAGCCCTTGCTTTGCTGGAGTCTGGAGGAAATTGCTCCTGTTGTCCTTCCCTTTAGGCAGCCCTGCCACTTTGCTATGTTACCAAGAATGGAAAAACACAGCAATGTGAAAGGCTGTAAGACTCCCACATTTCCCCCAGAAATGTCTATGGAAAAGCCCAGAGGATGCTATGTTCTGTTGAAAGCTTTCCTTCTTAAGCTTTAACACTTTGGGATCAGGCTACGGCCCACATGATCCCGCCATCCAGAGAATGTCAGTCATTACGCTGCTGAGACAACATGGGAACTCGAATGTAGTAATGCAAGCTGTTCAGACTGTAACTATAGGGTCAAATACTGAGGGATTTGCTGCAGGTGTAAAATAGACATACTCTTCTTCTTCATGGATCACAGGATGCAAAGGTCAATTTGAATCAGTCCAGCCTTTTTTTGCTTCTAACATTGAGGTTTTTTTCTCTGCCACTGGGGGAGTCTCCTTTTTCCCCCAAGCTGGAATGAATCAAACGGACTTTTCCCTATAGAATCGTTCTCCAAAACGACAGGGTGTGTGACTGTGGGTGGTATTCTGGTGATGTACTTAGCTGGGCATGATGTTCTGAACAGTGGAAACACCCACCGCTGTAATCTTTCTCCCTAGTTACCCTAAAGTATTTTTGTCTTTTTAAAAACAAACTACCGAGTTTAGCGCTATATTATTTTATCGTTACATTGATATAGTAGTTTAGTGCTAGATAATACCTGCACAGACAAAAAATAAGGTCAAAATCAATATTGACTAAAACAACTCCAATGAATTAGTAGATTACTATGTTTCTGCAGAATGTGTGTCTTTGAACAATATAGAGAACTTTGGAAAACTGACCCCTTTCCCTAATGCAACACTTTGAGCAGATCACCGGCTTTACAATGAATGATAAAAGGAGGGCTGGGGATCAACAAAGAGCAGAATCAAAAGAAGGGGAGCTGTGGGCTGTTGCATGGATAAAAACATATCAGATTGAACGGCCAGTTAGGAAGAATCAAAACTAGTACTGAAACAATCCGCAGGATCCATGTAATCCAGACCAAAACATAAAATAGGCTGCAAATCAAACCAGTGTAGCTACAACCTTAAAAAGAATTCAACTTTGTTTCATAGGAACACAAATGAAGAAATGGACATGATTGGGTCTCCATTGAACTCAATAGAACAGCTTCACATTGTGCCCCATTCAAAGGTATGTTCTGGATCAAAAATATGTTCTCCATTATATTAGCACTTCTGGTGGTATTAGTTCATGTACACACAATACCAGAAAAACAGTACTTTGCATATAGAAATTGCAATTGCCATTGCATTGTAATTATCTTTACAAAAACTAAGTATCTTTAGAACATTTATTAGAATACAGTTTGGGAGACTGAAGAAAAGCAGTAATAATATAGGCAAGATCTAGCCAAATAAGCAATTTTGAGTTTCATTAATTTCAAATGGAAGAGATTTAAGCACATGTGCAACTCTCCCATGAAATTAACAGTACTTAATATTGGCTGAATCATAAGCACCAATTTATAGCATTTCACTCAAGACGCAGTGCATTCCTTGCCATCTCCTTTGATTTTGTTTTTCATTTAGAATTTTTTGGGGGGAGGGGTTCGAAATCTCCATTATCTTTCCAGAGCATTACATTGCTAGCAAATGCCAGACATCAAATAGCTTATAATAAATGGTACTCAGTGGTATTGACAAGTAATGAGGTTGCAAAGTGTGTGAATTAGATGTCACAATGAAAGAAAGGAATGTGTTAATTCTACAAATAAGTTTATTTTAGCTCAAGGGAAAAGCAGCTGCCTTTTGAACTTATGAACCTACTCTTAGAGAAGCAAGATGTATCACGAAATGAACATGTGCTCTCAATGTTCCTGCTGTGATAGAAATGGAAGAGGGGAGGGGACAGGATAGCTAGACTATCCAAAATGCACACATCAAATTGTTATAACTTATTCTGCTGCTGCTGCTTCTGCTACTACTACGCACACAGACATACTTTTAAGAGTGACTAACAATCAAGTATTTAAGCAAAACATTCCAGCTTCGGCCTTCTTTGGCTGTCCTAGAAAAAGTATGCTGTTTCCCATATGGCAGTTATAGAACTTAGAGGGGAGGATATTCCAAAGCAGATGAACGAGGTTATGAAACTGGATTTAGCCATGAAGTGTTAAAGTAGCCAATCTAAATTCATACGTTTTCCCTCTTTTCTAATGCACTTGGATTTGGTGGTATCGCTATTCCAATCAAAGATAAGTTAGATAGGCCTAGATGTTCCTCCAGGTACCATCCCATCCATTTGCCACTCCCATATGAAATTAACTTAGCGGGCTTTATAGACTTCATTTTCATTATATCACCTCGGAGTCACATTGTGATCTCAGATGTTGTTGGACCAACTCCAAGTGTCCGTGACTACCAGCTATGCTGGCTGGGGTTCTGCAAGTTGAGGTCCAACAAAATCTGGGGAGCCAAGGAGGGGAACCACTGAAAAGCAATGCCTTGTCAAGAAGCTAATGGGAACACCAATGACAATATCACCAGAAGCAGCAACAAGACCATAGAACAATCAAGAGATCAGAAGTAACGGATTTCTTCAGACTGATAGCATGTAATTTGAGAACTCTAACAACATTTACAGTGGTTGCCAGGTTTGAGCTACTGTCATCCCAGGCCCTTTGTCATACTGATATCATGGACATTTTTGTCCAACAATATCTGGGGATCTAAGTTTAGGAGCCTCTTTTTCTTTGGCATCGCTTAAGTAATGAGTACACATTAGCCATGTGCTGATAGCGAAACTCTGAACTCGTGGTGAGAGGGATTGGAGATCTGAGTAGTTTACTGGACCCAATCCATGTGACCTATTCCTGGTCCTACTTGCAATGGAATTCATGTCTACATAAAGACTCATATGTATAGAAACACAAGTTTGCATAGATGTTATTTATACAAAATGTACATCTTCCTATGGAGAGGTGTAAATATATAAATACAGGCTATGTGCATTCCTTCTCTCTGCAAACTTGATGTAGTCTCAAAGCTATGAATATACATGTGTGAACCAGTCCTGAATGACTTCAGGTGAGAACTAATTTGCATGTCACATAATATTCTCCATGATAGCCTACTCTATAATGTATGTAAAGTGAAAACCATGTTGAAGAAGTGCATTACACAATACATTTCCACCCCAGCATTGCCAGCCTCAAGGGAACAGTACTGATGGAATTGCCCAGGCTGCATGCATTCTTCACATAGTCTCCCCTTACGTATCTCTCTCTCTCTCTCTAGTCTAAGCAAAATGGGATAAGTCGTATGCAATGTGTCCAAGAAGTAAATGGTGCTCCTGATTATTTATTTATTTGTTTGTTGACAAACATTTAAGACAGTTTAATACACTATTAGCAGATGTTGAGAGATGTGTGAGAACTTGATTTGGTTCAGTTTTTTAAATGAACTTTTCAACATTTCCAACTTCTTTAAAAAATAGGACTGAAAACACTTGAGGTTTCCAAGATCATATTGGGGAGAAAGGAGAAGTTACATATTTCCCCACCCAGATAAAGGGCTTTTGAGTCTTTAACTCTTAAAAGCTTGGTTTTGAATTTATGTGCATTCATCCATGAGATACTGAATTAGGATTGCCGCCTCTCCTCAAGTTCAGAGGTTCCTCTAACAGCTATGTGGCAACAAAATAGAAACATCCTCCTCAAAGAAGCGGGGGAATAGCAGGATTAATTAAATTTTACTAGTACAGGTGATTTGAGAGGTTTGTTCATTTTGTTTTTTGGAAAAGTTTTCAACATTTGCAATTTTTTCCTAAATTAGAAGGATGTTGAGATTTTAAAGAAAGGAGATGGGGGGAAGGGATTTTTGCCCATCATTAAGGAATAGAAGGATATGGAAGACATATCTGAGTTTCAGTCTGTTGCATATTCCTTAAAAGCATGGAAGAAAACCTTATATTTCCTCTTCTGCCACTTCCCCACAATATTTAGAACTAATCCCAGTTGCTCACTGCATCTAAGAATGCTGACCTTCGCTAAGCAATTTTACCCATTCTTTCCCAGAACCTCCCTTGGGTTTGGAATACTACTGGGAATTATGTAAGGTCAGTTTTTGACTGGTTGAAAGAAAACACCATGTGGCTTAAGCCATGTAATATAGAACACTGCTGTGTGAACCTTTTTTCAATAAAAGTTTTTGTCACTACAGAGTTTTATGTATTAGCAGTAAAAGCAAAAAAGGAAATTAGAAACACAACCAAAGCTGCCCATCATAGTTCACAACAGCCTACATCAGCCTACATTTCTGCCAGTATATTAAAACTAACAGATTTGTCAAGGTGATGATCAACATTACACTGTAGTGTCCCCTTTTTAAAAAAATCTTTCATTTAGATGTCTGTGAAAAATATGTATGTGTAACATATGCATTCATATGGTCCTTATGTCTGAAATGCAAAACTGCTAAAATATAAGTTCGCTTTTCTTCCAGTCAACAATTTACTAGATGAAAATGCCTGTTTTAAAAAAAGAAAGAAAGGAAAAGAAAAACACACTTAAGCCATCACGTCATGAAAAGATGAGCCCAAAGTATCAACAGCTTCAGTTCCTGAAATCACCTGCACCGACTGTGGTTCCTTTGTGTTCTGATGGACTGTCTGTTAGCCTACAGAGCACAATGTGGTTCTTGTGTATACACTTACCTTTTGTTTCCACAACTCTCTGGCCCCAGCACATGCAAAAGTTTGAATTTCCTGTTGGCTCAGAGGTGAGATTTATAACTTTTATTAAGGTTGCTTTTCATTGTGAATTTACTGGGCAGAGAGCCTACAGGGTTTCTTTTATTTTTATTTTTTTCATCAGTGTGCATGAGGGTATTTTTTTTCTCTCCCCCTAAAGGACTTAATTGCTTGAATTTACCAGAGGGGTTTAAGGCTGCAGTCTGTTTCAATACCATTAGCTCCTAAAATTGCCAGGTGCTATGTTTCCCCAGGGGAACTAGTCATCTCCAAGTCAGATAGATGTTGACCTGTCGATGTTGTTTTCCATTCTAAACTAAGCAAGTAGACACATCATCAGACACATATGTTGGTTGATGCTTGGAAGGACTCTGCTCTCCCCCCCCCCCCGGGAAATATCTCCTAGTCACATGCTACACAAAGTAAAAATCCGGCTGAATTTCCCTGAAAGCAAAATGTCAAGGTGAATTTGAAGTGTTTGCCTGGATAACGGGTTGGGTAATGTTATTAAATAGAATTTCATTAAGCACTGAGAAATTTGCTAACTTTTATTAGATATGCAATCCAGGCTACTCATGCTTCAAACTGAACAAAATCATGATTTCAGTTAGACTAAAATACAGCTTGCTTGCTTGCTTGCTTGCTTGCTTGCTTGCTTGCTTGCTTGCTTGCTTGCTTGCTTGCTTGCTTGCTTGCTTGCTTGTTTATTTATTTATTTGTTTATTTATTTATTTATTGCCTATCTGGCCTGCAGCCACTATGAGGGGTTTACAATGAAATAAAGCATCATCAGATATAGTAAGACAACATTAAATTAAATTGGCATCAAACTTCAAAATAGTATAAAAGCAAACAGATATATTCTAACATTATAACATGAAATACAGTAATACATCTAACTTACTTTAGTTTGAATCCAACCCAGTAAAACTGGTGGAAATCTATCAGGACTTTGAAAAGGAGGTCCTTTATTTGCCCCAGTGGGCAAAAGGTGTAACCAGAGATGATCAGAGGCTATTCACAATTGCAATTAATTTGAAGATTTATTTAAATCATGGCAGATAAACAGGGAATAAGATCCACAAAATGAAGGCACAATATAAAAGAAAACCAACGAATTTCTAACACAATATGACACAATGTGGAAATAAAAATTAGAAAGCAGAACAATCTGTATTAAAATATCAGATGAAACTACAGCTATGCAAAATTATCCAGTTAGCCCTTTATAAAACACTGTATTTACCCGTAACCTTTCTCCAGCCCTCTAGTTGAAGCTCACTATGTTCCAGTTGTTTGGCCTAAAGATTGGGAAAAACATTCAGGAGAATGTGCAGGAGAATTTATCAAGAAAATAAAAAAAATTAAAATAAAGTAGTAAAATCACTCTCTGTGCATATGTATTTGTGTTTGTTAGGGAGGTACAAACTCTCCCAGGAAGGCATATTCTAACCCCATTGTAAAAATCAAGCTTCTTTCAGAATCAAGACAAACGAGGACCCAAGAGTGGTCAGAATCTGCTAAAGTAAAAATTACATGAGAAAAAGTGAACTGAGAAGCATCTGCATGTGAGCATGAATGTGAGTGCAAATGAACATGAGTCTGAGTCTGAGTTTCCTTATCTCAAGCAACAGTTGCTTTCCTCCCCTCTGATGGCCTTCATTTTCCTGCATTCTGATTGGCTTGCTTACCTTCACTCCTAAAATTCTGTTCTGTGCCGGTAGATAGCAAGCAGGGAGCTATAGTGCATTGCACCACTGTTCTTTATTCCCAGAAAGTAAAGCATCCTTTCGCCCTTCCTGTTTGGCTCCCAGATGGGGCATTTCCAAAGACAAGTTCTTGGCAGGCTGGGGACAAAAAATCGAGTCTTGGGAGTCCAGAATCAGGATAAAGATAATATAGAGATCTAGCAAACAGAATCCTACTGGAGGTAAAGGTAAATGGAAACGGCTTTGGAGAGGTAGTAGTAGTAGTAGTAGTAGTAGTAGTAGTAGTAGTAGTAGTAGTAGTAATAGTAATAATAATAATAATAATAATAATAATAATAATAATAATAATAATAATAATAATAATAATAATAATAATAATAATAATAATAATAATAATAATAATAATAATAATAATAATAATAATAATAATAATAATAATAATAATGTGCCATCAAGTCCATTCTGACTTATGGAAGGTCTTTTCAAGGTTTTCCAGGTAGACAATACTCAGAAGTGGCTTACTGTTCCTTTCTTCTGGGGGCACCCTGGGACTGTACAGCTTGCCCAATGTCACACGGACCAGCTGTACTCCCAGGAGGAACAATGGGGAATCGAACTCCCTGCAGCCAGATACCTAAACCATATCTCTCTCTCAGAAAAAGTCCAAGAAGCCTAGTCAAATAGACTGAAAGCCACACAGCAAGAAGTCGGCCGTAGGAGTCAGGATACAAAGTAGGAAAAATCTGTAACAAAAAGAGACCTTGGCTAAAATCCAGTAGTAAGCTGCAACTAGAGTATTCCCATTGGATCATAAGGAATCTGGTAAGTCAACTCCTCCGTAGGTTTTATTGATTCAATGTGCCTACTTTAACAGCAAGTGTCTGTCCAGCTTGGGAACAAGCTCAGTAATAAGATTTCACTCACTGCTCTCCTTGGGAGGAAGAGCTTTTTCCTTGAGATCTTCTAGGCTCAAAGGAGCCTCATCTCATCAGGAGTCTTTCCCTTCAGTGGAGCATTTTGCTAGGAACTTCTAACCAGGCCCATGCCATCCTGTGGCATTCCTGTGGGTTAGGTGGTGGCCTTTGCTGAAAATTTTGAGAGTTTGTACACCGCAGATTAAGCGTGAGTATTAAAAAAAAAAAACCCACACAGACCAGAAACAATATTCTCCCTTGGTATGTATCAGGAGGAAATGAAAGAACAATAATTCAGTCATAGTGAACTTTCAGAACCCTCGCTTAAAAACATGTTGAAGAATAGACTAATAGTACTTGAACATTTGGCTTGGTATAGATTTGGTTTGTGCTTGAGAAACTGATAACAGTCGTATAAGTCAGTCCTTTTTTAAAAATCCTTTTTCTTTATTTTATCTATAACATAAACATAAACATAAAATACAAATTAACTGTGTTTCCCACCACCATAGATGGGACCTCTTGCAATAATCCTCTTCTTCCTCCATCCATATTCTTCTTCTTCTTCTTCTTTTATTGTCCTCTTCTCTAGAACTGCCTATGTCAGTCCTAACATCTTCTTTAGTAATAACAGCGGACACCTAGCAGTAAACAGAGCTAACACGTACATGTCAATGGATGTATTCAGAGATTCCTTATCCTAACTGTCATTATTCTTCTATCTAACAGTTAACCCTCTATGTACCTATTGGCCGACACTAGACACAATTTGACTGGTTACACATGTTCTCTTACAGAAATAATACAGTCCATTCATTCTTATACTTAAATATATGCATTACATTCTGGGTTTGCATTATATTTACATATTCCAACAGCCCTAAGCACTGAGCCATCTTTTTCTGGAAGTCTTGCCTCTGCAGCTCCTGGGGGTTCAGTGACTGCAGGATCTGGCAGATCTCTATGAGGCATGGGGGATTCTTTTCTTTCTCACTAGGGCAGTGGTCCCCAACTTTGGGCCTCCAGATGTTCTTGGACTTCAACTCCCAGAAATCCTGGCCAGCACAGGTGGTGGTGAGGGCTTCTGGGAGTTGTATTGCAAGAACATCTGGAGGCCCAAGGTTGGGGACCGCTGCACTAGGGGACTCATCGAATGGGGCCACAATATTCCCCATGTTTGACTGAGGTTCTTGAACTTTTATTTCTTGGTCTTTTAAATTAAAACAGTTACATACAGCTGAAAACCAATAATTCCCCCCCCCCTTATGCATACGTCTCATTGGAAGTCTCAGACTACCCATGTGACCAAGGGCTTCTTTTTCCTTCAGTTGCACAGTGAATGCAAGTTCAGTTATTAAAATATATTGGATCTGCTTCACCCCTCCCCAATTTTTTTTCAGTATACCTTCTGTGTGTGTTATGTATAAATACTGTGGCTGCATTTGGAACAGGTCAAATGACTGTAATAAATTATATTTGATCTGTTTAACTTAGGGCAGTGTCCACAATCTTTAAATTTTCCCATGATTTCTAGTGAAAAGAGTACTAATTAGACTAAAATTAAAAAATGTTATTCAACCTTTTTCATTTCAAGAATGGCACTCCTGACAATTCATAGCCTTATAGTCAAGCAAGCTAAAATCATACTATAATTAACAACAAATATTAAGCAGACTTACTTAGTTACTGATGCAGTCGCCACTGCAACTGAATAAATTGGAATATTTTTTGTGTATTCTTTTTAAAAAATCCTCCACTTTTAAGTACATTTGTTACTGTGATAAATGGGGGTCTCTTCTCTAAACAAAAGATATGTAAATGCTGTATCATGATTTAAATTATGATAAAACCTCAACCACAAAAAATGCATTAACATGGGAAAAAAGTAAAAGTACATTGCTTTACAAATCTTTAATGGTAATGTGATGTTGATGTAGTTAAAAATGTCAGAAGGGAGACAATGACCTTAGAAGTTTAACCCAGCAGACACATTAATATTGATTGATTTTAAGACATTGAATAGCAAGCCTATATCTATATATATCTTGAATATTGAATTGATGGAAACTTTGAAAGGAAGCAGAGAGTATTTTAGCCTTATAATGGTTCAGACCTAATAACAGGCACATGTTTTAAACATAGCTATTTGTATGACATGAAATTGGATAAAGGGCTTACTGTAAATTTATCAGACTGTAAATGTTTTTCTCATAAAAACCAGTGATATTTGACAAAGCTGGGAAATCATTTCTGGCTGTGCCACAAGTACACCACTTTCCTATAAAATGTCACTGGTACAGATTTGCTTGGTTCAAGAAAACACCACAATTAATTCAAGTGGACAGTTGACCTTGTATGTGCCAAAAAAACTAAACAAAACGAAATGAAATGAAAAGTACTTTCAAAATGCCAATGGTGAAAAGTACGTAAAATAACTCTGCTCAGAAGAAGAGTCCTTTGGCAGCCAGAAATTACTTTAAATAATAGCCTGCTTGAAGGAGGCCCACCTTATGACAGACTAGCACCTGGCTGGTGTGGGGCAGGGTCAATTCATCTTGCTGCTCAGCAATTAGAAGTCAAAGCAGCAGTCAGTAAGGTGTTTCTAAACATCCTTCTTGCCTCTTCCCTGTCAAATCTTGGGCGTTGTACCAGAAACAACAAGCTCATTCCAAGATGGAAAAACAGGACCCATCCAAATGACAGAACATCAAAGGGACAAAAGGGTAATGGAGACACAGCAAGAAGACTGTAGTAGGGGTCAGAATATACAGCAGGCAAGACCTGGAGCAATAAGAGACACTAACTGAGATCCAGTAGTAAGTGAAGTAGGTCCATTGAATTAGTGGGGATCTGGTGAGTCAGCTCATCTGTAAGTTCCACTGATTCAATGGACCTATTCTGATTGTGACTTGTATTACTGGATTTCTGCCATTATGTTTACGATGTAACTAGGAGATATGTGTTTCTCCATTTTACTTTAGATCTGGATCAGGACCTTAACATGGAAGGTGAGAGGGCTTTAGCCCCTTCTCTCACTATGGTTTTGGTCAGAATAAGGCCTCCTGTATCTCTTCTAGAATAAAACAACAACAACAAATATCTATCTTCAAATAATAATAAGTCATGTGGTCTTTGTACAACATATTTTAAAAGTGTGAGTGATACAGTACCATTATTGCATGACTGCAATTGTGGGCAGGCTAACTTTGAGTCCTGGAGGACTTTCTATCAGGCTGGGCATTACAGAGCTATAGGTTGGGAAGAAAGAGAAAAGTCTTCAAATGATCTTGGCCAGATATTGAGGCCAGGCTATCTTGGATTTATCTCCTACCATTTAGGAACTTAATTCCTAAATGGAATCTGCCGCCCTTTAGAATCAGCTTGAGGTAACATGTTTCACCTCAGAAGATAAAGATTTCATTGTCATCCAAGGGTTGCTACTCACTCAGTATCAGTTTCTGCATTGCTTAAAGAACTGACTGCTCCAGTTGTTGTTTCTAGGCCAGGATAATTTCCTAGAGACCTTCTGCCATGAAGATTGCCAAGTCAGCAACATCAGATTCCCTGAAATTTCAGAGTCCAAACTTGAAAACCAGGAGACAAGTTCTGTGGTGTCAGGGGGAGAGATCGGAAAGGGCTGGAAGGAAAGCCAATCCCATGTTACAAAAACATATATTTGGGTTCCCTCAAAATATATGCTTGAGCTAATGAACTCTGGTATCCGTTGACCATGTGTGCAGATGGGTGTCCATACTCAGAGCTGCCTCAAAATCAAAAACAAACTTTTGCCTTCTCCAGCACCCCTCACCCTTAAATCTGTCTCCTTGTCTGGAGTTCTGGAGAAACACCACAGTTCACTAAGACTTCAGCAACCCTAGCTGTGAACAAGAAATCTGATGACAAGAATTACTGTTAGACCAGGTTAAGACTTGTGAGTCTTCTAAGTAACATACTTACTGGTTCTTCTAAGTAGCATACATTTTACTGTATTTAAGTATCATATATTTTTAATTTAAGGGACATCATCTAAGAGATTTTGGTTAGTACACAAAGTACTAACCAAAGTACACTCATGATTATTACTAGCATTTATTGGGTGTGTGCTATCAAATCAATTCTGACTTATGGCAACCCTAGTAGGGTTTCCAAAGTTTGTGAGATATTTAAGAAATGGTTTTACCAATGCCACAATACATCTCTATGGCTGAGAGGATGGCTACGTTACTTGAAAAACCACCCTATTTAAATTGGGTTTAGCCTGTTCTGAATTTATGTAAAAATGGGTGAATACGCGATGCACGTGTAAGTATGGATTAATTTGAAAGGGAACTATAACTTTTGAAGTGGCAGTAAGTGAGAGTATGAGAAGGCAGTAAGCAAGGATGAACAGACACTGAAGTACTTGAATTTTGCCTAGTGTCGCTTCCGTCCGATTCAGTAAGATGTAGCTATAAAAACAAAAATAAAAAAAAACTTTGTGAAAGGGCCTTAAAGACACGGCACTGATAGGTCTCTTCACTTAACGTAACACTTGGTTATAGCTGTAAAGCCAAAGTACAGAAAACAAAGCCTGTCATAACAGAACATATGGCGCTTGACTGACATGCAAGTATGGTAACTTTTTCACACTTTAAATTCAAACACAAGTGCAAGGTGCAATTGTTATGCTAGATTCAAATGCTAATTGTACAATTAAGTCATGTCACTTTGAAAGCCTGACATCCATCTCAAAACAATTATTTGAATTTCTAAGGGGCAAATGCAACCCCAAACATTTAGTTTTCAGTATCAGACTTTAAGTGAAGAACAAGTGAAGAACAGATTTAAATAGATTTGGTGGACAGAGTGCCAGGACAAGTATGGCTGGAGGCTCGTAACATTGCACAGAAGGCAGCAACAAAAACCATCCCAAAGAAAAGGAAATGTAAGAAAGCAAAGTGGGTGTCCAAGGAGGTGTTACAAATAGCAGAGAAGAGAAGGGAAACAAATGCAAGGGAGACAGGGAAAGTTACAGAAAATTGAACGCTGACTTCCAAAGAATAGCAAGGAAAGACAAGAGGGCCTTCTTAAATGAACAGTGCAAAGATATAGAGGAAAATAATTGAAAATTGGAGCTACTAAAGGAATATTTTGTGCAAAGATGGACATGATAAAGGACAAAAATGGTAGGGAACTTACAGAAGCAGAAGACATCAAGAAGAGGTGGCAAAAATGCACAGAGGAATTATATCAGAAAGATCTGGATGTCTCAGACAGCCCAGATAGTGTGGTTGCTGACCTTGAGGCAGACATCCTGGAGAGCGAAGACAAGTGGGCCTTAGAAAGCATGGCTAACAACAAGGCCAATGGAGGTGATGGCGTTCCAGTTGAACTATTTAAAATCTTAAAAGATGATGCTGTTAAGGTGCTACATTCAATATGCCAGCAAGTTTGGAAAACTCAACAGTGGCCAGACGATTGGAAAAGATCAGTCTACATTCCAATCCCAAAGAAGGGCAGTGCCAAAGAATGCTCCAACTATCGCACAATTGCACTCATTTCACACGCTAGCAAGGTTATGCTCAAAATCCTCCAAGGTAGGCTTCAGCAGTATGTGGGCTGAGAACTCCTGGAAGTACAAGCTGGGTTTCGAAGGGGCAGAGGAAATAGAGACCAAATTGCTAACATGTGCTGGATTATGGAAAAAGCCAGAGATTTCCAGAAAAACATCTACTTCTGTTTCACTGACTACGCAAAAGCATTTGACTGTGTGGACCACGGCAAACTATGGCAAGTTCTTAAAGAAATGGGGGTGCCTGACCTGACCACCTTATCCACCTCCTGAGAAATCTATAGGTGGGACAGGAAGCAACAGTTAGAACTGGATATGGAACAACTGATTGGTTCAAAATTGGGAAAGGAATACAACAAGGCTGTATATTGTCCCTCGGCTTATTTAACTTATATGCAGAATACATCATGCGAAAGGCTGGACTGGATGAATCCCAAATTGGGATTAAGATTGCCAGAAGAAATATCAACAACCTCAGATATGCAGATGATACCACTCTGATGGCAGAAAGTGAGGAGGAATTAAAGAACCTTGTAATGAGGGTGAAATAGGAGAGCGCAAAAAATGGTTTGAAGCTCAACATAAAAAAAAACTAAAATAATGGCCACTGGTCCCATCAGCTCCTGGCAAATAGAAGGGGAAGATATGGAGGCAGTGACAGATTTTACTTTCTTGGGCTCCATGATCACTGCAGATGGTGACAGCAGCCACGAAATTAAAAGACGCCTGCTTCTTGGGAGGAAAGCGATGACAAAACTAGACAGCATCTTAAAAAGCAGAGACATCACCTTGCTGGCAAAGGTCCGCATAGTCAAAGCTAGGATTTTTCCAGTAGCGATATATGGAAGTGAGAGCTGGACCATAAAGAAGGCTGACCGCTGAAGACTTGATGCTTTTGAATTGTGGTGCTGGAGGAGACTCCTGAGAGTCCCCTGGACTGCAAGGAGAACAAATCTATCCATTCTGAAGGAAATCAACCCTGAGTGCTCACTGGAAGGACAGATCCTGAACCTGAACCTTCAATACTTTGGCCATCTCATGAGAAGAGAAGACTCCCTGGAAAAGACCCTGATGTTGGGAAAGTGTGAAGGCAAGAGGAAAAGGGGATGACAGAGGATGAGATGGATGAACAGTGTCATCGAAGCGACCAACATGAATTTGACCCAACTCCGGGAGGCAGTGGAAGACAGTGGAAGCCTGGCATGCTGTGGTCCATGGGGTCACGAAGAGTCGGACATGACTTAATGACTAAACAACAAAATCAGCCCTTAAAGTAAACTTCCCCACCACTTAGTTTAAGTGGAAAAAAACCTAGGCTTTACCACGTTCTAAGGTATAATCTGAGAACCAAACAAGATACGGTATTAGGTGGAATTTGTGAATGCATCTCACATGTCTGGGACCTTTTTGTTAAATAATACCTTCAGGACCAGGCCAAAAGATTTTGCTTCCTGGAGCAAAAGACCAGACTCTTTGTATGTAAGCCATCCAGGCTGGACTTAATTTTAACACTGGTGATCAAAACATGCTTTCCACAATTCTTGAGGTCAGTAGACCAATTTAGGTAGCACAGGACAGTCTGTATGGCACAAACTGTCTACTTCCAAGAAATGACTGAGGGGCTCTGGAGGAACACTAGGAGATTTCCTCCACTGCGCCCCCACCAGTATATCCCATTAGGGAGGGTTTCTTCACTGTTCCCACTGGGCTGGTCCTCATAACCATTGCTGTAAATGTGTATGTGTAGAGGTGGACTATGGAAATCAGCTTTGGACCGTGATTCAGAGGACTCTGTTTAAACCTTTTCACCTTGCATTATGGTGACAAATAGAAATCTCACCCCCACCACATGCTCAGTCAATGCTGTTTTCCCTTCCTGTAGCAAATATTGGGAAGGGAACCATTTCTGTTCCTTTTGAGAAACTTTTTCCTTCTGTCAGCATTTTCTTGTGCTTTACGTAGCCTATCAGTGGAAGACTTGAGTGCCCAAAGTACTGAGCCTGGAATGTTTTGCTCACTCTTTACTATTTAGAATTAACATTGGAGGGCAGTCATATTGTTCTGTGATTGGAAGAATGCAAACAGCTTACACCTGACTACACAAAGGAGGGTATCACTCCTTAGGAGATTATTTCTGAAAAGCTCCAGTCTCCAACAGACAGGTAAGATTTTAGGAATGCTACCAATGTGAAGGTAGACAGCATTGATTTATTTCCTTTTTACTCTAAATCTCATTTCAGAAGATGATTAACAGAGGGAGATATGTAAATGGTAAAGTCTCGATCAAGGGAGAACCTGTCAGGATATCATCTAGATAAATTAGAAAATGAATGCCCAGGTTTCTGCAAAAGAAGACTAATGACATTAAGTGTAGATGAAATAGAAAGGCAACAGAGCAGAGGCTGAAAAATCATAAAACTGGTAGATTGGTCCGCTAGTAAATCCTGAGGAACAGTTTTGTTCAAGAAACTTTACCAAGAATGTTCCAGATTTACATTTCTTTCATTTTTAGCTTTAAAAAAAACCCCACAACCCTTGCAATGGGTCTTTGGTTTAACTCTTTTTAAATCTTTGGGACCAATGAATAATGGAATTGCTTGCTACACTGTTGAACTGACTGGTGAGGGAGCTAAAAGGTTCCAGAACTTTCTTCTGTTGGCGGTTTTCAGACAGACTCACCCGATAAGAAAATACAGAGAGGTGTTAAACTGAAAAAAGGAACTTCTTTTCTAGGGGAGGAGTCTCCGGCCCTTTTATCTAAAGTTACTAAAATAGGTGGGACAAAATGGTCTCCTGGATTAAACTAAAAGGCACTAAAATAAAAATAAATTCAATGAATGGCCTTGTGACTGGTTTTTTTTAATCCCAAAGGCTTCCCAGTGAATAATCTTAGGTGGTGATTCTCAACCCAACCTCATCCCAGTCACTTGAAAATTGATGGGATCTGAGCAGCCCATGTAATAAGTTTAAATTTTTTCTTCTACCCCCACAAAACACAGTACATAATTCATATTTTTAAAATAATGTTTTCACTTAATCAGTGGCATTATTGTAAAAAAAACGAAGCCAATCAGCCTCTTAACATTTATAGGAGAAATAAGTAACATATTTGCCGGCGTACAAGGTGACCGGCCATATAAGACGACCCCCCCCAACATTTCCACTCAAAATACCCTGCTGGATAGGCTGGCTCTGATGAAAACAGCCTGAGGGGGTGGAGGAATCAAGTACAAGCTTGATACAAAATACAGATATTCTCAACCATTCTTCATTTATGGCACCTCCAATCTTTTCTGGAGGAGTGGACTCAAATGGTGGTGCTGGGGGAATATCCATTCAGTGCTATACCTGTTGGCCTTTGGGTTCCCTCATGTCTCTGTATTATCAAGCCATTTAATGTATCTAAAGTGCTGGGAGAGGCTTCTGATGCATTGGTATCCAGTTGCATTATTACGCTGATGCAACCCAATTCTTTTTTTGCTTTCTAACTAAATCATGGGAGGGCAACTTTCAAAAGCCCAGGAACTTCAAAAGATGATTGGACATTTTAGACCATTTTTAAATACAGTATTGTGAGTTGGCAATACAGGGAGGCCTCAGGTCCACTTTGGTCTCCCTCATCTAAATACAGTGGTGCCCCGCATAGCGATGTTAATCTGTTTGAGGATTAACGTTGCTATCTGGATTCGTCGCTATGAGGGGGGGGAATCCATAGGAACGCATTAAACTCCATTTAATGCGTTCCTATTGGGGAAAAACTCACCGCTATGCGGGGAATCCTCCATCCGGCCACCATTTTTGCCACCCGGTAAGCGAGGGCAGGGTGCGAAAACGCTGCGGGTGCCCATTTTGTTGACCTGGCAGCCATTTTGGAACCGCTGATCAGCTGTTTGTAAAACATCACAATGCGAAGATCAGTAAGCGAAATGCTTACTGATCATAGCAATGCGATGTTTTCCCTATTTAAAACATCGCAATGCAATTGCATTAGCAATCGCAAAAATGCGTCGCTATGCGGATTCGTCGTTAAACAGTGCGCTCGTTAAGCGAGGCACCACTGTACAAGGGAGCTATTCTACATGTTTGCCAGTTTCTGTTGTCAGGAAAGGATTGGATTAAAGGAAACACATTAATCCTTACAAGGAAGAGGTGCTCCTGGTCAGTGAAAAGGCACAGTATGCAGCTTGAGACTGCTAAATGAGTTTACTTACCCCCCGAAAAATTGGATTACAGTTCGAATGCCTGTCTACATTCAGGCCTGAGCCTGGATGCCCATGTTTGGAGGCTGGCTAGGAGCAAGTTCTCATAGTTCAGCCTTATGGTTAAATAATACAATTTAGAATCATTTACATATTATTTCCCTGCTATTGCTGGGAGGGACCGTGGGAGAGTAGGAAAGGAAAGCATCTCTATGATCTGTACAACTCAGCAATCAGAGAGGGTAGATTTAAATTTTATTTATTTTATTTACAATATTTTTTAGCCGCACCATTGCCAGTGGCTTCTGCATAATGAGCTTGGGGTGAGGGAAGTGTGCATATGTCTGCCTGTTTTGACATGTGCGCATAGGTGGTCTCAGACTCCACCAACATTAGAGGTAGCTCAAGGACTGAAAAATAGGTGGACCCCAGCTATAAATGATCACAACATTTGCTGTTTGTTTGTTACATGCTGTCACATTGCATTTGACTTACCGTGGCCCTAATGAGGTTTTCAAAGTATGTGAGATATTTAAGGAGTGGCTTTACCATTGCTTCTTTCCTGCCTCAGTCATTTGAACCCATGTCAGCTGAGACCTAGTCCATCACGCTGTCCACTACATCAGTGGTCCCCAACCTTGGGCCTCCTGGTGTTTTTGGACTTCAACTCCCAGAAATTCTGGCCAACAGAGGTGGTGGTTGAAGGCTTCTGGGAGTTGTAGTCCAAGAACATCTGGAGGCTCAAGATTGGGGACCACTGCACTACATGACACTGACTGTCATCTTAGAAACCAGCAAAACTTTTCAGATCTGTTGTGAAGGAATGCAGATAAATAACATTTCTCAGGGGAGTTTTGTACATCTGAATTTTGCAGTGAGAAGACAAGCTCTACCAAATTCTTGACCAGTAAAATGATTCTGCAGCTTTCCACTTACCATCATTATAGAAATATTTGTGCCAAATTGACAGTGCCAAAATAGAACTATGTCTTAGGAAGCGTCACTCTTTTCCTGAAGTAAGACCCTGAGGGGAAAAAAGTTCAGTCAGACATCTATGTGTAACCAGAAAATCTATTCACTTTGAGTTACTTGGTCTTATGACTACAAATAAATTTGCCAATCAGCTTTTCTGTCACCTGCCCAGCAGATGTGCTGCACTTTAGACAAATTGAGGCCTCTGTCTAGAGGGCTGTCAGTCTGCAAACTGGACAAACGCTGCACTCAGTTATTATTACAGTATTATTAAGCAGAAATAAGTATGTCAATAGCACATAGCACATGGGCAACTTTTGTACATCTTCAAAGAAACTTCTAAATGTATGTTTATGTACTTTGTCTGTGATGGCCTCCACATTAGATGTTGATCCCATGCCTTGTTCACTCACATTTTATAGGGGGACAATATTTATGTGAGTCATTTGCTCCATAAATAAGACATTTTAAAAAATGATGACACAGTTGTGCAATCTCCACTGGTGCAGAGGACTTTGGTTCAATCTTCCCCAAGCTGAGGCTCTCCAGATATATGGTACTATCGACAGCTTGGCTGCAGGATGTTGGGAGTTGTAGTTCAATCATCTGGAGAGTTGAGGACAGTTGCCTAAGAGTGATACTTTTCTCTCTTTTTCAAGAGGTGTAGCTTTGATTATGTCAATTGGCATGTCAAGCAGGTGAACCTGTCAGAGTTCTGCATCTCATCCCTCCCCTTTTAAAGTTGTGCATTTAATCTGTGGTAAAAGCAATGTTGTTTTGTATAATTATATAATTTCCTTTTTGACTATATAAAATGTGCCCCCAATACTGCTTCAGTTAGAGACTGTCACTGCTGCTTATAACACTAATTATAAAAGGGGAAAAATCTGATTACCATAATTTTAGCAACCCCCCCCCCCAATCCATTAAAGACTCCCCATCTACACTTCTTGTCCAAAACAGCCATTGAATCTCTTGGGTTATTTTTTTTTAAAAAATCATAGATACGAATATATTTTCACATCTCAGTGAATATGCTCGTATTGGTAAACAAATAATAGATTTTGGGGATGTAAGGAGAAAGGATCACTTTCAGCCTTTGAATGGCCATTCAAGCGCACTCCACTTCCTCTTGTTTCCCTACTCTCAGCAATTGTGTCAACTCATTGTTTTAGGTGGAACATAGCAAGATATAAAAAAGCAGAATATTCACAATAGTATGGAAAGTCAGATGCATTTCTGCTTGTAGCTTACACCAGAAAAGCAAAGATATAGTAGTTATAGGCAGGATTTGATTTAAAAACCACAATTTAAATTTCAAATTTTGGATTTTTTTATTATTTAAGTAAAATATCGATTTTTAAATCTAAATCAAGTTTTAAATGAATTTGATTTTTAAAAATCATTGATTTTTATCCACCCTAGTTCTAGAAACCACCCATATGAAAGCAGACTATGAGTGGTATTTATGATAAAGTGTCTTTTTTCAGGTAGAAGATGACAATACAAGTTTGGGGTTGCGTTGCTGTTACTGCCATCTGTGGTAGAGAACTGCAATAAAACAAAATAAATATTGCAGAGATGTTGATTTGGTAGCTTTAGTCCTAGTATAGGATCAGTGCAGTGCTTTTCAAACAGTGAGGGTCACTTTACAAAATGAGTTGGATTTGATTTACAAAGGGCACAGCCTGTAGTTGGCTATCCAGTTTATGGGGTGAGTGAGGATTAATTTAGTTTCTGGTAGGCCTGTTGCAAAGTGTTATGTCATAGGAACAAGTCATGACCCAGCAGACCTAATAGGGTTTTCAAGGTAAGTTAGATACGTAAGGAGTGACTTCACCAATTCTACTCCCCCAGTAAGGTTCCCTGAACAAGTGGGGTTCAAATCCTGGTCTCCAGAATCGTAGTCTCTCACTATACCATACTGGAAAGTGTTGGACCTTTACACATTGGAAAAATCAACTATGTAATAAACTATAAAGTATTTCTCATAACAACTTGATAAGGCTTCCAAAAAGAGAAAAGTTATGTTCAAATTTAATATAATTTTGAATGGATTTTTCCATTTAGGAACAAAGAAAACAAAGACAATGTAATCTGCCTGAACACACTTATTTGGAAATTTGTTCACTGACATCAGTGAGCCTTCCTTCTAGGCAAGATTCCCTGTAAGCTAGGCGCATGCGTACCTCTGCCTCCCTCTGCGCAGCTGTCTTCCCCCCCTCCACACAGCAATCACATTAGGTTCCAGTCATGATGGTAACTGTAGGATTCTGTGAGTTTAAAGTCCCCAAAAGTAACATTTCCAATGTCTGCCTCACTCATAACAAACTATTAATACATTACAGTCTGAGGTTGCTCAGCCATCTATGAATACCTCAGAATGTCACATTTGCCAAAACATTTAAAGATGAGTACAACGATTAATACAAGCATTTGGGCATGCTCATTTGTAGCTTTCTCAATATGACCCAAGCCCTACATGATGAATAGCCCAATCTTGTGAAGGCAAACTAGTCAGATAAGAACACTTTGGAAGGAACATGTTGTTGTGAATATTAAGTGATAACATTAATACAATTAATGGGTAAAGTCATCCTTCCTTGATATGACATTTTTGTCATCCTGGAAGAAAGAAGCCATTTACATCGTGGTTTCTGTCATAGCTATGTTTTTTTTTTTTAAATTATCATTAGTAATCAGCACCTCTGAGTCATTGACATCATTTCTGAGTTGTTGTTTGTGTCATCATTGTTTTGCATGATAGATCTCTAAGCACAACTACAAAAAGTGAATGCCATCCACGTATCAGCCTGCTCCAAATAGGAGACCACTTCTGCATTTCTTTTTTTGTGAAGGTTTGCACCCTCACTAAAGGTATATTAACATCTCTGTAGTGTTCATTACAACTGTAACTTAATTAGACATGATTTGTACCTTTCGCAGTGTAATTGTACCTTGCAGTTATTTTTAAAGCTGCCTCACTACAGTATACTGGAGGAGGAACAGCACACGGTTGAAGCACTGACTTGTGCTGGATCTTATGCTGCTGAATGAAAAACATTTAGATGGTTTTTTTAAAAGTTTTGCTGCTTTTCAGAAATGGAAAAATGAAGAATTACTTTTAAAAATTTTAATTAGAATGGTAATTAACTGTTGAGAACCTTGCAACTGTTATTATAACTTAGTAATTTAAAAAAAATGTATTTTCCAAGCTCAGACTCAAGCCAGCTAAAGACTCAATCAAGTAGCATTTCTAAGTAACTATCCATTGAAAAATTTAATATGGCCAGTCATTACTTGAACTGGAATCTGACAATGCAATCCTATGTATATACGTCTGCTGAGAATCTGTCCTATGCTCTATTCAGGGCATAATTGGGTACAGTAAGGTTTAGTTATAGGTGGATAGCATCCTGGCTAATAATAACCCAGAACCAAGAAATGGAATGCACAGTTCTTCTTTTCATAAACAGATCTTCATCAGTCTTCCTACGGCTACATGTTCTTCTTCATGGACTCTGAATGCACACAATTGTGTCTTAGTGCTCCTGTGCCCAGACTCTCGGAAACTTCTAGAGCTTTAACACGTGTTGTTAGGACCTCCCTCCCACCTCCCTCCCGTCGTGCTTGCCCCGCTCATGTTCCTTTTTTACCACCACTGCAGCAGCACCTCAGCTATAGAGCTTTTTTTTGTTCTGTGAAAATAAAAAGAAAGAAAGTTTGATCTCTTCAGGCATACTTTGAGGCAGGTTCTTATTTGTTGGTGTGGTATAATGGGCAGAGTGATGAACTAGGATTCAGGAGACATGATTCTGAATCGCCACTTGGCCATGGAAACTCACATTGGGGTGGCAATGGTAAAACTATTCCTTAAATATTTTCTATACAGCATCTTGAAAACCCTGCTTGGGTTGCTATGGGGTGGCTGCAACCTGACTTCACATTGCAACAAACAGAAACCGGATCTTTTGAAAGTGACATAGACAATACAGTACGTACTTTAAATTCAGGGATAGTTACCTTGCTGGTGAACTTTCTGCTTCCTGGTTGTACAGCTGGATCAGAGATAGAACAACATGTATAGCACTTGTTGACATGTGCAGCTAAGGATTTGTGTATCCATGAGGAAGAAAAAGGCAAGATAGAGGAAGCTGGGTAATGCTGAGCTACAACTTTGATGAATTATTTCAGCAAGATCTGCAGTGAGGCTGGAACACAACACAAGTTGGCTAAGATAAATATCCCATCAGGAGCTCCTTCACCAGCCAATCAAATAGGACAAGCCAGTGGTCATAGCTGAGCCCAGTTTAAAGGCTTGATACTGGTTGGCCATCTCTTATTGAGTAGATTCTCCCTCCTCCCAAAATTTGAGACAGAAAGTGACTTGGGCAGTCTTTTTCAAGGTAGTCTTTTTCAAGCCCGAGTGTAAGTCAGAGGCACCACCTTTAACTGTAAAGATGTCTCTGGGTGTTCACATTGCTCAGTCCCCTCCTGCACTGCCCTGTTACTGTGCTCAGCTACTGTATTTAATACAACACTAGCACCCAAATCCAAAGTCTTTAATTAAATTGCCAATTGTAGCTAATATCGACCCACTGAATCATTGTAATGTAAGTTTTGGCTTGCTATTCAGCAGTTAATTCAGTGGGCAGAATCCTGTTGCACAGAGTTACGCCAGTGTAGACTCAATCTGGTGCAGAAAACAAGTAATAATTTAAATAAATTGAAAGCTTCCTATCCCTACCCATTCCAAGATGTCAGTGTCCAAGCTTTCCCTTCACAGGAAACATATATACAACTCCTTCCACGCAGCCACCCAGTCAAATGATGCAGTAGCGGGATCATGCTTTATGCACTAACTAAGAGTCAGACACAACTAAACGAGGACGAGGTTCTTCACACGTATGTCCCAAATAGGAATGCAAGGATCGGTAGTAAAGCATCTGCAGATGCTTGTACAAACAGGATGAGATTTCTGTACATATCCTTAAATTGAAGCTGTCAGGGATATATATATATAACAGAGCAAAATCTTATAATTGTGAGTAGTTTAAAACATGCATTTTCACTTTGAATTATATTGCTAGATTTGTTTCTGGATGTCTTTTGTTACATTATTTTTTCTCTCTCCCTGTGCTGCATGGTTACATTCTCCAGCACATCTTCTTGGCACAATGGCTAGTGACCTGCTTCAGAAAATTGCCCATTAAAATTTTATCAATTTTGAGACAGTATGAGGAAATGCCTTCGGAAAATTAGATTTTTTCTTTGACATCAGGCGCCCACTCAGCAATCCAATCCCATGTGTTTCTACTGAGACATTAGGATTTGATATAATTTTGGGCAGAAACATTTTAAAATGAAACAATTGAATTTTCTAGATGGTCACGGGGACCACTTAGCTTAAGAGAATACACTTCAAAATCAAAAGCCTTTCAATCATCTGAAATATTATTTGGATGGTATTTGCTCTATTGTGTAGTACCAGTTTGAATTTGTATTGAATGTTTGAGTGGCTCATGTACACATAGATGATGTATGAAATTATTATTTTATATTTTTCTGCTGTTTGCATTGCAGGTGACATGTGGCTGACAGGAACTTGGAAATGCAGGATGCACACTGGATGCTCTTGATGCTACAGTGTCCTATTTTATTAAAGCATTTAAGGTTTGGATTTATTTTACAAAAGCAACAATAAAATAGGAATGCCTTATAAAAAACAAAGATGGGCAAAGATACAACAGTGGAAGAAATGCATGCTTAGTCTTTGATGGCTGTATCAAGTGATGATCTGCATATGTAGGCAACACTGAATTTCCATATTTTGTACTCATTATATGTCCTCAGTTAAAATCTGAGCCACAGAAGAATTCCCGGCTTACCAATAATTCTAGCTAAGCCCTTGATGGCCCCAAAATATTCTGGGATGATAACATTGACATTAGTGGTAGTAGTGCCACTCCTGCTGCAATGACAAGAAAAGAAGGATGATCATGCCACCTTGAACACATCGTTGCCATCTGACTTAGGAAGCTAAGGTATGTGGGTGTACACATGCGCACGTCTTCCTTCGGCCCTCAAAAATGTAGAGCATATATGATGTGGCCCTCCTGTTGAAAAGTTTGGAGACCCCTGGTCTACATCATTGAAACACCATCCACAGACATGCCTCCTGCCTTTATAAGAAGGTATCACAACTAGAGATGGGGGTATTCATATACAAATACGAATATCCCCCCACAAGTCCAGATGAGGGTCTGAGCACTCATGATTCTGCCACTGCCGTGAGGTCCATGCTCTCTTCCTAGTGCCCTGGAACTCACGAGGGATTAGCCACTCATGGCAGGAGGCGGGGTGATGAGCCTCTTTGCCAGGTTGAAGAGTGGCTAATCCACTGTGAGCTCTGGAGCAACAGGAAGGGAATGCGGAACTCGCAGCAGTGGCAGAATCGTGAATGGTTAGTCTGGCCCCAGGGGGCCGGACCCTCATTACCTGCACCTGTGGGGGGATATTTGTATATGGATACCCCATCTCTAATCACAACTAACTACTTGTGGAAAAGCCCATTTGAATAATTCCTACTTGAAAAATAGAAGCCCCTCCAGCAGCGGCAGAGGAAAATAAGCTGTTCGGGGAGCGAAAAGGGCTGGAGCAATTCAAATCAGCCTTTGCATCATGTGATTTAAAAAACACACACCTTGAAATCCCCTCTTTTTATAAGCAGAGCAAATTCCACAATATTTGGTAACGTAGTCACAGCCTCAGTTGAGCGAAAGGTGTTTCAAGGCAAGTATGTAAGAACATTGGCAACTTGTCTACACTCTCTAGTTAGGTAGCTGAGAGATTCATGCAGTCTGGTATATATATGAGAAGTGTTAATTACATGCAATTAAATATTCAAATTAAATTGCTACATAGATGTTTAATAATAACAGCAGGAATAAAATTATATGCAACCATCAGGCTTATGACATAGCTTCATAGTTGTTGTCAGTGAAGAATATGCAGAGTGGTCGAAATGACTAGATAGGTGGGGTATAAATACAATAAATAAATAAATAAATAAATAAATAAATAAATAAATAAATAAATAAATAAATAAATAAATAAATAAATAATTCCCTAAAAGTTCAGAGAAAAGGCAGTTTTTAGCATTGCTCTTAATTTCCTTCTGACGTTTACTCGTATGCAGTATCTCCGTATTGGCCAGCTTTGAAATAAATAACTGTCATTGGAATGACTTGTCTTTGAAATGGTGGAGTCAAAAGCAGTGGTTGAAGTTTTGATAAAACAGAGATCTGGGAGTGATAAGTCAGCCTCTCCAGTTTTTAAGGCATCTGGTCTGAACCTGCAGAATATAGTAAACAAAATTTTAAATTTAGGTGAGACCTGGGTTCAAATTCTTTGCCAATAAAGAACTTTTTGGGGAAGCCAGGTCCACTTTCTGCCAATCTAACTTGTGTTATTGGGTTGTTGGGAGAACAGGAAGTTTGATGTATGGGCGCCTGGCTTGATCTCATGAGATGAAGGAGAGAATACCGTTGGCTTCATACCAGTACAGGCCAGCAGTACCATAAAGCATCCTTTAGCAACTGATAGAGCCCAGTGTCCCAAGAGGACCCGTCCCAAGGGTCCTCTTTAAATGTGTTTGGAATTCTGCACCAGGCAGCTAAACAGTGACAATTTTATTTCCCATAATGCTCTAGTAAGTTGATACTGAGTTGGGCTGTAGGAGCTACACTGAGATGTAGGAAATGACAGCCTCTTAAGGCCTGATCAGGCATTGATCCTGAAAGTGTGTATGGTTCAAAGGGTGCTTGGAACAGGTGCACACATTTAACACTTGCCCCATGTAGAGCTGACCTAGAAGTTATGCAGGGTATTATGTGTTCGCCATGGAATTCTGCATAGGAAGTCCAAGTGTGTTGAAAGGAATGCTCTTCCACAGTCAGTGAACACCTCCAGGGTTTGGTGCAGACTTGGGAGAAGGAGTGAACTGTCCCTGCATATCATCGCCACCTTTCAACTCTACACACTTTCCATGTTTCTGAGGTAAGGCAACTGAGTATCCAGCTTGGGACGGGTGGATGTGTAGCCTGCTACTTGTCTAAGCAATTCTCCCTTGTCTGACCCCCCCCGTCCCATCTACACTAGGACGTTACAGGTGGCCACATTGAGTGAGGCCCGGGAAATCCACAATTTGAAACTGGGCCTTCTTTGTGGTTACTACAGAGTTATGGAACCCTCTCTTATTAGAGGTGTGAATGGCCCCTTCCCTCCTTGGCTTTAGAAAACAACTAAAAAAAACATGGTTGTTCATACAAGCCTTTCAGAGCTTTAGGAAAAGGTAAAGGTAGCAGGTTCAGTTCAACATGCATTTGAATATATGGAATGTGGGGAGAAACTGAGATTTAAAACCTGAAGTCATATACATTTAATGGTAGTAAGGTAAAGGTTCCCCTTGACATTTAGTCCAGTTGTGTCCAACTCTAGGGCGCGGTGCTCATCCTGTTTCCAATCTGTAGAGCCAACATTTGCCCATAGACAGTTCCCATGGTCACATGGCCAGTGCAACTAGACACAGAACGCCATTACCTTCCCAATGAGGTGGTACCTATTTATCTACTTGCATTTACATGCTTTCGAACTGCTGGGTTGGCAGGAGCTGGGACAAGCGATGGAAGCTCGCTCCGTTGTGTGGATTCAATCTTATGACAGCTGGTCTTCTGACCTTGCAGCCCAGAGGCTTCTGCGGTTTAACATGCAGCACTACCACGTTCAGAGCTTAACCCCAGATTAATTTTGTTTTTGACCATCTACACTCCTGAACTCTGGGATATTTGTTTCTGTTTTGCCACCATCTATTGCATTTTTGTATTGTAATTTCTTTATATATACATATTTTTGTAAATAGGGACGTGGTGGCACTGCGGGCTAAACCGCAGAAGCCTGTGCTGCAGGGTCAGAAGCCCAAGCAGTCGTAAGATCAAATCCACGCGATGGAGGGAGCTCCCGTTGCTTTGTCCCAGCTCCCGCCAACCTAGCGGTTCGAAAGCATGCAAAATGCAAGTAGATAAATAGGGACCACCTTGGTGGGAAGGTAACAGCGTTCCGTGTTGCACTGGCCATATGACCACGGAAAATTGTCTTCGGACAAAACGCTGGCTCTATGGCTTGGAAACGGGGATGAGCACCGCCCCCTAGAGTCGAACACGACTGGACAAAAATTGTCAAGGGGAACCTTTACCTTTACTTTTTTATTTTTGTAATAGTTATTTTATATTTAAGGATTTTGCTTTCTTTCTCTGAAGTTTGATTAGATTATTATTGTAATTTATTTATTTTTATTTTATTATTTGTAAGCTGACCAGAATAGTGGCCTGGTCACTAGATGGGTAGGATAAAAATCTATCTATCTATCTATCTATCTATCTATCTATCTATCTATCTATCTATCTATCTATCTATCTATCTATCTATCTATCTATCTATCTATCTATCTATCTATCTATCTATCTATCTATCTATCCATCTATCCATCCATCCATCCATCCATCCATCCATCCATCCATCCATCCATCCATCCATCCATCCATCTATCCATCTATCTAAATACATACATACATACATACATACATACATACATACATACATACATACATACATACATACATACGTACGTACGTACGTACATACATACGTACGTACGTACGTACGTACGTACGTACGTACGTACGTACATACATACATACATACATACATGAATGAATGAATGAATGAATGAATGAATGAATGAATGAATGAATGAATGAATGAATGCACATGAGCAAAGCAGCTGTGGGGAGGGGAGTGCGTGGGGGGGCCAGGATGTCTGTTTTTGCGGCCCGGTCTGGCTCAGGCCATGGACCGGCATGGGCCTCAGACTGGGGGTTGACGACCTCTGCTTTAGTATACAGACAAAGGGAAGGAGAAAAATGGACAATAAAACCAAATCCTTTCTCAAATCTTGAAAGCTTTCATTTAAAAGTAATTAGTTACAGTAAAATTCCCACTCGGTTACACTCTTAAAAGTACTGTATTACTTGCTAAAATCATACATTTTAGTTATTTTCAAAAGCACCCATTTGAATACAACAAGTCCCTGGAGGTTGACTTGCAGTACAAAATGCACTCTCCTTCTATCCACCTTGTCATCTTCCCAAGAACCACAATAGAACATGCGGCCTATTTAATTAAAATAACCAAGAGGTGACTGTTTCATGATAGAAAATTGTAGTTAAAATAGTGATGCACGAAAATTATTGGGGAGGAGGCGGAATTAATTACATATGACTTTTTATTTGTAACTAGTTACTTCTAGGCTGTATTCCTTCCATCACAGGTCACCCCTTTATTTGGGTTACATGAGATGGACCGTAGAGTTGATATGGGCTAACACCAAACACCACACAGACTTTGCTTTTGCCTATATCATCTGCAGAAAATAGAAGAAATATAACAAGCACTTGGAAAAAGCATTTTTGGCAGCATGATGATGATGATAATAGTGCAGCTTTATTGTCTGCACTGTGACACTTCTCAATTCCATCTTCACTTGGACTTCAGTTTGATTGAACTCTATCTTTCAGTCTGTGTGCTTCAGTGCTATATCTCATGATGATACCCTTGCTATATTAGTTGCAGCAGCAGCTGAGATAATATTTAGGGTACCATTAGTGCTATGGGATCCTCTTTAGAAAAGGAAAGATGACTCCACTTGTTAAAATATAGTTCCGTAATGCATCTGCCCCAGCAAAAGCGCCAGGTTAAGCCAACAGGACAGACTTTGCTGTAGGGCACAGAAGAGGCCAAATTCTGAAGTTGGTGAAGAAGAAGGATTTAATTCGGTTATTCAGACAAGTAGGTCCTGTGTGTTGCCATTTAACTTGGTGCCTCCTGATGTCTCCTTCTCTCACTTTCCTTCTATAATTAGAATAGGGAATTATTGTACATTCTCCGGATTTTCTCTGATGGAGTTCTGCATTAAGCGTGGAAGCTGAAGGAGATGGGGGCACTGGAAAGCTTTTATGGTGACATTCAGAGGAGATCAGCAACCCTGGGAGGGAATCCAAAGGCAGCGGAACTGAAGGAAATGGAAACAGAGAAAGAAGTTGATGCAGAGACCATCAAGGGGGTAGAGACACAGTCTGAACCGCTATTGATGTAAGCATTTAAGTAAGTCAGCAGTCCACTCACCAACCCTCAAGTACTTCCCTTCCAAAACCAACAGCCCACATATCTTCATCTTAATTACAAAGGCACTTTTGCTAGCTCCAATTAAGGTCATTTTCTTTGGCAGTGTCTCACATAGCCACCCATTAGTCTCACATCAGTAAGCAATCAGCTATTATTTCTGCAGAATACTTCAAGGGACCTAGTTCATGATCATTTGGTGTATACGGGACATTGCAGTTGGTTTAAAAAATAGGTATGTGGCTACTAAATGGGAGGTATAAAAGTACTCAGCTGTACATTTTTCATATTGAGCTGACCAGCCAAGGACTACTTCCAAAAAAGAGAATAATTTACACTTTTAGGTTGAGGCACGAGTTCCTCTTGATTTCTTATTCAGATGAAGAATCTGTTGTGCTTTTATCATTAATAATGGGCAGGTTTCTCTTGGCTCAGTGGAACTATCTTAAAAACATGTTCATTTGGGGTTGGCTCAAGTTGAATCTACAGTTGTCCAA
Source organism: Pogona vitticeps (assembly GCF_051106095.1). Taxonomy (NCBI): domain Eukaryota; kingdom Metazoa; phylum Chordata; class Lepidosauria; order Squamata; family Agamidae; genus Pogona; species Pogona vitticeps. Next base: position 89,363,591 of record NC_135786.1, on the reverse strand, counting down.
ATTAGGTTCCGGCCTATTCCAAGCTGAAGGTCTTGCTATTTTTCTGATGATGTCATTAGAAATACGACGATTCCTTTCCTTCTACGCACCCCTCTTGAGCCTGAAAGTGTGCAGGGTTCTTGAGCTGCCTTCTTCTGTTGAGTAACAGAAAGTTTAGAGGCTTTACCAACCACCTCATCCTGGACCGTTGCTAAATAAAAACGAAGTCTGGAGGTTTCACAGGCACTTCGTCTCCTAGCACTGCCCCTACTTTCCCCCCTCTCAAGCTTCCTGTCAGTGTTGCTACTGCCTTCAACTGACAATAGAAAAATGTAGCAATGGCATCACAAGAAAAGTGGGAACATCTCTTTGCAACCGTAGCGGTGAAGGTGGGAGAGGAAAGTGAGGGTCAAAAGACACAAACACATGGCAAGCTGTGTGGAGTTGAGAATAGCTGTAGTTTCAGTGGTTACAGCTAACTGGCTTGGTACAGCATCAGACAGTGGATCTGGGCACTGGGCAATGTGTCTGCCAGTCATTGAACCATTCTCCCTACATCGCTTGCTGAAGAAACTTTTGAGGTAGCAGGAGGTGGGACCCACAGAGGTGTCAAGCATAGTATGGGTTCCTGTGCCACCAGAGAGTGAAGCCAGAACAGCCATTCTTAAGCTGAGTATCTCCCTATAACCAAGTTTTCTTAAGGGAATCCTCAAAATAAGATGAAGTGGGTACACAGTCCTTATTCCCCTCAGATTGGATCTGACCTGATGCCAAACCACCTCTCCCAAAGTTGTTAACAGGGAAGCAGCTTAACCAAATGTGTGTGTGTGTGGGGGGAGAAAGTATTTTATTTATTTTATTTATTTAAAATATTTCTATCCCACCTTTCTCCCCAAATAGACCCAAGGAGACTACCTCCCACAACGCTTGTGGAACATGTTTAGCCAGAGGGGTTGTGGGTGCAAAAGCTACTGAAGCCAACTGATCCACTGGCATGCTGAAATATTGTTTTATGTTCTCTAGGTGGCTCTGATAGAGAACTCCCCCATTCAAGCTCACCTATAAAGTCCTGCTTCCAACTGAGGTAGATCCTTGCTGATTTGATGGGTGGAGGGAAGGAAAACCAGGACCCCATAAGAGCTGTGATAACTCTTGGAATTACTCGCCACATTGCTAGAAAGAAAATTACCTTTTCTCGTAATTGCTTCTGCTTCTGCAAAATAGGTGTCAGAAGAAAAATGGCCAAACTAATTATGACTAATTATAAATCTTCTGATCCAGGTAATCCGATTTGAAACTTTCTTTGCAGCAATGTTTATTATATTATGCAAGTCTTCTGGAGCTACAGTATGCAGATCCTTAATTTCTTTTTTAATGCACTAACCAAAATGTTAACGTAGTACCTGATAACACAATAATTTCAATAAGTGGTTCAGATCATCATTCCATTTACATTCTGATGTGAGGAAAGCAGTTTGACTAGTGCATTTAATTTTATATTAAGCGACTCATATGTTCTAGTCCAGTAAAATCCCACTGAATTGTGACGTCTCCTTTTCAGTTAGGGTGCTTCCAGATGGTATGGTTTCCCTCAGGTGGTCACAAACTGACTTCACAGTTGCCTCAAGGAAACCAGATTGTACTGTGGCAAAAAGTCTGATACTGTAGCAAGGGTAGCCAGATGGCAACTTGAAACTATCCCTCTTACGATCTCATAGCTGATCTTAAAAGGGGAGCTTCAAAATAAACCCTAGTTGGGTTATTTTGCCTATTTTCATTGAGAGTTCCTTCTGTAAACATGTATCTTGTTACTAAGTGTCCTCTCTAGACATGTATGCATACTTGTGTGCATTCTGACATACAGAAGCTACAGCAGCTTCATGTCCCTGTATTGAGAGAAAGGGAGGATCAAATAGATACAGTAATAGATCTACTGTAGAAAAGGAATGTTTTACCCTATGGAACATGCACATGTTGGAGTATGCCCCTTACACTGTGAGTCAAAGGATTTGTTGTCCTCCAGTTGTGGGACTACAACATCCATCAGCCCTAATCACTGGCGGGAGAAGATGGAACTTGCAACTGCAAAATATACAGCGGTCCAAACAAATTTCTCATCTGCTCTGTATCCATAGAGAAAGTAGAAATAATTGATTTTGGAATGCCTTCTGTCAACCAAATTAAAATATCTTCCACAAGACTGACCTCTTGTCCATCTAGATCTGTACTTTCTATTCTCACTGGCAATGGTTCTCCAAAGATATCTAAGGGCAATTAAGAAAAGGAACAGGGGTGGGGGGGGGAAGCAAACCTAGATTATTTTACAGCTAGACATGTTGGGAGCCAAATCCTGTGCTTTCCACTTTTGTGACTAAATAATGGCCTTCAGTGTGGCTATTAAATACAGTCCAGTTTAGCATATACATAGGCAGCAAGATTGAGAGCCTTATTCAGCAAAGTTGAGGAAGATCAGATTTAGATTTCCAGGTAATGGTAAACCAATAACAAAAAGCTGGTACAAATATTAACCTGTAAGAATTTCTGACTGGATTTGATTCAGGTCCAAAAGATAAAAGCTGGCCACCGGCATGTAGCAGAACAATGCAAACCAAATATCCTGTACTAACCGTAATGTGACTGGACACTGGAAGGGCAAAAGGGATGTGTAGGGGAAAAGTGCACACAGAACAAAGACAATAAGTGCTGTGTACTTTCTCATCTCTTATCATCTGAGCATTGCCTTTGAAAGAAATAACAGCATCGCTTTTAAAATATTGCATTTTAGTTTTAGTTGCATTGCTCCTGTTGAGATTCATTCTTTCAGCTTCTTTCTCTCTCTTGTGTTTTCTGTCGTACCATGGAGAAAGCAAAGTTAATAACAAAGGAAAGGCCAGCTTTAAAAAAATGTATTTATTGTCAATTGTAATTCAGCTATTAAATGGATTCTCATCATAGTGGGAATTGTGCTCAATTTTATGTTTTTAAAGTGTGTGGTATAAAATGTGATCTTACAAAAGTATTTTATTTAGCAGAATTATGTGGCCTGTCATGAGGGATCTCCTTCCTCCTTTTTTCTATTCCAGACATCTCTGGAGTGCTTTCAGTGTTATGGCACTGAACCTGAATATAGCTGTTTATGTGTTGTTTTCGAGAGCAAGCCTTGCACATTTCCCAATGTGCCTCCTTGATGAGCTGGACTTAATAATCTACAGGGGCCCTTCCAGCTCCACAGTTCTAAGATTTAAGATTATATTTAAAAGTGGTTAGTGACTAGTTACGTTTATATCTATGTCTAGAAGTGGACAAATATTGTCCCCATCTTTTTTAAAAAATGGAAAAAGTGAATTCGGGCAACTACTGATCAGCTTGATATCAATACAGTACCAAGGAAGGTTTCCAGAGCAGAGAGTGACTGAAATCCAGTAGTAAGTTGCAACTAGAATAGAGCCATTAAATCGATGGGATTTATATCGGTGATGACTCACCAAATCCCTGATGATTCAGTGGACCCATTGTAGTTGTGACTTACTATTGGATTTCAGCCAGTCAATCTCTGAGCACTTTGTAGTTCTCTTCTTTTAAAAAAGTGGTACAAGCTTGATCGATCAGGGGACTGAAGTAGATGTAAAGTATCTTCATTGGCTTTCAACAAAATTCTTGCAAACAAGCTGTAAAATGAGAGCTAGGCAATGCTACTGCTAGGTGGGTTTGTAGCTGGTTGATGGATGATATCCAAAGATCACTCACCAGTGGTTTCTCATTATCCTTGAGATCAGTAATAATATGGATGCTACAGGGTTCTGGCCTGAACTTAATATGTTCAATATCTTTTTTTTTAAAATAGCTTCAATGAAGGAATAGCAGAGATGCTCATCAAACCTGCATATGATACCAAACAGGGAGAGATAGTGAATACTTAAGAGATTAGTCCAGGATTTGAGATAACTTGGGATGATTAGAGCCAGAACAAATAAAATTAATTTCAACCAGGGTAAATATAAAGTTCTATATTGAGGCAGGAAAATTCAAATGTGTAAATATAACCTGACTTCCATTGCAGCAGTTTTCAGAAAGAGAGCTGTATTAATCCATTTTCAGCAAAAGCAAATAATAATAATAATAAAAAAGCAAAAGCATAGAGGCACATTTAAGATTAACAACTTTACTTCACTGTCAGTTTTTATGGATACTAGTCTTAAAAATGCCAAAATACTTTTGTTCTTGTGTTCCTTTGTCCTGAAATGCAGATCAGGTGGCACCTGGCTTGGCAAACGTATGTGTGAAAAATTCTTAATAGATCATGAGGTAAACATGAGTCCGTATTGTGATGTCATGGGAAACAAAGAAACTGATGTAATTCTAGGATGCATTAAAAGAAATGCAGTGTTTGGATCAAAAGAATAGTACAACTGTGATCGGTTTTTGTCAGACCTCATCTTAAGTGTTGTGTCCCATTCCAGGCTGTAAAAAAGAGAGAGCTGTAAAAAAAATCTGGAACATGTCTACAGAAAGGCAACCAAGGATTTTGAGGGACACTTGAGGATGTTCATGTTATCACACCCATAGTTGGATGACAGTATGTTGGGGATAATTTTACTGATGTTTCCTGCATTGACAGGATGTTAGATTAAATTATTCTAGGGGTTCCTCCCATATCTACAGTTCTGTTATTCTGTGAGAAAGGAGGCCTGGAGAATTTAGGGCAGTGGGACAGGAGGCGTGCAAACTATACCCAGTGTGTAAATAAACACATTCATGACAGTGATCTTTCTCATTACCATTTCACAGACCAGAATTATGCTCCCTCTTTTTAAGGGTAGAAATATTTGCTGACGATAAGATAAGAAGCCCTGTTTGCTATGTCCATTGCTGCTCTACCATGAGACATTTGCTTTGTAATTATGTATGTGATTGCTTGATTCTCCTGCTTGTGTTCAGACAAGTAGTCTTAAATTTTGCAATGTGTACGTCTTAATGCAGAATTCTATTTCAGTTTAATGATTGGTTTAAGAGATGTAAAAATTGTATGTTTACGCAAAAATTCAGATACATTTTTACTTCCATTCCGATTCTCCATCTTTAAGAGAAAAAAAAACAAGCTTTATCCAGCGCATTCAAACTAGTATGAGACTCCTGAACCTCTAGAGTAACCCTAACACTCACCATGAGAGATTATTGACCTTCTGGATTGTCTCCTAGATTAATTAAAAGTGTGCTGGGGGGGACTGAGGGGCAACGACTGCAATGTGATATTAATGATGAGGATAGTTACTATTTATTGGCAGAAATCCTGTTGCTCAACATAGTAAGTTGCAACTAGTGTAACTGAGCAGGGCCTTTGAGATCAGAACACTTTGGAGATTAATCATTCAAGAAGTTGCCATAAGTTAAGGGCGACTTGATGGCACATTACAACAACAACAATCCTTTGATTCAATGGAGCTACTCTAGTTCTAATTTACTTTGCTAAGCAATAGGATACCAGGCAATATGTTATCATAGTAGTTACATAATGCACTAGCACTGGGGGAATAAACTTCTGAAGCCACAATGTCAAACTAGAAACCACAAGTGCCCTCACCATTTCTGTCACACTGAAGTTATTGTGGCAGTGGCAAAAAACCATAATTTTCAATCAAGTATGCACTCCCTGTGTGCCATTTCCTAAGTAGTATTGCCCTTCCAGGAGGATTCCAAAGTGGCCATCTTTTAATTATTTTTCTATCGCACTTTCATATTCTAGATTTGATAGTCAAACATTTCTGAATTTTACCATAATAAAATATCTGTATGAAGTTCATTCCATCAAACAAGTTCATGATTGCTGACGTTATTTATATTACCCCAATTCCAGTTAAAATAAACCTGATTTATCTTCTGGGACTGAGGTAAAACGTAGACATCTCATGTTAGTATTAGGCTGCTTGTCTACATTAGGAGAAAAATGTAACACTTGGAAAGTTGCCTTGTTGCATTAAGTATATTAATAAGTTATCTCAATGGCTCTGAAAGCCTTGATAGTAATTGCTGTGGATTTCACTGATATTTCGTTACAGAGGCCAGCTTGATTTGTTTAAAATAAAAGAACTACTCGGTGAACACTAATCATAGGTCTTGGGTATTATTTGTAGGCCACTAATTCTACTGTGAGCTTATTCTTCTCAATTTTTGACATTTCTGAAAGCTTCTCATTGTGGGCATTTAGAGTCTTTGCAGAATGCTATGTTGGCTATATTTCAAATGGAAATCAAAACGGATTTCTTTTTTCAGAGAGAGATATTTGCTAGAGAAAGAAGAAGGACAGAGACTGAAACACAGCAGGAGTTTGAAAATGTATTTAGAGGACCTCATCTCCCAGAATCACACAGCTAGCATGGCCAGTAGTCATGTTGGCTTGGAGTTTTGTGAGTTGTATTCCTACAACGCATCAAATCAACCCCCCAACCCCCAGCTCCATATGTGAGCCATTGACACACAGAGGAAGAGTTCACAAAGTTATGCATTCAGGCTTTGACAAAAATCTAACCATGATGACAATATTCCTGACAGAATTTGGAAACATTACTAGTATATAATATAGGATATTAAGATTGTAACTTCTATATGTTGACTGGAGGATTCATGTAATCGTAGTCCAAAAAATAACTGTTCCAAATCTCTTGAGTCTTATTTGTGTCATAGGGTCATAGGGTCATGTCATTGTGCCATGCCTGGCAGAGATACAGCTCAAATATTTCCTGCTTGCTCTTTAGCTTTTGGACTTAGGGCAAGTGGAGCTTTGGTAACAGTGACATTTATGTTGTGCCTCTCTCAGCAAGATAAAGTCCACATTCAAACTATGTAAGGAATATTTGTTAGAATTCAGCTTCAAATTCCTTTTGAAATCTTTTTTAGATCCCTTTTGTCTAGCTTGAAGCCCAATCTATCAAACAGTGGAAGTTTAGGACTATGCAAAATAGCAGTGAACGGGGGTTACTGTTGGTTCTCATTTCACCACTGGATCATATTAGGCGAGTAGCAGATTGTTACAATCTTTTCCTTGCTGGATTGCTTTGTCTGTCAGGCCCTTGATTTCCTCTTTCTCTCTCCTCTCCTTTTTTCTAGTTCCTCCTTCCTTGCGTTTGCTCTCTGATACTCACAACCATATTGCTTGCAGGTAGCAGGGATGCCTTAGAAATCCAGTGTCTCAGGGGCTTTGGAAAAGCACATGCCCCGGTGTCCCTGATGCCTGCAATAATAGGGTAGCAGCAAGTGAAACACTAAGAAAGAAGGATGATCCTCCTTCCTGTGTTTACTATAGTTACAGTTCTGCCAGGTGGTAGAAAAAGAGCATGAGAGGAATGGAGATAGGAGGGCAGTGGCCTGCTTCAGAGTACTCATACGTCAAGCTGGGTCATTATAAAATGGAATAAAATCACTAATAATATCCACATAGTATAAACATGCCCTGTATTTCATGAAGATATTACAGAAAACTAGCTTCCTGGTACAACTGATTTGCTGGGCAAATCTATTTTCTAGATCATTTATGTAAAACGTATTATTCTTCCTTGATCAGTAGTGTGTCGCATTTTATCATTTCAAAAACTTTTGTTTCCTTTGTGGGTTATTCGTTCGCCTGAACTGCATTTAATATATTTTAATCCAGGCTACCAAAAATCAAAGGCCTTCCATACCTGAGTAGCATTATGTACCGTATTTGGAAATTCAATTTCATTCCTTTGAACCATTTTTTTTTCCTCATCTGAGTAATAAGAGGGCCATGATTAGGACTTCCCCTTTATTTAAAAATGGGCTTCCAGAAAGTACAGTAATAAGTAGGTTTTAACATAATGTTCCAAATGATATTTAACCTGTGAATGACGTAGAGTCAAGGCCTATCAAGATGTTAAGCTGTCATTTTAGGATTACCAGAAACGCTTCCATCTTGTTCCACATGAAGCTGGAAATTATGCTTAACATTTTGTAAGAAAGTTACATTTTTGGACTACAAGTCCTGGAATACCTCAACCAACATGACCAGTGCCCATGTTGGCTGGAGTATGTTGGAAGTTGTAGTCAAAAAAGTAAATTTCTCCTGTTCTGCTGTTTGGCGCAGTCATGTGGTATCTTTTGCGCAAATGCTGGCTGCTGCCAAGAATGTTTCTCTTTATACTACCTAAAGCACTTTGAGTTTTTGAAATGTTTTACAGTGCAATCCTACTGACTCGGGGAGAAGTGTGGAAAACCAGCTGCCAGATCCAAAGTTCTGCCAGTCATATTCAGGCAGGATGGCTAGAGAGGAAATTGATATGCCATCTCCAGGGTTTACATACTGCTCCTCTTCCCATTCTGGGTTTATGGGGGAGTTTAAAAGAACTTCAGGTTGTAAGCTCACAGCTTCAATGTGGCATTTGAGGGAGAGGCAGGGAAGAAGCATCTTATTCCTTCTAGCTGTTATTTCTTTTTGGCCACATAGAACCCTCACTCCTGCCATCTTATCCAAGCATCCATAAAATATTAGTCTTTCACACAAGGCACTGATCTTTGAGGGTCCTGCCAGCCATACAATTCAGTGACTACATGAGGTGTACTCTTAGATGTTTTCCTGAATATTTTTTAAAATTAATTTCTCTGCTCTGTTTTTCTCTGTTTGTTTTCCTTCTATCAAATAACCTGACTTTCTTAATGCATATAAATAAATTCATAATGATCATTTTGAAATAGACCTCTTGCTATATGGCCTTAGTCTGGGCTTTGTATTCATATAAGTGAATTTCCTTATGCATGAAAAATAATCTCTCTTTTTTCTTATCTGTTACAGTATTGATTTTTTCCTTTCAGTTAGTTATCTGCAGCAGTGCTCACAAATACATTCTTACTTCCATATTGTTACCACTAGTTGATTTCCAATAGCCTGTTGACTGTAAACCATGATAGATTTAGAGTCTTTTTCTTTTTCTCCTTAAAAGTTCAGTGAAAACTTAAGAAATCATTTTATATTAGTTAATATAGTGGATGCATTTTCTTTTTTCACTCACAATCCATCTATCTAAATTATTTGACCTAAACCTATGGAATTGCAAGTTTATATTATCTATCTGGGTATGTTCTTATGGGGAGAAATAGATAACAAATCTGAAGTTGACATGAGGCAGTTAAAAATACATATTTTAAACAAGAAATGGGAACATTTGGACACCTACACTAATTTCCCCCCATGTCCTTTGCCTTCCAAATATGTAGGTATGAGGGTTACATGAAAAAGAGAACACAATGTATGGCATTTCAACAGATGTGGCTTGTATAATCCATTTTGCACACAATTTATAAGGGTTTAAGAGTCCTGCCCTCTTTTTTGTGGGCCCATCTTACATGTAGAGTAGTTCTCACAGGGCCATCTGGGGAAAATGCTTTTTAACCTGTGAGATTATACATATGCTCCTTTCTCCTCACACAGTGCAAGTTTAAGCAAAAGCTACATTGTCAATACTACTGTGAAGTATTGCTGTAGGGAAAAGAACTGGGGCAAGGTAGCAGTTTTTGATAATCTGCGTATCTGTTCTGGAATGGACATAACTTTTGGAAATAGGTTGTTAGACATGTGGGGCTGGACAAATTATATAGACCTTAACAATGCTCCTATGAAATGAAGGAAACCAACACAAGTCTCAGGTTTTAGCTTCTGAGATTCAGGTTTTAGAGTCTATAAGTCTCAAGCACTGGACTTGAAATCTGAGGAACTTGGATGCTACCACCCTGGCAATCCAAATTTTGGGCTTTATTCTCATGGTTTCAGGACAGTGTAATTTAGACATGCTCAGGACCACTGTCCATTTTTCATTACTCTGTATGTTCTAGAGCTGCTGTGGGAATTTGCACATTTTCAGATAATACTCCATTTGAAACTCTTGCTGAAAGGGCTTCCATTGTGACATCAGAAAGGTATGTTCATCACAAGATCTGCTTTTAGGCCACAAGCTTTGGCCTTAACATCTGAGTAGATGGGATGCTGCTGATATGGCCATCCTAGATGCCCTGCAACTCCTTGTCCTGACAGGACAAGCAAAGGGGACTGTGTGGAAGCACTTAACATTGAATGAAGGCATATGCATCTTTGAAAGAAAGAAAGAAATAGAAGTGGGGAAAGCCAGGGAAACTCACAAAGAAGTGAAGTGTTGTGGAACTTTCTCATGATATGTTAATTATATTCAGGCCGGCCTGAGGCAAACAGTTCGGCATGTACAGTAACGAGTGTCAGAATCAATTACTACAGTAGAGATGCCTTACAGAATAGTTACATTGTTTTCTACCCTTCCTCTAAATTGCTGAGGGTGACAGCAGTTTAGAGGAAGGGTAGGGATTTTACCTCCTCATTTTGTCTTCAAAACAAGCCTATGAGGAAGGTTTCACTGAAATGTAGCGACTAGCATATGGTCAAGGAATGGGCTGAGCAGGACCTGAACAGGTCACTCTGGGTCTAGTGCAGGACTCTAACCACAATACAACACCGGGCCTCGTGTTGTAAACTCTGTGCTGCAGCAATAATGTAAGGATTGTCCCATGTTTTTCTACTTGATACTTGAATAGCACTGGGAATTGTAAAATTGGATCAGTCTTTGATTGGGAAGGAGGAAGCGATCACCAGTCCTTTTTTTTTTTTTGTGCCTTGGTGTGATTAGACACATTTCTGATTTATTAGTATCATGGGTCTAGTCTGAACGATTGCAAAGTCTTTGTATTTGGAGCACCGACTTCAAAAGAGTCACTGTTACCTTTCAAGTACAGTAAGTAGGAGCATTGTAAGCATTTATTTTAATAGGTTGTAGCTATTATTAAAATAACCTTCAAATGTTGACTCAAAAATCCGTGCATGCTTTGCTGAAATTGTCCTGAAATTTCCATCATTACCACTAATATGTTTCATTTCTCATCCCACACACTGTACTATGCCTCCAATGTCTTTCGTCCCCTTTTTTGTTTTCTTTTTTTGGTTACCTGCTGTGTACTGAGAAATATTGGTGTCAATTTGCTAAAACAAATAAGCAAGGTGGATTTCTTCCCCCCACCTCCTTTGATCACTTGTTCTGTTCTTATTAATAAGTACATCAAGTTGAAAGCAGCCTCTCGCTCCATTGTCAGCTAAGTGGCAGCTTGCATTGAGTGATTTAAAAGTTCCCAGTTACAAAAAGGAAATCTCTTTAACTATTTATAATCGTCTTTGTGTAAACTGTGTTTGCATGTACCAGTAGGATAAAAAAAACAGGCACACATCTCTCTCCTCTCACTGTCTTGTTAAAGAGTCACAGCATGGGGGGGGTGTTGGTTGGTCATCCCCCATGAGCTGAAAGGACACATTCTCTATCAAGGACCATAAAAGTCTCCTTTTTCCTTTCAGCATATGAAATATTTACATGCTAGGCAGTATCAGGAATCCCCATTTTCCATAGTGCTGTACCAACCCCTGCCATCAACGGGCTGGTTAATTAAGTGTGACCTAAACCAACTTGACTTGAGCTCAGCATTAAATGCACAAAACCCATTTGAGCTGACCAGCAGCAGAAGTGGTACTCAGAGAAATTGAAAAGGATTTCTCCCAAATGCTTTCTACTTACTTACAGCACTCAAGTAATGGCTGAAGATTAGCATATGACATGACAGATTACATTAAGTCATGTCTTTCCAGCGCTTTATGACAGCACTATCACATTAGCTTCTTAGCACCAGCACATTGAGGCATGCAAACGTTTTCAGACCCTCTTATTCAAATCTACAAGCTGACATGGCAGCCTTGATATGATTATTAGTCATTTGAGAGACTTTAATTCACGTCATCAGATAACAGGTTTTGCTAAAAGGGTAGAGAAACTGTCTGCTTTTAATGAAGCCCTTTTTAAAAAAGGACCTCAAAAACCATCTATGCTCTTTCGACTCCTGTTCTGACTTCATTGACAAGATCCCCCCTTAGAATGAACTTGAATTGAATAACTAAGTAGGCATCTAGTTTGAGAGAAGGAGAGGGAATCAGACAGGGGACGACCGAGGTCTATTTATAACTAGACAAAACTAATTTTTTTTTTAAAAAAATTGTTCCCCCCTTTTTCTTGTTTTACACTGAATTCAACCATGGTGCGTGTGTTTCTTAGGAAAAATAGGACTCCAGAAAAAACTCACAACAATATAAAGAAGATGATGTAAAAGTGATAGTTGTAATAGCAGAGATATTTCAAAGGCCAAAATTCTCCTCTGGTTTTGAGGTATATGCTGTGCCATAAAGAGGGTTAACTGGTAGTACCTGGTGAGGCACAGCAAAGAAATGTTTGGTATTGTTGAAGATCATTAAGGTTTGTGAAATGGTATTTTCTGCCTGTTAAGTTGACTCTGGGGTGTGTACTTGTAATGCATCTACACCTTGGCTACCCAGAGGAAATCTCCATTACAAAATGCTCGGGACATAACTCAGTGGAATCTGGCAGGTACTGTGGCCTCTTTTATATGAAGTTGGGCTGAGAAAGCACTGCAGAGTGAAAGCTTTTGCTGAGCAGAAAAAATAGGAAGGAAGGAGGAAGAGGACGAAAGATGTGTGGAGAAGTTTGTTGAATGGACTATGAATTCAACAAACGAAATGAAAGAGCTGCACAAAGTTCAGGTTACTAGCTCGGAGTGGTGGCATTCTTCGCTGTTGTCTTGGGTATCGGTTGATGATCACATTTCATAAAGGTACAGTCATAGATTCATAGAATTATAGAGTTTGAAGGAGCCTCAAAATCATCATCCTCTTTCCAATGCAGGAAATTCTTTACTATAATGCTGCTGTAGCCATTTGCAGCCATTAAAACCTATACTTAAAAACAAACAAGGAGAGGGAATGTCTCCTGTTATAAAATACCTCCTATTATCAGAATGTTCTTCATAAAGATTACTCTGAATCCTTTTTCATGTATTTTTGTGGCATTGGTTTAGGTAACAGAAAATAATTCTTTTTCCATAATCTGCTCCTCAGAGATTATGGTTTGTTATCATATCTCTTGTTAATCATCTGTTCTCCAGGTTGAACATACAAAACAGCTTTGGCCTTTCCTTACAGGATTAGATCGCCAGGCCCCTCATCATCTTTGTCGCTCTCCTTTCCACTTTTTTCAGTGTGTCAATATCTTTCCACAGCTGCAGCTCCTGATGAGGTCTTATCAAAGCATAACAGAACCATTCCACTAATTCTCATGGTCTCCACCCATCTGTTGAGGCAACTGGCTGACATAAAATTGCTGATAGAATATTCTGTCGACGAAGGAACATGTTAGCCCTTTTGGCTACTGTATCCCACTGCTCACTTGTTTAGTTTGTGAGCTACCAAAACCCTAAACCATTTTGAAACATACTGCTGGCAAGCCCAATGTCCCATGCTATATTTATGCAACTGACCCTTCCTATTTAAATGCAGAAACTGATATTTATCCTTCTCAAAATTCATTTTGTTAGATTTGGCCAACTCCTCTGTCCTCTCAAGATAATTTTGAGTCTTGTTGCTATCTGTTTTTTACACATGGTGTACAACACAGTTGGTGTATATTTTCACATGGTATACAACACAATTGGTAGATTTGGTGGACATAGTGCCTGAAGAACTATGGATGGAGGCTCGTAACATTGTACAGGAGGCAGTAACAAAAAGAGTAGGCATCCTTCAGTCTCGAGAGACTATGGTAACGTGCTCTGTATGAAGGTCTTGGAACAGTGTCTTGTGTGGCTGAGAAGGCCAATTCGAGAGTGACAATCTCTTCCACATTGAAGACAAATACAATCTGTCCCCTGTCCAGCTCCCTGGTTTTGCTTGTTTCGGGAATGCCTCTTTGCCTCGGCCCCAAAGAAAAGGAAATGCAAGAAACCAAAGAGGCTGTGCGACGAGGCCTTACAAACAGCAGACAAGTGCTGTATTATGGAGAAAGCCAGAGAGTTCCAGAAAAACTTCTACTTCTGCTTCATTAACTACACAAAGACCTTTCATTGTGTGGACCACAGCAAACTATGGCAAGTTCTTAAAGAAATGGGGGCGCCTGACAACCTTATCTACCTCCTGAGAAATCTATATGTGGGACAGGAAGTAACAGTTAGAACTGGATATGGAACAACTGAGTGGTTCAAAATTGGGAAAGGAGTACAACAAGGCTGTATATTGTCCCCCTGCTTATTTAACTTATATGCAGAATACATCATGCGAAAGGCTGGACTGGAGGAATCCCAAACCGGAATTAAGATTGCCAGAAGAAATATCAACAACCTCAGTTATGCAGATGATACCACTCTGATGGCAGAAAGTGAGGATGAATTAAAGAATCTCTTAATGAGGGTGAAAGAAGAGAGCGCCAAAAAATGGTCTGAAGCTCAAACATAAAAAAAACTAAGCTTATGGCCACTGGTTCCATCACCTCCTGGCACAAAGAAGGGGAAGATATGGAGGCAGTGACAGATTTTACTTTCTTGGGGTCCATGATCACTGCAGATGGTGACAGCAGCCACAAAATTAAAAGACACCTGCTTCTTGGGAGGAAAGCTATGACAAAACTAGACAGCATCTTAAAAAGCAGAGACATCACCTTGCTGACAAAGGTCCGCATAGTCAAACCTAGGGTTTTTCCAGTAGCGATATATGGAAGTGAGAGCTGGACCATAAAGAAGGCTGACCGATGAAGACTTGATGCTTTTGAATTGTGGTGCTGGAGGAGACTCCTGAGAGTCCCCCGGACTGCAAGGAGAACAAATCTATCCATTCTGAAGAAAATCAACCCTGAGTGCTCACTGGAAGGACAGATCCTGAAGCTGAACCTTCAATACTTTGGCCATCTCATGAGAAGACTCCCTGGAAATGACCCTGATGTTGGGAAAGTGTGAAGGCAAGAGGAAAAGGGGATAGAGGATGAGATGGATGGACAGTGTCATCGAAGCGACCAACATGAATTTGACCCAACTCCGGGAGGGAGTGGAAGACAGTGGAAGCCTGGCATGCTGTGGTCCATGGGGTCACAAAGTCGGGCACGACTTAATGCCTAAAGAACAACAACACAGTGTGATCAGCCACAACCTAAGCTTGTCACTTTTTAAAATAACTTTCCATTAATGTGTTTGACACCAATCATTAACCACACCAGATCCAGTGGTTAAAGTATATCTTGTTATTGCATAGTAACATCAATTTGGGAAACAGATCTAAGCTTCAGTTCTTCTACAGTTACAACCCAGAAACACACCCTCTTTCTTCATGTAAACTTTCCTTCTCTCTTTCTTCCAGCCCTTCAACTTCCTTCTCCTTCAGGCTCCAGGATAGGCTGACCACATGCACCACTCAACCAATTACTGTACCTTCCCTTCCCCGTTACTATGAAGATTGGTGAGGGTTTCTGTCACACACAGTGACTGTAAAAACAGTGCATATGAATCTGTGCTAGGGATGCTTTAAAACTTCACCTAAGTCAAATTTCTTTCTGAGAGCGGGTTTTGTTTCTGACTTGGAATCTACATTTGAGGAATTCTCCATTGTTCCATATTTTCTTTCTACATTTTGTACACATCTCTGTGCATGAACAGCTTGCCATAACATTTAGTACCCTCATTTTCTTTACCTTCTGTTATCACCAACCATGTGATTACTGGTGAAAGATGCAGACATGAGACATGATATGATCATATGGATAAGCACAGCTGAGTCAGGAAGACTAACTACTGCATATACAAGGAATGGGGCTGTGGATGCCAGTCTCAGTCACTTAATGTGCAACTTTCATATGTTGTATATGGAAGCCTGCCTGTAGGAGGCTTATTATGGTCGCCTGAGTTGTGAGCACAGTTTGGAATGCTGTTTTTAAAAAGTTGCCATTTACTTGTTAAGTGGCACAGACTCCTTATTCATTTCTTTGACTAGTATATCATTCTTCAATTAATACATTATATTTTCATTTTATATTTCTATTTTTCTATTTTCTTTTCTGCTTTTCTATTTTTTCTTTTCTTTTCTTACAAAAATACATTTTATATAGCAAAAGGGCCCAGAAATGACCAAACATCACCCCTAGGTTTTTAGAGCTATCAAGTACATGATAAATTTTAATTTTAATATTACTATGAATGTTAACTGCTGTTACTTTACAAAAATTTAAAAATACCCTCATTACTGCAAAAGTAATATATTAAAATTACTTGTAGTAAGTGTGTCAGTTTCTTGTAGTTGTTACTTGTAGTAAGGCTGACAGTTTCATTTTCTTTTGTGTTCAAACTTTTGCAAGCTTTTTCCTGAATGTAATGTGTGAATTTTGGCAAATTCTTCAAAAAGAAGATGGAAATAAATTATTTGAACAGAATGAATTCAAAGGGTGCAGCTAGAGATATCCATGTTTTACCCACCTCATATGTGTTCAAGATGAGAGAAATCTTAGAAGAAGAAACAGTTCTTAACTTCGCATTAGCATGGTTGATTATTTATAGTATTAAGATTACATATGAAGTTTTCCGGATTAAGCACTTAAAGCCCTGGGTCTAAATGGACAAACCTTTAGTTTCAGTTTCTGTCATACTTCAGTTTTTTAAACTCTCAAGTTCTTTCCATTATGAATATGAAATTATTTCCAATTTTTGGAAGTTCTTACAAAAAATGAACTGAAACAAAAAACATGCCGACCTTACTTGTACATTCTACTTTGAACGTGAGTAGAAGCCACCAAGCTGCCAGGAACCCTACATTATCGGGATTCCTGACAATGTAAAAGGCTCTGTCCATGTTCAGACAAACATAGTTAGAAGACCAATGCAGACCTAATAGGGGAGATGTAGACTCAGAGATGATGATTGACATACACAACATTGTGGCTTCTGCTGTCCCATCTGTTCTCACATTAGCCTACCCATGGGTAGATATGGCTTGGATCCAGATTTAGGTACACTCAGTCAGGCTGGGGAAAGCAAACCATCTCCTCCCTCGCACAGTGCACAGCCACCATTGTGGTGCTCTAGTCTCCCTAAAGAGTGCTTAGCACTCAGTCAGAGAGTTCAACAGGCCACTTACCTACCACTTTTGCGCTGGGGCAAGTCCCAAGACCTCAGCAGTGTGTAGCATAAGCCCTTTGAATAAGTCTGACCTTAAAAGAACACTTTACTTTTACCCAGTACTTTGCAAGTACAGACACATGGGCTTTGTGATTCCTTAGAACTCACAACAGCTCAGTTACGTAGGACTCTTAAAGATAGCTAGTTTGTGGCCCTCTCCACCTCCTGGATTTAGCCAGACCCTGCTGTTCAAGAGATCAGTCCTTTGTAAGGATTTTTATAATAATTTTTATTAGAAAAAATAAAGTTTCATAGAATCAGTTTATATTGCACAAGCTTAAGTATAAACAACATATTCGAAGATTATTACAGTTAAATAAAATAACTATTTCCCATTAAAATAATAAACACTACTAATCTGGGTTAAGGTGGGCTACAGTGGGCTAGCCTCCCCTCCTTCTTCGTTTGTACTTACATCCTCTCTCAATTAAGTCACATACTCAAACCATCATCATGGAATCGCATCCCTGAACAGAACTGGATCTCCTCTCTCCTTCTCAAATAACCCATCGCCCATTTTCTACATTCTCTAACTCCTCCCTTCTTTTTGACAATTCTGGCTGTTAACTAATTAGCCTCAAGGGGCTGTAACATCTTCCTCCTCCCTTAATTCCCATGAAAGTCCAGGTGTTTTATCTCTTCTCCAATTAGCTCAGAATGTTGAGTCTTCCACGGGCCCCTTGATTCGACCTTCAGATTTATCTCGAACCATGCTGTACCGATCTTCAGAAAAACATTCTCAAAGCACTTAGAAAAATCCTTAAAAGGCTACACAGAAAGTCTAGGAACCTTGCTGAATGAGGTGAGCGCAGAACCATTAGGCAGGGTGACCTTCTGTGGAGCAGATATGTGTTTGCAAAAAACATATCCTGGATCTAACTTGTTTATGTATATTTTTTCATGTATGTGTGTGTATAAAAGGTTGTGTCCCTGCCTCAGTACGTCCAAGGTACCACACAAAGTTGAGAGAGCATGTAGCTTTTAAGCTACAGGAGACTCTGCAATCTTGCCAACTTTTCTCCATATATTGTGCTTCTACTTCATTCTTCCTGACCAGAAGGATGTGTTGACTACATGAGGTGAGCTCATTCCATCCATGCTCAACTAGTTCCCTCATTGGATGTTATGCTGTGCTTCAGAATTCACTGGAGTTAGTTTTTTCATTGAAATACAGGTGACATGGTATATTTCAAATCAATAAAAGTGCCCTACATTAAGCTACCATAGTTGTAGGTCTCAATGTACACTGGGATACATTCCATGCTTCATAACGGGCTGCGCCCTGACCTACAAATATATGACTCAACTCCCCTCAAGCCACCATGACCTTCTACTGATGTCAGCTGAAGAGTACAGCACTATTTCCTTTTCACAGCAAGAGTTTGCATATCAGCATGCTTACATCTCTTTGCCCCATTAATACTCCATCTCTCATGAAATCACTTCTTCAAATGCATATTTCAGCTTTGTTTCTGCTTCTTAATTTCCCTCTTCCTCTAATTGGCTTTATGACTGGATATTTTAATGTATTCCTTATTCCGTTTTTGTGACTGTGTTGCGTAATTTTAAATGTTACTTTTGGTTATTCTCCATAGGATTCTGGGACAAGATTTGTGCAAAAAAAATGCTGTGCAAAATCAAGTTATTCTGTATTGTATTTCAGAAAGATTCCCCCCATGTGTTCAATGAAGCATAATATAGTTTTGAACTATTCTCTATAGTGCTAGCATCAAGATATTCTGTTGTTGTTGTTAGCTGTCTCACTTAAAAGACTACTGAAACTTATTAAACTTTTGGCAATATGGATTTTAACCCACGGAACTCACTGTCACTTTAGGTTGTCTGAAAACAAGGGGACGCCTCAACAAGAAAGAAAGATTTCTTGCCTCCAGCAGAGAGTGAGACCAAGAGTTCTCCCCCACCCACCCACTCATTCTTTTAGAAAGCAAGGCACACCCATACAGCAAGAACAAAAAGATTGGCGAATTATCAAAAAAGATATGAACAACCCATTTGTTGCTTCAAATTAATAAACAAAGCTGCTAATGCAGACGTTTTATAATACCAGTCGCACAATTTGGGATAAAAATGGGCAATTTTTTTTGCTAATGCAAGAACTCTTACAATACTGTAAATGAATTGCTTACTATTCTTGCCAGTGGGAGGAACGTTGCTCTTCCTTGTCTTTGAGTGCAAAGAGTGAGACAAGCAAAAATGAACATCCTTATTCCTGATACATAGCCGGAAAGTGCTGTACAAAGACTAAATAGCAAAATAAGTTAAAAACATCATGTCTATGCATCACGGTGTTCCATATCACTTCCACATGTAAGAAATATAGATAGTGCAGTGCTATGTGGAAAATAATGTCCACCTTATATGTGGATATCTGCTAAATCAGTTTCCTACAACCATATGCCCTGAAGATGCACCATCGCTAGCCAGCATGGCTATCATATCTGAGGGTTCCAAGCTGGGAAAACTATGCTAAACATATATGGCATGACTAAGCCAGCCTGTTAGCCATGACCAGATCTGATTGAATAATAATAATAATAATAATAATAATAATAATAATAATAATAATAATAATAATAATAATAATAAGAAGAAGAAGAAGAAGAAGAAGAAGAAGAAGAAGAAGAAGAAGAAGAAGAAGAAGAAGAAGAAGAAGAACAACAACAACAACAACAACAACAACAACATGCTGTTGAGTGAATTCTGACTTATGATGACTCTTTTCAAGGTTTTCTAGGTAGACAATACACAGAAGTGATTTACTCTTCCCTTCTTCTGGGATTGGCCTGAGACTGTGCAGCTTGCCCAAGGTTGGCTCTCCTTATAGGAGGCACAGTGTGGAATCAAACTCCCAACCTCTGGTTCTGAAGTGCCATATCTAAACCACTGAGCTATCCAACCAACTACATGGAACAAATTAGTTATTGTGAATAAATCCTATTCCTTGTTTTCAGTGTTTTTATTTTTTATAAGACTTTCTCTGGGCGCTTCTGTTATATTTATAATCTGTTCTTTGTTGTTGTTGTTGCACTTGACAGTCACTATTGAAACATTTCATGTGTACAGTGCCATTTTTTCTTCTTTTATAAAAGAAGTCAATGGCCATTCCTACAACTAAGAATACAATACTTCCTGGTCTTAGAAGTAATTCACGACATATAACTACCTGTAATTATCCCTTTTTTATAGAAGTTATATTGTGGTTGTAACTTAAAAGGGAGTAACTTTACTCTTTGTCACCTTGGAAGATGGAAGAATTCTGCTTCAGCCACTTCATAGGATGAATTCAAGCCAAATATTGTTTTGCAATATTTCGGATTTTGTATACGTGTGGGACATTTTTAAAATAACCCCCCTCATGCCAATTTTCTGGGCAGTTTGCTGTGTTTCTTGCTGTGTCTCTTGTGTGACTGTTACATGCACATATATAATAGATACTAGGGTAATACTTAGTGCCACTGCAAAACTGACTTCCTTGTAAAACCTTCAGAAAATCCCTTTCTTCCAGGGATGAAGACTTGAGCAGCAGGACTTGCTGTCAAGTTGGGCTTAAATTGCACCTGTGACTCAACTCAGGTTCCCCACCCCACCCCAATGAACCCACCGCCGCAATGAACTGCCCTCACAGAACCCACCCACTGGCTCCCTTTTTTCTGGGGGAAAACACTTGTTTTTAATAGGAACTTGGGCTTGGAACTTGGTACTAAAGACTCAAACTTGAACTTGGGATTTGGACCCAAAGACTTGCCAATATCCCTGCTTTCCTCCTTTGAAGATGATGACAATATAATCTAGGAACACTAGATTTATATTAGGCTGATAATGTTTCAAAGCATTACCGCTAATGTCAATTTTCAATAAACAGCTCCACTGACCAGTAGTTGATCTTATAAAATGCAATAATTTTCATGCAACTGCAATTTTGCATAGTCTGCCATGCAGAATCGTGTTAGATGATATGTTTTCCTCTATCTGTTCTGATTCCTCCAGCTAGAGCTCTTGTCCCCAAACCTTCGTTGTTCCTTTATAAACTCTGTTCCTTTTATTGAACTCTCTAAAATCAAATAGAACATAAAACTGCTTATAAAGCATTTGATGTCATCAGTGCCAACCTATAATTCTCTGTTATTTGTCTTTCTCATTCCATTATATGGAGTGCTTGGAAGTACAGGAACTTTAGAAGTCTCTTTATCCCAGACCTCTTTGGAAGTTAGAATATTGTGTCAATTTTCAGATTTTTCATCTGTGCTCTCTCTTGTTTTAGGCAAAGAGGAAGCACCCTTTCTGTTCTTTGTTTTGGACGAGCTTAGTTCATTATTGGACTTCCCATTAAGCAGTCAAAGCGAATGCAGCAGAAGTGGCATGACAAGGTTTCCCTTGACTAAAAGTGTGGTAGGAAATGTCTTCAGTGGGGAAGGATCATGTCCATAACTAACCCACTTTACTCTACAGAGAGGTACTGTGCATCTCCAGTGCAGTTGATAAGCCCCCACGGTTGCCACTGGTACCCATGGAACATATTTAATGCTATGTTTCTTGTCTCAAGAGGCAAACATTTCAAAAACATTTTGAAAGCCCTTTTCTTTGCAATGCAGAAAAGCCTTCAAACAATGTTAGCGTGGCATGATAATCATACTGACAATGATTTGTAATAGTTTGCCAAACTTTTGTGTAATATAAACTAGGAGTCCATGTTGCTCATGTAACTCTTTGCCAGGATCTTTTTGTCTTTCAAGTGTCAACTCACATTCAGAACAAAATTACATTGCAATAAACTTGTGTTAATTGATACATTATGGGCCTGGAGGGTTTTCTTTTTCCATTAGCTTGCTGAGGGGCTCTCGACTTTCCTCCTACCTATATGAAGAATGCAAAATACATGTTCTCAATGAATTGAGGCTGAGCTGAACATTTTTTTTTAATTGCTGGTTTGCTCTTGAAGATAGGGAAAAAAATCAAATGCCCTATAAGATCCTCAGTCCAGGTACTGAACTCTTTTCACAAGTCTTGTAACAATTTCACTAAGAAACCAGAAGAAATAGCAGGAGGACCCACAACTGAGCCAAGTTCTATACTTATACACAGCATGGTCATCCAGTTAAAAATTTTGGGATGTTGGGATAATAGCAATCCTGCATGCACTAACACTGGGTATCATTGAGAGGGACAACTTGACAACCTAATGTGATTGTCTTTTGCCACTAACTTTTTAGGAAAATTTCTTTTCCCACCTCTGGCATTTGAGCCAAGCCCCTATCTGCTCTTCTGTTTATTTTTTTCCTTTCATTGTTTTGCTGATAGCTCTCTCTTTTTTCTTTGACCATCCTCCAAGCAACAAGTATGGAGAACCTCCTACATGCTGGAGACTCCATTCTCCCCTTTTTTCCTTCTGACTGTGACTGCAGCTGATAACTGTAAGTAAAGATGCCTTTTTCCAATTTCAATGCTTCTAGAGTTATTTAATTATACAAAGTCCTAGTTTGTAAATAAACCAGGGAGGGTAATGTTTGCTGCAGCTGGGCTGATGTCTCCATATTTCTGTAGTTGTTTTTTCTACCTTATTCTCTGCTAACTAAAACAATAATTATCACATTCCTAGAAACCTCCCTTTAACCAGATCTTCCCTATATAGGATAAGCAGTACTAAATACCATGCTTTAGTCCAACTAGTGAATTTGCACATCTCATAAGAGAATACTACAGGAGGAGACCATTGTCTAGTCCAACATTCTGTTTGCAGTAATATTCAACCAGATATTTTTGGAAGGCTATGATAAGGACATGAAGGCATCTGCCCTTCTGCTGCAAAGTGTCATCTGGCAACTCAATACCAATATTGAGAGGGTTTTTTTGAACATGGAGATTCCTGTCGTGTGCTGCCTCTTTCAGAGGCAAGTCAAGAAATGAGGTGGCATCATCTCTCCTGCCACTGAAGGCAAAGAGGGAAGGGTCACACACCATACACACTGTATGGAATTAGCTTGCTACCAGTTCAGTCCCCCTCAAATACTCCCATGGATGGAAAGGGAGAGTGAGTGTGTGACTGGCAAAGATGGCAATGGTAAGGTAGACGAGGGTGCATCACAAAGCCTTGCCTGGGTTTTACACTGAGAACCTTCACATGCATAAGTGTAACATCTGGCTTCATTTTCTGGACATTCCAATAATCAGTGGAAGAAAAGGATAAAGGTATAACTTCTTGCGGGGGGGGGAATCTAATCCCTGTTTTGATAGAATAAACCCACTCTGTGGACTAAATCTGAAATCGCATTGGCAACTGCCATGACATTTTTGGCTGAAATTTCCAGTTGAACCCTTTCTTGCCAAGTGAAAACTAGCTCAGAAAAGTTTTGTGATTCTTCCGACCCGGTTTTGGGGTCGCTGTGGGGAAGGGAGAGCATCCCTCTCCCAGTTCTCCTCTCTTTCTGCCCATGGGCATCCACCATTGAAGCCTCATGTGCTCTTTCTGAAGAGCTACTTTTATAGGAGGGGAATGGAGTTTGAAGAAATGTGGCTCACCAGTGAGGATTCTTTTGTGACAGCAAACCACAGCTTTAATTCTCATTTGCTCTGTCCCAGACTCCTAACAGATTGCATTTTGCTCCATCTTTCTCTTTCTCTCTCTATCGCCCTGTTATTATTCTTTCCCTTTAAAGCGATTAATACCTTTCAAGAAATGGACTTGTGTGCTGATTCAACTCTTCTGAGTGCTAATAGATGGAGTCCACTACATTGAGAATAGCTGCTTGATCACTACACCCTGATGGATCCTGATGTACAACTGCAGTTATCTCAAGCTTCCCCTGTTTGTGGGGCTTAAAACTTATCACGCTGCAGCTTGCAGATGAAGGTGCTGCTAGGTGGACGAAATCAATTGTTCAGGGAGTTAAAGGAATTGTAGTTTCAGATTAATCTTGCCCTTTAACAATGCTAGTCAAGCTAGGAAAATCAACACACAAGTGCCTGCCTTGCAGTTGGTTGATTTGGCTTTTGTTTTCTGCAATCTGCAAAATTTTCAGCCACCTGGAAGTTTTCATAGGTCTAATAACAGGATGTTCAGATAAGATCAGATGGTAACAATTTTAAGTGAATTATGGCTTGGTGCAGAGGTAACACTGCCAAGAAACAGAGCTAGTCGTTTAGACCTAGTACAGATGCTCGTACACCCTGTAACTGTGGTTGCCTGCAACATGGATAATCCGTAGTAGAAATAACCATGGCTAGTGTCAGTGTAGACATAATGCGAGTAAAGACACGGAAGGGAAAAATTCACAAAGGGGAAGAGAATATTGTAGGGGAGGAACCTTTGGAAGTCACAGAACCCTCTCAAGTCCCTTAACTCACATATGAGCACCCAGTGGGCTCATTGTGGTGTGTGTCCACATTCTGTGAAGCCAGAGAGCCTATCCTCCAGCTGATTCATCTCCTGCTGCCACCTCATTGATTGTTGAGATGATAGCTGAGAAACAGATCAGATGGCATGCTCCTGAGAGATCCCTAGCATGATTCAGCTGAGCCTTGAGTGGGATTGCAGGGTGGGATTGCAGCAATTTCGTTATGCTCTCCCATGGTCTCCCCTGTCCTTCAGGAAGAGGGCCTTTTCATCCCTCCCTTCTCAAGCTTGGTGGTACTGGAAACACAGGAGAAGCCTACCCATTGGTGTCTCCTCAGTTTTTCCCACTGCCACTTAGCTTGTCTGCAGGTGAAGGCACAGGGTAAGATTGCAGCAATTCTGTTTTATGCCTTCCTGCTCTTCCCTTCCTGGCTAATCAGTGCTTAAAACAGCTGAGAACTGCACAGCTGTTACGCTCCTTCACTATTCCCAGCAAGAGGGAGGAGAATAGCACAGGACGGAATGGCAGAAGTCCTTCCTGGTTCCTCAACTGATGAGCGCTGGTTAAGGATGGGCCAATCCAAATCCTCTTGTTCTGCCAAGTGAACTCTGTGAATCACACATTTGGGTCTTGTCCGCACTTGCGTGGAACGTTCGGAATATTCTAGAGCTTTTTATCTGAAAGACAAACAAGATACATTGCCCCCTATGCGCATGTGCAGCTGCCCTTTCCCTCCAGTTCCTTTTGATCCGCCATTGCTAACGGGATGTTTTCGGCTTGCTCCTTTCTGCTATTGCAGCACGGTATTTTCTCATTCTTCTTCGACTTTCTATTGCCCCCTGACCACGGACTGTTTGACTATTCTTCTGCCCTTTGGACTTTGGATTGGTTTTTCTCACAGCTAAGTGCTTAATTGCCTGATTACAGGCTTCCCGCCCCATTTTTTTTTGCTTTCCCATCTCAAGTTCCACTAGCCCTGTTTCTAAACAAAAGTGTGGATTTGGAAAACTGGACACAATTCTTGCTTTTCTGCACCAGCAAACTGCCAATAGGTAGAGGTTTTTTCCCCCCTTGGTATGGGGACAGCCACATTGTACAGTACCTGGCTCCCACTTGATACTAGAACTGTGGAGACAAGGTGCAAAAAAGATGCCAAGATGGGGGGGGGTGCAGATGGAAACAGTAGCACTGGCGTCCACTCTTCAAGGGGGGGGCAGAATATTATTTTCTTCCATTGTTTTAGCACAGTCAGAAACTCTAGCTGTACACAAATCCCCTCCAGATGAACAGGCAACCAAGGAGAGAGGGGGAAAGTTCTGCTTGTTGGAAGAACACTGTGTTTATAATTATAATTGTAATGCATATTTGTGTCAGAAATGAGACAACTGACTTTACAAGGCAACACACTCCCCCCCCCCAGAGTGGCACCATACAAGAGAACACTCTTCCTTCTCCCCCCTTGAGGAGTGAATGACAGGTATTAACTTACAGAGGAGGGAATAAGCGATGTATTCAGGGATATTACTAACCCTGGGGACCAAATCTATATCAGTATACCTGATATTTAAAAGAAAGAAACAAACTTCAGTCATCCTTCTCAGACATTTTTTTACCGCTATTCATTTTGTCTCATATAAGCCAAGGTTTAGAAAGATTATATTTGTGAACGACCGCTCCAGAATCCTCAGTGTCCATAGCTACTGGAAGATTCTGGAAGCTGTAGAGCAACTTTTCCACACTGAAGAGGGAAGTTCTGTGCAGGTTTTGAGAGACATAATTATTGGATAAATTTCAAGCCTCGAAGTATTTTATACTGTTTTTAGCTAGTTGGTGGACGAATCAAATGAAATGAGAAGAAAGAAGGAAAAGGTACAGATCCTTCGCTCTGAAATATAAACACTGCCTCATGTAAATGTCAGGAAATTCAGCTCTTTTGAAAAGTAGACTCGTAGACGTTTTGCAGGTAAGACACCTCAGTCTTTAGTAAAGGAAGGAGGTGCTCTGACCTTGTGGTGTGCTGACAATACCCAAAATAGCTGCTGATCCAGGTGCTCTGGGAGGATGAAAGCTGCCTTCCCAGTCCAGAGGACATGCTGTGTACATGATGCAGAGGCTGGTTAGAGGACACAATCAATCAGCTTAGCTGGTGATAGTGGATTCCTGCTGAGATAAAAATATGGGGCGAAATCAGATAAAAGCATTTTTTAAAAACTGCTGTGTTTGAGACAGCATGGTTTAGGGCTTGGTCTTTCAACCACACTTTGGCTGCAAAACAAGCTGGCTCTGAGTAATTCTTCCTTTGAGAAGAGGGGTGTCCCTTCCAGTACAGCCGGTTGGATGACATTTCTGGCATGGCAGTCTGGCCTAAGAAGTTTGCATTGGCACTCTCTAGATTGTAACTGGACTCTGTATAAACAAAGTGCTTCAGTTTCCAAGACTGTCATACCTTGAAGTTCATAAACATCAGCATTCATCACCCTTTCTTGCCCTCTCTGTGTAAGTCCAAATAATAAAAAAGCATGTCTGTGGATGCATAGGGTGTGTGTGAGAGAGAGGGGGGGGAGAGAGAGAGAGAGGAGATCACCAACACGGTATTGAAAAGCCAGAAAAGAGAAGTACTGTCTTCCCCCAAAACAGGATTAAGCGCTATGAAACACATAAAACCAAGGTCATGGAAAATGTTCAGCATGAACAAATCTTAATGGACTGGGAATGTTTACTCCATATCCAGTGAGCCCATCCCAAAAATGATACTTGCTTTTTAAATATCCTTGACACATTTGCAGAAAACCAGGTGAGAGCACAACTAAAATGTTGATGATGGCATTTTATCTTCGGGGTTTCAATTCCCTTCCTTTCTCGAATTCATTCTCAAATGTTCACATTTTGTATCTGAAAATAAACAATACCTCCCAGATCCAAAGCAGTGTTTTTCAAGCCTTTTGAAATGAAATAAAATTCTAGAGAAGCGTGTATGCATGTCTGACAAATAGAAAGTTACTTGTGGTTGTTGTGGGTTTTTTGGGCTCTTTGGCCTGTTCTGAAGGTTGTTCTTCCTAATGTTTTGCCAGTCTCTGTGGCTGGCATCTTCAGAGGGCAGAGACTGGCGAAATGTCAGGAAAAACATCCTTCAGCCCACAACAACCATTAGATCCCGGCCGTGAAAGCCTTTGCGAATACAGAAAGTTACTTGTTTGAACTATCTCCGTGACTATGTTGGCTGGGGTTTTCTAGGGGCATGGAACTTTTGTAACTTTTCCCATTTCTGTAAGATTGTACTGAGAATCAAGTAGACCAAGCCTTCTCCTCCCTCTTGCAACCAACAGGTGCAAAATAATTTTTTTAAACAGCACTTCATAGGCACAACCCTAGCTGTTAAACTCCTAAGGAGACCTGCACACAGGCCACACTTTAAAGGCTGAGCTTGTCCTCCTGATACTCTGAACTTTAGCTGTCAATATAGTTAGCTCATCCTTAGAATAAGTCTCCTAAGAGGGGAAAAAAGCAAGAAAGCTGTGTTATCCTTCTACACCATTTGACAACGGTGGGTAATAAATAGATTTATTAGACCACCAGAAAATTGCAAACACAATTTAGGTGCCAGCTCTGCATAAGACTTGTAGAGAGTTGAAAGCCATCTTGTGTTTCAGTGATCTAATAAAGGTACAATACATCCTTCTCTTAAAATGTAAAACAACCCTGTTTCTGCTAACATGTGCTTACCTGAATCTGGTTTTTGCAAATTAGCTTACTTGCTTTGAGTTCCATCATCAGAAGATAACAGACGTTTCTCAGACACTTCAAAAGATTTTCATGCCTGAAAGGAAAACATGACACAGGAAATATGTACTTCTCTTAATGTGTGATCTGACCCTGAAGTAAAATGAATATAGGAAGCTATCACACCAAGCTAAACTGCTGGAATTGTCCATACCTGCTAGCAGAAACTTGCCATATGAGCCTTTCCCTGTCTTACTAGCCAATATTCAAATCTAGAGCCTTCTGGGTGGATTCGGACCTAAAACTGAGCAACAACTTGGGTCCATTCAGCTGGAACCATCATGTATATAAGGACATCTCAGGTTTTTATTCTCCTGGTGTTTTGGACTTCAGCTGCCAAAAAATGTAGTGAGTATGCCCAGTGATCAGAGATTCTAGAGATAAAATTCAAATCTTCTGGAGGATCAAAGTTTGAAAACTACTGGGGTAGGGAAAAACCCTTCCTGTCATGCAGTTTGTGAAGATGGATACAAGTAAAAATGGGTTATGCAGGTATACAAGTGAAAATGATGTGGCTTATAAAACAGCATAGCAACTTTCTGTCGAAATGTAGAATGTATAGGTAAAAATCAATGCACATCCCTGTGCATGCCAGACTAGTTACCTTGAACTACCATGTTTCCCTGAAAAATAAGACAGGGTCTGGTATTAATTTTTGCTCCAAAAAACACATTAGGGCTTATTTTCAGGGGCTGTTTTGTTTTTTTCCGGCTGCCATTTTGAAACCGCCAATCAGCTGTGTGAAAATGGTGGCTTTGCGATGATCGGTCATCACAAAGCGAAAATACCCCATAAGGAACATCGCAAAGCGATCGCTTTTGCAATCGCAAATTGTTCGTCGCAAAGCAATTTCGTTGCTAAACAGAGCAATCGGTGTGCGAGGCACCACTGTATATTATTTTATAACTGATCTCTGTGTGTTTCTTTTTGAATGGTATTAAGAGGGTGGCTATGCCAGGCAATCCTTTGTCATTTCTTTCCTGTTTTTGTAGCATCTGTGGTTGATGGCAAAAATGTAATTGGGGTAAGGAGATATTGGGAATTCAGCTGTGCTAGCTTTCCGGTTAGCCATGTTGGATAAAATGAATGACAGGTGATTAGATTTTTCTCCTTTAGGGCCTTTTTCCACCTCCTTTTAGGAAAAAGAAAATATTCAAAGCTTCATGTGAGTAAAAGCAAGTGCCATTGGTACTTCCTTTAGAATGTTTGAATAGCAAAGGATGGAAAACTGCCCCAGGATCAGGTTGTAGGCATAGTAATGTGCAAGCCAGTTAAAGGAAATAGCGTATCAACCTGCATATCAAATCACACCATTGTGTAAGTCTGAGCAGGGGTGCACTTAGGTAATTTTGGATTCTGGACACAGTGGTCTTATCGGGCCACGGGAGTTTGTTAGACAATAATATTACTCCACTTATTTTTAAAATGTGGTAAATCAGACCTGGTCCTGTTGAATGTGGCCCTGTGTTCTGACAGCAACACTGTCTAACCCAGTGACTGCTTGCCAATCTCATAGCGTGTGTTTGTCTTGAATCTACTGTCAGTCAATTTCATTGGGTCACCCCAACGAAGCACCATTGGAGAAGAGAAAAACATTACCTCAACTCACTTTCTCTAACCCTTGTATCTTCCTTCTATATAATACCCTCTCCCAACCTTTCATATTGCATCCCTCTCCCCAATACAATAAAATGCCCAATGTTTTCTAGGTTGTGGCTATAAAGGAGTGACAACTTGAAGAAAAAATGCCCCCACATGACTGATATTCTTTCTGGTTGTTAATTGTTGACATCCAGATTTCTCTAACCATATTTTTGCACGCCCTGTGCCCATATCTCTGTTGAGGAGGCTTAAATCTGAGGATTTAGATGCTGCTACACCATCTGGGGGATTTTCCTATATTAGCAAAATTCCCAGCTGTTTAAGTGGGACAGTGATCTAGTTGTTCAGTCTCAAGGGCTAAACTGATGTCCTTAACAATGACTGTGTACGTATTTATTTAAATTAGTGGCCTGATCTGTCCTGGAGGCGTTGGGTAAGTTGCAGTATTTTAGCTCTTCAAGAACAAATGCTGAAAATGCAAGACATAAAAAGCACACTATAACCTGTCCTCATGAAACCCTAATGGCATTTGGCTGAAATCTCTTAGCATCAGCTTAATGCCAACCATGTAAGAACAAGGTTATGCAAACCTTCTGGAAGATGCTTGTGTTCAGATGTTGTAAGTCTTCAGGGAATGCATATTCTGCTCCATTCTGTTCTGTGGAAATAGTTCAATGTTTCTGTAGGAGTCACTGCCACTGTATAGCCAGCCATCAAGCAAATACCAGCTATCACTTAATGCATCATGTTTTCCCCACATCAAAATTGGGAAATGCATTGTACACTTAGAAGCTGTCAACGTGTTAGCTTAGCATCAGGCAAATAGGTATTTTGATACTATATTATAAGTGATGGAAGGTTTCATACTTAAGTAGTTTCCAAGTACTAAGAAATATGCTTTCATTGATTGGACAGGACTCAGGTTTAGGAAAGCAATGTAAAGCAGCAAAGGTCTATTCCATTTGAATGGGCTGAAACCTATTGTGTGCCGCAGCCTAGAAGCACCATTTTGTTCAAGTTTCAGCACTGTATCCTTCCATCTTGAACCAGGATGGGAGTGCTGGTCATTCCACGATATGCTAAAATTTTGAGCATGGAGAAGACATTGAAGCAGCCAAATTGAAAACCAAGACCTAAACTCTAACTGCAACTGTTAGTACAGCAGCCAATAGGTCCACTGAATACACACCCTCTAGAGCAGTGCTCCCCAACCTTGGGCCTCCAGATGTTCTTGGACTTCAACTCCCAGAAATCCTGGCCAGCAGAGGTGATGCTGAAGGCTTCTGGGAGTTGTAGTCCAAGAACATCTGGAGGCCCAAGGTTGGGGAACCACTGCTGTAGAGCAGCCATTCTCAACCTTTCTTTGGCCACGGCCATTTTAGGACCTCTTCTCAGGTTCCAGGGCCCCCTGTAAAATAAGGAAAGCCTTTGACTGTGCGCAATGAAGGATACAACATGAACAGAGGAATCTGTGGTTCCCTTGCAATGTGCCAGGGCCCTCCAGGGGGCCTCATGGCCTCCGTTGAGATTGACTGCTCTAGAGTAAGTGGTTCCCAACCTTGACTAACCCAGGTGTTAATGGACTGCAATTCCCAGAAGCCTTCACCACCAGCTGGATGGGCTGAGGTTTCTGGGACTTCCAGTCCAAGAACACCTTGCTTACCCAAGGTTCAGAACCACTGCTCTAGAGACCTGAAGCCCCATTTGCTACATGAATACATGAACTGGATGTGATTGGTTCTGTTCTCTAGTCCTGGACTCACACTACTACGTTCTCCATCGTCATCTTACATATCATTTCTAGGGATGCATGTTGCTTTGGTCCATAGCCTGCTGAGATGTGTGTTTCAGTTATCATGTGCTCGGAGGTCTATGGCCCAATGCAGGGCAACTACCTCCCAATGAACCTCTCGGTAACTGGAAATGCCTGTGTGCTCAACATATCTGAAAGTAACATAGACGTGATAGCTGCTTCAGGGAAATGTACGTAATTGCTTTGAGTCAATGTTCAGGAAATGACAGGCCTCACAATTTTAGCCACCTAGTGGCAGGAGATGAATGTTGTTGACTGCTGAACTAACTCCAGAGACACTTAATCTGCATAACTAGGTTGGCTTATTTACATGCCTATTTATAGAGATTTTTGAAATGTGAGTTGGGCGCAGCATGGTAAATAGGTAAGGCCAGCTTTATGTCTGTAACACTTGTGGCTATGCTCAGTGAATCAGAGAAAGGTGTTATATAATATAATAGCACCAGCCCTCATAAGCTTAATAGTACAGCAAATGGTTCAAGAAAAAATGGAATGGGTCAAGAACAGGAGTTCTCCTTATAGAGTTTTTCTAGTTATATAACTGGATGGAATGAACTCTTGGTGGCCAAGCTGCTCAATAGGAAAGCTGCTAAAAGGTAGAGCACTTACGCTGACAGGCAATGAGGCAGTTTCTGTGACAATTTTTGCACATTGTTTTGCCTGAGATGAAAGAGTGCCAGAAAGGTAAGGACCAATTGCTGCCATGTTGCTTGAATCAATGTTTGAGCTTAAGACCAGAACTGAAAGGACTACTACAGTAGAGGCTCTTTTTGCTTAATGTCTTTCCTGGAATGATTTACGGGGGAGCATATTAACCTCTAGGGCTGCAGAGACTAGCCGAGAAGCCAGGTCCACGTGAATCTGTTTGGTTTGTTGTTGTTGGATTTCTGGTGTGTGGTAGGGAAAGAGCCTATGAGTCTGAAAAAGTACTTGTCCAAACATATGAACTAGTGGTCCCTTGTTTCCCAAACACCAGCATCTTGAACAAAAAGAAAATAACAACATGACCTTTACACCTGGTCCTTGGTTTTATCACAGGGGTTTCACTTTTCTAGCTTTCTTCTTGTGTGGAGGAGTACCATCCACTTGGAATTATACACCCGCATCTCTCACTGGGTGGCCATAGCTGTTCCATCTTTCACACTGCCTAAGCCCTCCCTCATCCTGACCTCCCGGTTAAATATATATATTATTTCCTGAACATGGGTGAGGAAAAGAATATTTGTTCTTTCTGCAACAGCTAAGAGGCAGCGCTAAGTAGCTCTTTCTAATATTTACTTGAATGTCTCTGTGCACCCTGACAGCCTTATCCTCTTTTATCCAGACCCAAAGATTATTTTCATAACATTGACTTGTAGAAAGCATATGATGCTTTTAAAATATATTTTGAGTTTGTTGAGTAAGGGGAAAAAGACCCCGAGACTTGGAAAGATCTGCTTTGAAAGCATGTGGAAACCTTCCTGTGTACCAGACCAAGTAGGGTATGATGCTTTAAATACAATCCACCCCCATCCTGTCCCTTCATTCATTAACTAATAACAGGTTTTGCTTATTTAACTTTGGAGCACTACTTTGGAAAATGGACTGCAGAATAAGAAGGGGGTTAATAGGATAGTCCCAGGTAATCAGATTTGATGGAAGCACTAGTAATCAGTTTCCTAGTAAGCTTTGAGCATGGTACTTGAGCACACATTGAGACGAGTTATAAGGACATTGTGGCATTAGTGTAACTTTTATTGCATAGCATTTACTAGACTACAGTTTATGGGCCAGTCTTCCCAATGCTTGAAATGGGGCATAGACATGGTTTTCAAAATATTGAGTTAGGCTATGTATTAAGCAAGCTGCAGATTTGCAAGACATTGTTACACATTTTCCTTTGCATTTCTTTGTTTCTAATACTCAGTGGAGCCCATACTGTTGGCCAGGGCACCTCAGGCTTCCCTGTTGCCTGTCATAGAAATTGAAGTGCTGTTCTCTGTTATGTAGCAGCTCTCATGCCACCCCTTTGTATGCCTCTCCCACCATCATCACCACCACCATACAACCAGTGAGGAGATGTGGAAGACACCAGAGGAAGGGAACAGAAGGAGCAACACCAAGGGCCAATTTGTAGTTGAGTACATGATAAAATGATCACCCATGTAAGATTTCCTTTCATATGCAAAACTAGGTGATACGTTCTACTTTTTTGATGGCCAGTGGGCCATGAAAACATGGCATACAATAGAAGAGCAACAGTGTGCTAATGTTTCATTTAGAACTGCCAAGGGTACAGGAAGCTGCCGTACACTCATTCTGATAACTTGCTATCTAGTCCTGTATTGTTGACTCTGATTGGCAGGATCTCAGCAGGATCTCAAATTGGGATCTTTCCTATTATTGTTTCTTGATGCTTCTTTGCATAAAGAAGGGGGAGAAGGAGGAAGAGAGGGAGGGAAGGGAGGTGGGAGACCAGTCTGAACCTTGAAAGACATATGGGTTCACCATGGATCATAAATGAAAGGATCATTATTCCCCAGTTTTCAAAACTCTTCATCAGAGCACGTTTGTTTCTCTGTGGCCTTTCTATGGATCCTAATAAAGGGGTTGGCCTTTTACTTTTGGGTTCTCCCTCCCCCTCCCCAGACACTGAACCCGTTGTGCAGTTTTTGTCTGAGTGCAAAGTGAAGTCTGAATACAAATGACAGACGTCTATTCTTAGTTTGTTGTTCGGAGCAGAATTTTGCTTTAGTATCAAATGGGGTTGTAAATGGAGCTCTGAAGATAATTACTTTGGGCAGAAATTAGCCAAGGAAAAAAACCCAGTTTGCTTTTAAATGTCAAGTTTCATTTATACAAGAAGGAGCTTAAATTTCACTTACCTGACAGTGTCCTTCAGATTGACAATTGTGATAGGATGATTTTGTTTTCAATAATCTCTGATGTTTTAAGGTGTTTCTGTAATGGTTTCTATTGCATTTTTAAAATAGAAGGCCTAAGCATGTCCAAGTGCCGGCTAGGATATTTCAAACTTGATTTCAGAGGTTGCTGACAGCTCCTGAAAGATTTAGGAACTGGCGGCAGGAAATATTCCCATAGAATCAGTATTGCAATTTTTTTTCCTGGAAAAGCAGCATCATTTAGCAGGTCATATATCTTCAATAAAGCTACAGTTATGCAATAATGGTTCATTAATATTCTAAATCATAACATGGGCTGTTCTGTGAAATTGGAAGTGGAACCTGCAGAAAGAACAACACCTTCCTCCTGCCCATACTTAATGCAGCCCAGTTTCAGTTGCTAGTTGGTGGCTCTAATATTTTTTTAAACTTGAACGTACCATTTTAATTTGCACAGAAGATAACGCTGACTTTTGCCATTTTTATTTCTGTATAGATGGATTTCCATTTAGCCTAAGGTTAACAACACAGTAAGATTTTCTTTTCTTTTCTCTCTCCCCCCCCCCTTTTCCTTTTGGATCAGCAACAACTTTTGCAAAAGCATTTTTGTTTGCTCTGTGGCTGTTAATTTATCCTTTCTGCCTTTACGATCGTGTCAGAGCCTCATGGCTCCTTTCCTTTTTTTTTTTTTTTTCTAATCTAAAATAATCCCCCTGAAATCCTTTGATTGTCTGTTTGGACCTGATCCACTTCTAAAGAAGGAATGTAATGGGCTTTATGGCACTTACTTTAAAGTAATTTATCCAGTGGAGTGACTACAGATACTTTTTTTTTTAAAAGAACACTTTATGGAAAGTGGGGAGTGCTATTTAATTAGCCAAAAGGAAAGTAGTTCATGATACAATCTGTTCCAATAATCTTGGGCATTAAACAAAAAGCCAAGCTGGGTTATTAATGTACATGCACTTTTATTTGTGGCTGTTTTGTGTAACCTCTTCTTGTTGAACTTTGCAGCACATTCTGAGAATAAGGAAAGAATATTTTAAAAGGAGAATGCTTTGTACAAAATATTTAACCAGGCGGTTGCCTTACTTCTCTTGCCTGTATGGCAAATGTGCTTGCAGCCACCTTAAAATCAGTTGATGCTGGCAGAAATCCTGAGTTTATTCTGGATAATACACCTCTGAGTACTGGCTGCCTCATGTCTTTAGGGCTGTGGAATACCCGCACGTTTCGCTGTGAAAATCACTGTGGGATCTTTGAGAGGAGAAATCTTTCTTCTTTTATCCCTTGAAGCTTTTGCTAGGTGGATGATTGAGATGTATTTCTTCTTAATATATTGAAACTTGAGGAACATGTCACACTGTCATCCAAATGCTGATACTCTCCCTGCAGGATTTCTAGCTGTACTAAATGTTTTAAGAGGAGAGAATGAGGATTCTTGGCCTTGGTGGTGGCTTTTAAAACTGATCCTGACCCCCCCATCCAGATCAAACAACACACTGGATCAACCTGGAAAACTATTGTAATAAATTCTGGAGGGAGGTGAAAGTCCAGTCCATTTACCTCCATAGTTTGCAAAAATTCATTTTTGGGGAATTACAACCTGGATCCCCTGATCAGTATGCCTAGAGAAAAAGTAATTCCCCCCCCCCGCAAGCTCACCTGAAAACAATCCCATTTGGCTGTCTTTTTTTAAAAAAATCGTGGCAATATGCATTGGTTAAAACAGAGGACTTGGGTGTGGGACTTGTAGATTTATTCAGTGACCTTCCCCAACTCTTTCTTTGTATAATTCAAGCATTATATTGTGTATTAACATGATTTGGTAACTCTAGAGTTAAGTGGAGTATTCATTTGCTGATATCTCCTGAAACACAGTTCCAAAATATCCTGCCAAATTGGCAAAGGGATCTTCCATTAAACAAGCACTCGGAAGTCGGGAGCCTTGATTTGCAATAAGATGGCTGACTGTTCCATGCACACCTTTTGTACAAGGGGCAGCAGCAGACATTATAGATAGCTCATCATTAGAGCTGAAAGTGCAGATGTTGGAGACTTGATATAAGGTGACTTCCCTGCTGGAGAAATCAAACTTCAAAGGAATCTCATTCTTAAATCTTGAAAGACCAATCATAAAATGAAGCAAGCAGATCTGAAAACTTTAGGAGCTGAGAGAAGTTCCTGGTGTGACATTCACAGAAAATTAGCACTTAAGCACTTTCTTCTTCATACAGTCACAGCTGCTTGTGATGTTTGTTTCTGCCCTAGCTTGTGAAAGTTAAGGGTTAGGACTGCTTGCTTGCTGTCTATCTATATGTACTGTATAACGAAGGATATAATTCTAACTTAAAGCTTCCTTTTTTTGGCATTACATTTAGTAGCATAACCTTCATTGAATGTTCACTGTATGCATGCACATTAACATATTAGATACTCATGTGCAACTTCATTTAACATTCTGCTATACAGTAGGATCCCAGTAGCCACAGTTTCCCTTATCCACGGTCTGAAAACAATATTGAAAGAAAAAATCCAGAAAAACTATTTTCACATGTATTGTCAGAAGGGGCCACTAGAGGGAGCCATAGAACATGCTATGACTACTTATTAGTGAAGAATACATAGCATGGTTTCTGCCATCCCCTAGTGGCAAGTTTTAGTAATGCATGAGAATATAATTTTTCTGGGTTTCTTTTTCGTTTTACCGTACTATATATATTTAGTCGTTCAGTCATGTCTGACTCTTTGGGACCCCATAGACCAGAGCATGCCAGGCCCTCCTGTCTTCCAATGCCTCCCGGAGTTGGGTCAAATTTATGTTGGTAGTTTCAATGACACTGTCCACCCAATATATATATATTGGGTGGACAGTGTCATTTAAGCTACCAACATAAATTTGACCCAAATTCGCTATTATCCATGTTTTTCAGTATTCATGGGACTTGCAACCAACCCCCTGTGGATATGGGGGTTCTACTGTATGTGATATGAGATGGCAAGGCACCTACCTTCTCTTTCTAATTAAAACATTTAAAATTTTGTTTGTTTGTTTGTTTGCATTTTTTACCTTTCATTATAGATAGCTCATCACTAGAGCATTCAAAATATGAAACACATGCTCATTCATGGCTTACAGCTAAAAATTGCAACAAATAGTATATATGATTTTGTAAAAGATGTGATGATGGGGGAGTATATGCTATAGGTTTTTGTAATATTGAAACATTAAACATAGGCATAATGGTTAATTTAAAAATAGATGTATTTTGATGGCACAAGATCAGATGGTGATGAATGTTTCCTCTCAGATACTTTTAATTTTTAAAAAATTTCAGCCGCATTGAGGCATGTCACAACTGGACATCACCTCAAAATTGGAAGTGGCCTCACCATTTCATCATTCTGAGCATTTCATCACAGTTGAAAATTGGGGGTCACTCTAATGGAGGAACCTTCTGTGAGAGCATCTTGCCTGAGCTAGCCTCCCAAATCTGGAGCCAACATTGCTCTCATGAACTTCCCTGTATGGCCACATCTCCTGAGCTTCCTCAGCTTTGGCCTTTGCCAGGACTAGCTAGGTA
This sequence comes from Pogona vitticeps, assembly GCF_051106095.1. NCBI lineage: Eukaryota > Metazoa > Chordata > Lepidosauria > Squamata > Agamidae > Pogona > Pogona vitticeps. The sequence continues at coordinate 89,325,526 of NC_135786.1, read as the reverse complement.
CTAGAAATCTTTAAAATGTAAAATTGACAACTCTACTTAAAGAAGTTCATAAAATAGGATTCAGTTGCTGCTGAATCGGCTTCTTTATCTCCAAAAGATGTTGCAACAATAACCTCAGTGACCGTATTGGTAATAATAGGTTTATATATGTAAGGAAGGTGTATTACATCCACCAAATGTCTAAATGTAAATAATAGAAACCAAAAAAGAAATTGGAAAATGAAAAAGTTGTTCCAGTTAATTGGTTTCCATTCATAATTGATACCTTTTGCAATGAGGTATGGTTCTTGGCTTTAATTTTCTTGACAACTGTCTAGGCAAATGCCTGTGCTTAATTAGTCACCATCTTGGATGTTTATTATATGCTGATCACACACATACCTCACTATTGCCTTCAAACTTTTTGGAACAGTATACATGGGGACTATCTGATCTTATCAGCGTAACATCAGGTAGATAAGGTCAAGAAATCATGTCTGATCCATGTCATCCATTGTCCAAATACAAATCAGGTTTCTCCAGTTCACTATGTCTACCACATGCCTCTGGTTCCTATGTGAGTGAGTAGTAACACTTTCCTCTGGTATGTGGACAGCTGGTCCTTCAAACAGTGGACATTCAGTCCCATTATGAAAGACAATCAGTTTTGTTTTGAATCTTGTTGCTCTTAAGTTTGTAAGTCTTTGCTAATGCCTTTTCTACGGACAGATACTTCAGATGTCCCTGACTATGTTTGATTTCCTATGAAATCTATAACAAGGTGGTGAAGCAATCATCCAGCATTTTTTTTAAAAATCTGGCCAATAAAGGCAACACACTGTAGAAAGACTATATTGCTTTTGAAGCATTATGGTAACATATACAAGCATCAGTTTTGTGCGGTCAACAGGAATGTATGTAATGGAAACACAGGTCCGGGGCTTAACATCAATGAATCAATGGGAAGAAAACAGAAAATTACAGAGGCGTTGGCCTTATGGCTCCTGCTTCCATCTCTTTGTACAGTAACTTGGAAGAATTTTTGACGTAAGACAAAGTGCAGCATATTTATGACAGTTCCCCTCCCCTTTTCAAATATGTAAAGCAGCTGTTTTGAATGATCTTGCTTGTTTCAGAGGAGCACATGGCAACCCTGTGACATTAAACATGCATGGCCCAAGTTCAGAATAATAGACAGCATTAGAATGGAATGGATGGGTGGGAGGAGATGGATTGTGAGCCTGGCTTTGGAAGGTTGCAATATCCCATCTGTTTCTTTGTTTTCCTCTCTACATGTTGATGGAAGCATCATTTAGAAGCCATGAGAGGGTGGTCAATGAAATGCACTGGCACATATTTCTGCTTCGGTTTAAGCTCCTGGATTGATGGATGCTGATCATAGTGGTAGATGGTTCACGTGTATGTGAAAACTGATTGAGATGTCTCTTTGTGGAAGAAACAACACTTCAGCTTCTGCAGACCAACCAAAAATATACATTATACATTATTATCTTTTTTTCTATGCGCTCATATCCATGTTTCAAAGAAAATGCTAAACCACAGAGTGGAAACTTAGTAGGAGAAGGTTGCACATTTGCTAAAATTCTCTTGTATGGTGTAATATCTGGGCGCAAACTGTCCCAGGCAATCACTGTAGGCATTATCAGTTGAACACTAAATAACACATCTCAGTATGCAACTGATAATGACTGTGGTGATTTCTTCATGGAGGAATTCACTTCCAAACGTTACGTCATTTGTGCTACACCAGTGTAACTAGCTAAGAAAGATAAGAGAGTTTGAGTGGTTAAATTAATTATTAATAGGTTACAAGATGTGTGTGTATATATGCATACACACACGTCTTGTAAGCTATTAATGATTAATGTCGTTAATAATAATATATTAATTAATTGATTGATTAATCTAAGTCTACTGGTTACTTCACAAGGGATGTGGGGATTTCACTTGGGTTTGTTTGTTTGTTAATAAGATTTTTCCAAAATTCACAAATTTCTTTACAAATACAATGGAAAAAATGTGACTGTAGGAGAAAATGAAACTGGCCACCCAGGCAGAGGATTTTCAGTGCTGGTTTAAAAGTCTATCTTCAAATTCTTCTGTATTGAACCATGTTTGTGGCACTGAGTTAGAACCACCAAGTCTTTTTTTTTTCCTTATACAATCATCTTCTCTGACATAGATTTGGAATTTTTAACAAGAATGTGGAAGAAAGTGAAACTGACTGATTTGCTTCACCATGGCCTGGCCTTGGAGCAATATCTACATTTCTTTTTCTTGTGCTAGTGACTGGGAGGATGCAATGTTCAGATTCAAAAAGTCTTCATTCAGGGGGGCCAAACTTACTATCAGGCAGAGTGAGGCAGCTGCTTCAGGTTGGGGAAATGTAGATCAGCAGAAAGCTATTTTTGCTCTGATATGTAGCCCATTTACTCAGCTGCTGTCTCAGGTTAGTGATAGTTGTGTCGTCAATGTTGTTGTGGGATTCAAAGGCCAGTCCAGTCAGCATCTGTACATGAAATGAGCTAGCAAGGTATTTTGACCCTTGCCTTAAGCAGCTAAATGTCCCGGGTCATCTCTGGCTTGATTAAGTTATCCTAAAAGCTTCACTGTTCTATCTTTTCCATCACAGAATGAAAAACTCATTAGTAGAGCCATTTGAACAAAGGGTGCTTATTTTTTAAGCAGGCTTTCACTTTAGGTCTAACATGCATTTTATTGAGAAGCAGGAAGTCATGTGGCCATGCTGGATCTATTTGCCTTCAGGAGAGCTCTTTGCCACTCTTACCGTTTGACTTAAAGAGGGCATTTCTTCCTAGTTTATTTATACTGGAGTAAACTCTTAAGTCCCTTAAATTAAGCTTTACGCACTTAAGAATATACAGCAGTCTGACAAACAATTATGTTCTCGATGGAAAAGCCCAAAGGTTCAACTAAAGGTTGACTCTTGCATTCAGCTTATCGGAGCGTCTGTAGACAGCATAAAAATTGGGAGGCAGGAGGCACTGCAGTTTCATGACGCTTCTTTTCTGCAGAAGGGTCTGATATATCACAGGTTAGGGAATCAACTGCTGACAGAAACAAGAAGCAAGAAATGAAAGGCGATTTTGGAATTGTAACATGCTTCTGTGGGACTGGGTGGATTCTCCTCAAACAAGCATGCATCTTTCTGACAGAGAAAAGCTCTTGAAATAAGACTTGAAATGCCAATCTTCATATTACAGAGATTTCTGGATAGTGTCATAAAGCAACCAAATAGACTTTTTCCGGCATTTTAAAATGACTGTAAATGGCATCTCTGCCTTCTTTGCCACTTTTTATTTAAATTAAAAAGAGGTTTCTTTTCCTCCCCATTTAAAATGAAACATTTCAGCTGAAATCCAGCAGCCACTACTAGAATAGGTCCATTGTATCATTTTGGATCTGGTGAGTCAATCCCTATGTAAGTTCAGTTGACTGAGTGGGCATACTGACTACTTCATTGCTTTATATATAGCCAATCAGCTGAGAGGTGGGGATGCAGAGGCCGCTAGCCTGTAGGAGCCGGCTGCCTTTCAAGATGGTGGAGGAAGCAGCAGGAAAAGGTAAGGAGGCAACGGGGGCAGGGGATGGGGGCTAGGCTGTGGGGGGCAACGGACCAGGAAATTGGTTAAATTGCAAGAATGTTTATTGGTTCAGGAAAGTTTGATTCTCTGATTTGGACGAAACCAAGCAGATCTGAATTAGGATTTTTGTGACGAACTTCCTGATTTGTTGGTAGCTTTGTGCCCATCTCTAGATGCATTCCATGGTTCATACTCACAAAATTAATTTGTAGTTTCACACTATTTGTCTTATATCCCATCCATGTATGCCAACTCTTGCCACTCCAATATGTGGTACCTTTCCCATAAGGATAAGGTTGTTCCCAAATAAGAGTGAAGTAAACTAATTAACTTGTGGTTTTGTAAAGTTTGTACTGAAAAATCTTTTCTTGGTTTGAAAGGTGGAATTGTCAGGTACAATAACCTAGTGTTTAGTTCATACAGTGGTAGGAAGAAGTGAGGTTCTTTTCTTGCTTTGGTTTCTTGGGGTAAAAGGATGCACAACAGAGTATTGATGTACATGGGAAGCCTGATTCGGCTAGGCTTTTGGGATATGTAAGGGATGTGGTGGCGCTGCGGGCTAAACTGCAGAAGCCTGTGCTGCAGGGTCAGAAGACCAAGCAGTTGTAAGATCGAATCTACGTGACGGAGTGAGCTCCTGTCGCTTGTCCCAGCTCCCACCAACTTAGCGGTTCGAAAGCATGCAAATGCAAGTAGATCAATAGGGACCACCTTGGTGGGAAGGTAACAGCGTTCCGTGTCTAAGTCGCACTGGCCATGTGACCATGGAAGATTGTCTTCGGACAAAATGCTGGCTCTATGGCTTGGAAACGGGGATGAGCACCGTCCCCTAGAGTCGAACACGACTGGACAAAAATTGTCAAGGGGAACCTTTACCTTTTACCTAAGCATATAACTATTGAAAGATCCATAGCTGAAGGAGATGAGGATCTGCTGTCCTCAAAAAGACCAAGAAATAATGAGGAGTGAGATGGAATGCATATAAACACACTTGTTGATTTGTCCATAGTTCCTGGCTATTCATGTACCTGGCTACTGAGAGATATACCATATTGTACACCCACATTTTGCCTGTTTTATATTGGACATGCTTGTGTAATAGTGGAATGTACACCACTAGCCTAATTCATTTCACTTGCCATGGAATATGACTTTTGTCATGCAGATGCAATCAGATTTAAGTCAAAGATGGGTGACAGCAAAGCTCCTGGGACTTTCTCCATTTTCCCATCTCAGAATCACACCTGCCCTTCCCTACAGTGCAAAGATGTCTGTGTTTCTTTCCACCTCTGACATGAGCAAAGAAATATAGCATTGGAGGCAACCCTTGGAGTGAAATTCTTTGTGAGAGTGTAGGACTTTGCACAAGTAGGACTGTGACATTTGCTAATTACTTCCATTATTTTATGTCGTTAAAACATCTTGATAGCTCATTTCTAAACATGCAACACACAGTACTGTGTTTTCACCTGTAGGTGATGCTAGCAAATTACAGACTTTGTTTCCCTGCCGAACAATAATTGGCTCATTCTGTATTTTCACTAACTAGTGGCACTAGCCATTTCTAAGGTTGTTAAGATATCTTTGTTTCAAAATAGTTTCAGATTTTGCTAGAGGCATTCGGCCTTGCTTCCATCATTAGGGCTAACAAGCTGCCACCCAAAAAACACACTACCTGCATCTCCACCCCCTTAAGGATAGCCTTAGTCATATATGCAATTATACCCTTTGCTCAGTGCACTTAACAGCAAGGGCAGTTTACTGTTCTCTGGTGGCAAAATTAATATATTACCGGACTGCATGCGCCTATGTTTTCTTTATTTTGAATAAAGCTAAAGAACACTGCAATAATAAGATCAGATTTATGAAAGACGGCCTGGCTTAGCAACATGCAAACATAAAAAATAATTAAGTACAGCATAGCAGAGAGGTATGCAACCAAATGCTGTGGGCATTAATATAATTAATTGGAACTCGCCCCCCACCCACCACCCCAAGAAACCTTGCTTTGCTCTGCTATATTTATGGAAGAGTCTCAGAATGAAGGCCTTTGTGGTGTTTTACAAGGAAGCCTATGAAAGAAAGTAGTTGTCCATGGCCACTGCTTCATGTGTGGCTTCTCAGAAGGACTGGTGCGGTTTCAGTCTGGCACTGAATACACAGGCAATTGGAAGCTAGTTGAACACCCTCAGTGTGGATTGTTAAGAGGCACAAGGGCAAAAAAAGATGCTGGTGATATTAATAGTGCCATACACTTCAGAATCACCACAAGCTTTCTCGAAGCATAAGGAACCAGCAGTGGGCATTTCTATGTCATAGATTTAAAATAGGTTGGCTAGGAGAATTATAACTGGCTGCACAGCTCAGCAAGTTACCTGGCTGTGGAGCCAGAGGCTGGGAATTCAATTCCCCATTGTGCATCCCAGAAGAGCCGACCATTGTGGCCTTGGGCAAGCTGCACAATCCCAGGGTGCCCCCCCCAGAAGGAAGGCCTGGTAAATCACTTCTGAGTATTTTCTACCTGAAAAGGGCCACTATAAGTCAGAATTGACTTGGCAGTGTGCACTTGCAAACCTACACACCTACAAGAGAAAAATGATAAGAACTGTATTTCTGTGCAGGGGTAGACAATATGTGTTCATTTGGGTCTCCAGATTAGGAAGGTTGAAAGACCTTGAGGGAGAGAGCTGTGGGGCACTGGAGATCATCACTGCCTGTGCTGCTAATGTGCATGGCATCTACACATACTCTGCCGGCAACCCATTGCGGATATGCTTTCTCGTCACCTGTATTAGGGTTGCCAGATCTCAGGACACTGGCTGAAGTCTCAAGGAACTGGTGTGCTTTCTCCACATCTCTAGCTGAGGAGACAAACCTGAGAGAAAGCAGCTGTGATGGAGGGAAAAGGTTTATTTTTCTGTGGGAGATAAATGTAGAGCATTGGCACCTTTGCTAGCTGTAAAAGGTTTTACCCATGTTTCTGAGCCCATTTATGCTTATTTCTCTATTCCACAATCCTCTAGTTCAGAAGCGGTTCCTGCTCTGCTCCTAGCATTTGTTTGCCTCACCCTGTAATGTTGCGAAATCTTTACCCATGTGATATCATAAAGACTTGCCTTATAGCCTTGTGTTTCGGCCCTGAAATCTCAGGGAATTAGATACTACTTTCCTGGTGAAGCTGGTACGCATTTGGCCAGTCTGGGAAATGACTCCGTGCAATTGTATATGGAGTCTTTTCCAAATACCATGTTGGGTTGGTGATCTCTCTCTCTCTCTCTCTCTCTCTCTCTCTCTCTCTCTAATGTGGCAAAAGGTAGATCAAGTACAAAATAAGAGATACGACTTGAACCCTTTCTGCCTTCTGAAAGCCCAAGGAAACCACAGCAGGTGTATAGCAACTATTGGCAATGGCACATGAGGAGATTCCTGAAACAAAGACTTCAGGGACCTTTCATACCTTTAAGGCTGCTAGCACCTGCACCCCACCAGAACCACAACACTCCTTTTTAATTGGCAAAATGACAGAAAGTAACTTACTAATTGGTACAAAGATAAGAAAATGCCTTACTTATTGGCAAAATAGTAACACAGGTGTCTTCAAAGGACTTGACTAATGAGCAAAATTTTCCCAGCTCCAGGTGTCCAGAGTTACTGGTCTTGGCTGGGACAGCTGAGATAAATGTGTGCCTCTCCCAGACAATAATCTGTCAGGTCAGGCAAAGGGAACAAGAAGAGAAGCAGAGCGGTAAAACAGAGAACATATCCTAGAAGAGATGCAGACTAAGAATGGCTAAGACAGGTCTAAGTGGAGACTGAAGCCTGTGGATGCAAGCTTGAGCACAGGGGAAGATTGGTACATATCATTACACCACCTTGATATAACAGTCTTCTACAGTGACACTACAGATGGTGTAAATGTGGCTCAGTTCGGTGGGAGACATGGCTAGCTGGCACAGACTCATGATCGTCAGCTACATTCCCTTTAATGTAGTGTATCTGTGTGACACGTGAACTTCACTGTTAATAGAGGCAAACACTCTACAAACTAGATGAGGCCTTACAGGGAGGGAACATTTCCCAGATTCAACTAATCTGATGAATTTCTGAAAGCTAGTGTGGTGTAGCAGTGTGTCAGATGAAAGAGTTCTGTGTTCAAGTTCTGTGTTCAAATCACCACTTGGCCTATCTGGAGGGTGGCAATGGTAAATCACTCCTTGAGCATCTCACACACCTCAAATAACCTAGTATCAGATCTTCATCTTCAGAGGTGAATTCCAGACATACCTGTAATTTCTTCTGACTTTCATAACAATGAATTGGACTTGTGGATGTCAGCTGTTCAGCACAACATGCTAGTCCAGATGACCACAAGGTGGATGGAGGCAGACGGGCTATTATCACATCTCATTAGCAAAGGGAACTTCAAGTCCCAACATGCTTTTAATGCAGAAACGTCTTCTTTTGGGATTGTCCACTCTGTCACAATTTATAGAAGGAAATCTGAGGAATGGGTGAGGATTTCATTTGGTTGATGTTTCGATAAGGCTATCCCAAAATTTACTGACACTTTCATAAAAGGAAAATGGTTGAACATGATAGCAAACAAGCCTGGTTTGCACATCTCTAGCAGGAGTATCATGAAATGCCTCTGTATGGGCAAAATGTGCTATGGGGAAGGCATAGATGTGGTTGGAGTGCATCTCTCATTAATCCCACCCAACATAAAAGCTAATAGGAATCACAGTCCTGCAACATTTGGAGGGCCACACATTCTATACCCTGGTCTGTGGGTTATCTGAATATCATTTCTAGAGCTGGTGCTTTTAATTACTGTCATCTGCTACTTGATTTTTATTTATTTTATTATATTGGCTCAAATCGTGTTCGATGGTTGCCCCAATGCAGCAGAAGGGCAGTGGTGTATAAATCACTGTAGTTACATAATAGATTTGTGCTTCCACACCAGGCTACTTGAGTGGCACACAATGAGGAATCGGAAGTGATGACTTGTTAATTAGTGACAAATGGCCACTGCAAGGTCTGCCATTTTTAATGTAATTGTTGCCACTGCTTGAAATAGGTTGCAGCCGAGCCACTTTTCAAAATTTGTAATCTGAAAGGTAGAACAGAGACATTTTGGAAATGTTAACAATCTTTTGTTGTTGTTTACATATTGTAGGCTGGATTCAAAATTCTGTGTATATGTGGTATTTGTACAGTTCACCCCTAAACATAACTAGAGTATTTTCTTGTTCAACATAGTGAACATCTCTGTATTTTATTCCATTCTTCCAAAGAATTTAGATCGTCCCAAAAGCATTTTTCTCTATAGCAACCTTGTAAGGTAGGTCAGGCTCGAAGAAACAAGTCCAAGGTCACCTTGTGAGTTTCACATCTGGCTGAGGACTTAAATCTGATCTTTCCTCCGTCCTACTCTGACACTTTTATCCCTACACCCACCACATTTTCATGAGTTCCACTAGAATGGAATTCAAAGAAGACCACAACTCTACTCTCTTTAAACAAGGTAACAAAATGTGGTCTGTGATACTCTGTAATCTGATGTTGTGTCCTAATTACTTCAGTATGTTATTTTAACTTCCCTTCTTTTTTCTTCTTTCTTTTTTTTGTTAATAAGTTTTCCTGTACTACATAATAAATATCAATAACATGTTATTAAGAAAGAAACCCTCATACAATATATGTTACTTATTTTAGAATTGGTGTGGAATATACAGTACTTGAGTATGGGAGGGAGATTTTTCTTTTTAACAAGGAGGAGTATTGTTTTCACTTTCTAATTTCATGTTGACCCATACTTTTACTTGAAGTAGAATAAAAACATACATTTTTCCTGAGACGTTACCAAGATAAATTTTCTTAATATTGTGCATTCCAGAATGTGGAGCCAACCTCTGCTGCAAGGCCAAAGGCATAGATCTATTTTGCTTTAGGACTGCATTTCTCTCCTCATTCATCAGCTTCTATGGTGGCAAATCAAAGTATTGCGAATGGATCAGATCAAAATTTGAAGAAGTTGCACATGCTTTATCAATACATTAGTTGCACAGGACAAGATGTCTGGCAAAGGATGGAAGGATTTGGTTGGAATGTGTCCACAGATATAGGGGGGAAATGAACCAGCACAAAAAGTATATAATCATGATTCCACATTTTAAGACATAAATTTTATTTTATTTATTTATTTATTTGATTTTTACCCCGCCCCTCTAGACCATGTCTACTCGGGGCGGCTTACAAAATAAAACAAAACAGTATAAAAATATATAAAATCATAAAAATTACAACTACAGTTTCAATTTAAAACAATTAATTTAAAGAGAGGATTACCAAGATGGAATAGCAAAGAAAAAGAAAAAGAGAAATACTTAATTGACTGGAGGGAAGGCCTGCTTGAATAACCAAGTTTTTAACTGGCTTTTAAAAACACCACTGCACTGATTGGAGAAGGCTAAGGAGAACCCATACATGTGTTGCACATTGCTCAGAATATATGTCCAGGAACAGAAATGTGGGCTCAACTAGAACAGGATCAGAGAAGGAAGAGGCAATGGAGGAGCTGCAGAGTCAGAATCAGGCAGTTGCAAAAGAGGATCTGGAGTGATAGTGGAATGAGAGATAAGCCTTATGGGCTCCAGTGCAGATAAAGAGAAATAGAGGAGCTTGTACACTGGAAAATAAGCTGATAGGCAAGTTCTTAGAAGATGCACAGTCTGGCTGTTGGACAGCAAAGGTCCCTGAACAAGATGGTCAAGCTGAAACTGCTGGTTGGTTTCTAGGGCACAGGTGGACAACCTGTGTCCCTCCAGATGTTGTTGGATTTTGACTCCTGGTGTACCTGATGGTGAAGAATGATTGGAGCCTAACAACATCTGGAAGACCATAGGCTGCCTGCCTCTGTCCCAGAAGTATATATGGATTGCCATAGCACCCTTTAGTTGCTCCGCAGATTTTAGAGGTGCAACTTGGTCCCAGTTTGGACCATCATCTGGCCTTGATTTCAAGCTCTCATTTTGTAAAAAGTATGTCTCTAGTTCTTACAGATGCAGAGGTATAATGCAGAACATGAAGTTGGTGCTTTGATGTCTTGTTGTGGGGAAAACGTGCCTTTCTTTGTGGTGAGCCCATGAAGGAAGCCGCTTTAACAGGCACTCAGAGTTATACAAACTGAAGATATATGGGCAAATGTTACTCTTTGAAAACTGTAGCTACAATGAAGTAACCAATAACAATTAATGGTGATTGGGTATTATGGACGTAATATTCCACAGGAGGAACTTCTCCTAGCTCTGATACTGTTCTGCAGTACTTAGTGCATTTACTGATTTGAGTTGGACTCAATTATCCTTGGGGCCTTACAGTTCTATCAATCTGTAGTACTATGGCTTTCCAAAAACATCCACTGTGTTTCACAAGATTCTCCAAGAGTCAGGGGGCTTAGAGTCTAGATAGGTGCTGGCCTAAGGAAAGAAAGTTATACAGTTGTAATCAAAAATATTCAACCCCCATTGCAAATCAGTCAAAATTTGCACTTTCAGCTGTTTGCAATGAGCAAATCACACAAAAGCAATTGAAATAGCTCAACACAACACATTCTTAAAGTGGTTTCCTCAAATTCAACTGAAAATGCAACTTTTAATGAATTCTACAGTCTCAAAACTATTCAAGCCCTTCACACCAAGCATCCTTAGTACTTACTAGAGCACCCTTTTGCTGTTATGACCTGCTGCAAATGAGATGCTTAGCCAGACAACAGCTTCTGGCAGCGTTCCTGAGGAATCTTAGCCCATTGCCCATGACCAATGGCCTCCAGTTCAGTCATTTTCTTGTGTTTGCGTGCTGCAACTGTCCTTCTTCAAATCCCACCAGAGATTTTCTATGGCATTCAAGTCAGGTGACTCTGATGGCCACTATGGAATCTTCCAGGACTTCTTCTGCAGCCAAGCCTTGGTGGAATTTGAGGTATGCTTGGGATCATTGTCCTGTTGGAAGGTTCATTGATGCCCAAGCTTCAGCTTCTTTACAGACGGCATGATGCTTTCTCCTAGAATTTCCTCATACTTCAATGAATCCATCTTGCCAGGTTTCAAGTGCCAGGAGAGACAAAGCAAACCTAGTGCATCTCTGAGCCACCACTATGTTTAACTGTAGGCAGAGTGTCCTTTCCAGCATATGCTTCATTCTTCTTCCTCCAGACATATTGGTGATCCATCAGGCTGAAAAGCTCCAGTTTTGTTTCGCCGCTCCACAGAACAGAATCTCAAAACGTCTGTGGCTTATTTATATGATTTTGAGCATATTGGAGCTGATGTTTCTTGTGCTTTTGAGTCAGGACTGGTGGATGTCTCTCTCAGAGTTATGGCATGGAAACGTTCTGCTTTTAGTACACCACTTACTCTGCAAAATGAAACCTCAGTGCCTGTTGCCACCAAGTCTTGCAGTTACTCGAGGGTTTTTCTCAGAAATCTGGTTGCAGCTGTTGGTAGCTTCCTTTTTCTGCCCCGTCCAGGAAGTGTAACTGCTGTTTCTTTAACATTCAACTTGTGAACTATGCTTCCAACAGCATCTCTAGGATCATTCAGTGCCTTCACTATCTTTTTGTACCCTGTTCCTTGCTTGTGAAAGGTGATGATCTCTTTTCTTAACCTTTTGGACATTCTTTTGACTTAGCCATATTTCTAACATGCAGTCAAATGCGACACTCATCAAACCCCTAGCAAGTTTAGGCATTTCATGTGTTCCAGACATATGGTGCAACTAATGAAGCCTTTGATTCATTGCATTGGATGTGCTTGAGACAACACCTGTTTTGCATATTTGTGTTGTTGTGAGGGATTCTATTCAGGGGCTTGAATAATTTTGAGATTGCAGAATTCATTAAAAGTTTCATTTTCAGTTGAATTTGGGTAAACCACTTGAAGCATTCATTGTGTTAAGCTATTTCAATTGCTTTTGTTTAATTTGCTCGTTGCAAACACCTGAAAGTCTGTAAATTTTGACAATAAGCCTGATTTGCAATGGGGGGGTTGAATAATTTTGATTGCAAATGTAGCAAAAACAAGGAGGAAGGGTAAATTATAAATTATTAGATTCTGCTTGTTATCTCTATTGTTATGCTTAACAGTTGCTGTGAATTTGAAATTTCTGGAAAGAGATTTCTGACACAGAGAAGGAACTGATTCTACATATATTTGTTGGGGCTCTTTGAGCTGTTTATTCAGATATATGTCCTACTTAATTAACTAAGTATTAACTAGGTATTACACTTTGGTAAATATGCACAGGAAAGTTATATATATATATGTGTGTGTGTGTATATATATATATGTATGTATGTATGTATGTATATGTGTGTGTGTGTGTATATCTATATATCTATATATCTATATCTATATCTATATCTATCTATATATATATATATATATATATATATATATATCTATATATCTATATATATATACATATATACATATATATATATATATATAAAACTTTCCTATGTATATGTATATGTATATGTATATGTATATGTATGTATATATGTATATATATATATATATACACACACACACACACTGTATATATAATGTATATATATACTGTATATATATATATATACCTGCTATATATAAAATAAATAATAAATAAATATCACACACGTATACATATACATGTATACATATGCATGTATATTTGTTTGACCACACACACACACACAAACACACACAACCATATATGACGAAAAAAAGTTAATGTAGGATATTTTCCAGTCATAATAAAATATTCTGACAATCTCTCTGAAGGAAATACCTTTTATTTTCCCCTGATATCTGCAGTTTTCCCCTGCATCTCTTCCTGAAAATAGGTGATGGTGTGGGAGATTCTGGTTGCCTTTTTAAAAAATCTATGGGGAATTTTTTGCTCGTAGTCAAAACTGATAGGAAAAAATAACAGCCATCTTATGAGAATATCACTAGAAACCCAGTCTGTATGTGACAAAATGTTATTAATGTATTTATATGCCCCAGCAATGTACATGGCTGCTTTACATGATTCCCTTTCCCCATTTTATTTTGAAAACAACCCAGTAAATTAGATTTAGCTGAGAAATACTGGATGACACCAGCATACCAGCTAACCTTTGGACTAAGAATTGAACTTGCGCCTCCCTGTTACAAGTCCATTGTTCTACTCATTAAACTGTGTTGCCTCCCTTAGATCTGTGTGTGTTGTGCAAATGATTCAAAGGCTGAAAATCATTCAATCTTTAATATGCTTAATTTGCATAATAGGAAAAAATCCATGTTAATTACCATATCATACAAATTTTACAGGATGCAAATTGGATTTTTTTTCCACATAATATGCAAAATAGGGTGCCTAAATTTGGACAATTAAAATATGGCAGTCCTAATTACGTACTGTATAGGCAGGCTAGGAACTACCAAAGGGCCACCTGTGGTGTGCAGAACCTAAATGGAACCTGGAGAAACTATTTACAAATAGCCCTGGAAAATTCAGTTGTCAAATTACAGGTAAGGCTGATAGGTGCCCAATCCCCTTCCTTTGTATTCCGGTTTCTAAGTACAGATTTTAGATGATTAAAGAAGGGATAATGATTTTTTTAAAACTGGAAGGATCTAGAGGCTGGGATTCCTGGGTTTCATTAAGAGACCTCATAAATTTTCTCCCATAATTCAGGATTGGTTCTCCATCATCCCAGAGTGCAGGATATGTAATAATGGGTTCAAGCTATAGGAAGCCATATTTCAGCAGAATATCAGGAAAAACCTTTTAACCCTTAAAGCAGTATGATCATGGAACGAATTACCTTGGGAGGTGGTGAGCATTCCAATGCTGGAGGCATTCAAAAAAAGTTGGACAAGTAATCTGCTTTGATTTGGACTCCTGCCTTGAGCCACAGGGGTTGACTTGATAGCCTTATAGGCCCCTTCCAACATAGCTATTCTATGCTTCTAAGAATTGGAACAATAGACCACACCCTAACTTACATAGATTTAAAGTTTTTATTAGTTATCTTACAAGCTGCTAGAGATGGGATATTCGTATTCGTAAACCAATACAAATATCTTGTGCCCAAGTGGCCAGGATCCCCAGTCCTGCCTCCCTGAACTGATCCATCCACTTACGGGTCGCAGCACAGTGTGTGCAGCCAGCATCCTGCTCATCAGGCCAATCTCTGATGAAGTCCAGCTGCTGGTTCTCTGCCTTCCTGCTCTTCTGGCCGCTCAGCAGCTGAGCGGGGAGACTCATCATCCCTTCCCCTGACTAGAGGAGCCAGAAAAGCAGGAAGGTGGAGAAGAAGCAGCTGGTCTTTGTCCAAGATTGGCCCAAAGAGCATGATGCTGGCCACGCGCACTGTGACCCGTAAGTGGATCGATCAGTTTGGGTAGGTGGAACTGGGGATCCCGGCCACCTGGGCCCATGATATTCGTATTTGTTTACAGATATGAATATCCCATCTCTACAAGATTGTAATCAGAATTACTTGCCCTCCGTACTTTTACAGTGGAAGTAGCGTGCAATTACTTAGCTGAAGGAAATCAACCCAGAGTGCTCACTGGAAGGACAGATCCTAAAGTTGAGGCTCCAATACTTTGGCCATCTCATGAGAAGAGAAGACTCCTTGGAAAAGACCTTGATGTTAGGAAAGTGTGAGGGCAAGAGGAGAAGGGGACGACAGAGGACGAGATGGTTGGACAGTGTCATCGAAGCTACCAACATGAATTTGGCCCAGCTCCGGGAGGCAGTGGAAGACAGGAGGGCCTGGCATGCTCTGGTCCATGGGGTCACGAAGAGTTGGACATGACTTAACAACTAAACAACAAACATGCAAGTGCTCAGCAGACAATTCAGGCTGAAGCAAGAGCAACAGAATTTTTAAAAAGTGCAGTGAGCAGGGCTATCAATGTCCACTAGCCTGCTGTGTGTGTTTATCCATAGAGAGAGTGAGAGATGCTTGCATACAGTACAGTGGACCCTCCACTTACGGAATTAATCCATATTGGAATGGTGGCTGCAGGTCGAAAAGTCTGTAGGTCGAGTCTCCATTGACCTACAATGCACTGAAAACCGATTAATCTGTAACCGGACGTTTTTGTTCTGTTTTTGTTCCATTTTGGCTTTTTCTGGTCTGTAAGTCGATTCTCCGGCTGCAAGTCAAATCTAAATTTTGCAGCCAGAGAAGTCTGTAACTCGAAAAGTCTGTAAGTCGAGCCGTCTGTAAGTCGAGGGTCCACTGTATATTATCAAATGATTTAATGGTTCAAATAATTTAATGGTTTCATGGATACTCAATGACAGAGAGTGAAATCTATTGCCAAGCTTCAAGCCTTACAGTCACACCTGTAAGATGAAAATTGGCCAAATATATCCCCTCTTGCTTGGCTCCAGTTTTGCATCAGCCTCTGGGAAGAAAGTTGCAAACTAAGAGTCACTTTTGGTCATGTGTTCCAAGCTTCCCTGCCCTGATGCTCATATTGAGTTTTGCTCATTTTTCTGCCTGAAACAAAATGGCAAGGGGATCCCAGCCTTCCCTCCACCAGCTCAAGGTATCTAGCATTCGGTCATATTGTTTTGACATGTGAGGCAGAAGATCCAACAAGAGCATCTCCCAACCTATAGCAGTAAGATAGATCAGTGGTTCTTAACCTTTGTTACTCAGATGTTTTTGGACTGCAACTCCCAGAAGCGTTCAACATCAGTTCTGCTGGCTGGGGTTTCTGGGAGTTGCAGTTCAAAAACGCCTGAGTAACAAAGGTTAAGAACCACTGAGATAGATTACTGCTATGGATTAGGCAGATGTTTTCAAACAACAAAAGCCTATTCTAACAGATTTGATCCTGGCCACACAGGGGTAGATTCTTCACCAGTTTTCATATATCTGTGACTTATTCCCTTCTGTTACAAGTCTGATACAAGATCCTCAGTGCTTGTGTGTGGGGGGGGGTCTGCCTTTTTAAAGGCAGATCTAACTTGCCTGTGTCGTTTTTGCTGCCTTTCCAATCAATTAATACGAAGGGACTGCAAGGTCCTAGATACAAAACGGTAAGGGATTCAGTACAGTGTTTTTCAGGAAAAAGCTGGTTGAAACCAAGTTGGCAGACAATGCCAGTGTCAGGTGAGTGCCCTCATTGTTCTGACACCCCAGGAGTACCTGCAAGCAGCAAGGGCAGATAAGGACAACATATATCTGCTCCGCACCTTTTTTGCTGGCTTAGCCCTCCTGCTTCCTCCTAGGATAGCATCTGAGCATATGTGCGAGCAATTCTTGTGAACATCGTTCACATGTAAGAATTTCTTGGCATGAATTCTGAGAGGAACAGGTTATAAACTAATAAAAGTTCTTTGAAGAATGCCAGCTTTACAGTCAGGAGAAGGCAGTACATGGCACTATTAAGGATAACAAGAAGACTGATGGGAAATCTAATAAATGTAGTGGCATGCTGTAATAAAGAGCACTTGAAAATGGATGAGGTATAACAAAATTATTCATAAAGAGAAATAGGAAAGGATGTCATGCTGAGTGGTTACACACAGTTAGATGGAGCACTAACAAGGTTATCACGGCAAGCAGAGTGCTGGTGAGCGCAAAGATGCTCTCCTAACTAGCACAAAGAGCAGAATGGGTTTTTTTTAACCTCTCAGATCAGGAAAGCTGTGGGTTCAGAGGTTTGCTCAATGGTGCTCTTGCTTTTTAAATAATTCACTGCCAAATGGCATTACTGGCTCATTTGGGTCAGTAAAGAATGTATAAAATTGCTTTTGCATGTTGCTTGATATAAAAGGATTGTAGCCCAAATGCCCTCACTGTATGAGCTTTTATTGCACATAGCAATTTTATAAACAACATAATAAGGTGTATATTTTTGCATGGATTTTTTGGCAGTCACACCTGTATATTTCCCCCTTTTCAGCCTTGGCCTTCCTTCTTCCTGATCCCAAATACACCTACCAAGTGTCTTACTGGATTTCTTAATAAATTTACTAGTGACTTAAAATGGCTAAGATGGAACTCCTGAGCTTTCTCTGCAAAACTTTGCTTCCTGAGTCCTCAAAGACCAAATAAGGGGTGTAAATAAGAGGGGGAGGGGTTCAATTTAAGTAAGTAATAACTTTGCTTTGTTGATACCTGGGACATTGGTACAGAAAGTTCAGAGCTAGAGCATTAAGATGGGGAAGGCAGAGGTAGCAGCACCATACATGGGGCTTAAAAGTCTCTTAATAACAAATTAAGGTTCATCTCCTCTGCTTCTTTTGGAGTGGACTTGTGTGAGCTAAATAGGGTGACTTGGAGTCTGGTGATATGCTATTGGGTGTGATCCTCACATCTATCTGAGTTCAAGCATCTCTCTTTGGTCTGACTCTATCTAATATTGTGAAGTGGCTTAATAAGCAAGCTGCTTCAGGATATTGGTAAACTGAACACTTCCTCTGCTGCTCAGCAGGGGTGGGTGGTCATGGGAAGTGAGATTTCATTCAAGATTCTGGTATTGCTGGGGTACTGCATCACTTTTTTAAAAAATGTAATATTTTCATTGGTTTCTCTTAAAGGACCAGCTGAGGAACTGCCCACAGCTCTTTAGACAAACCCAAGAAAACACCCCCCCTTTTTTTAATCTGATGTATTTCAAATTGTGCATTGTTCTGTGTTCATTTTTTTTCTCCAAAATTCATTGCCCCAACTCTCAAAAATATGCTCTGTCAAGGGCTGATGGAGTAGAAGCTGTGATTCAAAGCATGGGGGGGGGCTCATGTTCCCCACCCTGCTAGAAAAAGCAGTCCAGCAAATAGGAAAATAATACAAAAATATCTTTTAAACATGCCCGGGAAATGGCACTAAGCCCAGGGATTTAAAATAGACTTCTTGAGATCTAAATGACACCAACTCATGACTATGCGTTATCAGTGTTCATGGTTAGAGACAGTAAAAATCCTTGAGAATTAATCCCCTCTCCCTAAAACTAGCCTTTGGAGAACTTTCCCTTTAGGACTGCAATTTATTTGAAGCATTAAGCCAGTTCTACAGAGAGCAACACTGAAAAGACAGGCTTTTTTTTTGTATTAGGATTCCTTGCAGAGTTCTGCAGGTTTTTGCCAAGTTAGTTAAGAAATTTCTACTGGTCTTACCCTCCAACCTTAAAATGATGAAACAGTCTTCTTGTGTTTCATCAGCACTTCTCATCTTCAGAGGACCAACTTGATATTAGGTAAGCTTATTAGGCAGTTGTGGCAGTGTTCAAACAGATCCAAGCAATTTGTTTTAAGATGACAGCATTAAAGGAGAAATAACTCGCCCCCTACACCCCTCACTACCTCTTATTTATATCTCAGCAAAGATAAAGATAAAATATTGCTTAGAAAGGGTATTCATAACAAAACATAAGGGATGGATGCTGCCCAAATAAAATTTCCTTTATAGAAACCACAAAATGCCAATCATCCACATACCTCTCTCTTTAAAGCTTCCTAATGAGCCAGGCTCTATGCACCTTACTCTGATGTGTCTGAAGTGCAAATCCAGCAATAAAGAATGACATTGACTTCCAGTCTGAAAGACCTGAACACTCAAAGGTCCTTTTCAGACATAATGCTAACTGATGGTTGTGCTGTACATGAATGATCCTTAGCCCCTTGCACGGTATCCTCCCAGCTGCTGGGAGGAGGAGATCAGAAACTTCTTCTAAATTAGCCAGAGTTCCTTGTAGGACCTGAACTTTGGAAGAACACGTTCAAACAAACAACCCAAGATGAAACTGTGCCTGATGAGCCCAGCTTGTTCATTTATTGTAGTTCAAGCTAACTAAAATGCCTCCATCACGACTACCACAAGCCAAATTCAGATGTAAGCTATACAGTACTTTCTTCTTGGACTGAAAGTGGAAGTAGACGATTCTGATGCCCTTTGGGTTCTTCCTCTTTTAGGGTGAGGAAGAAGAGTTATTTAAACTAAAGATTCATCTAGATAACTAACTCCACATGAGAATTTAGGCCAGGGTTGGGAACACATGCTATGGGCTGCTGCTTGTTTTTGTTGTAGTACCTTGTTGTAGTACCTTCAACGCCACCTCCCCAAGAAGTACATTGCCATTGCTGACAAAAGAAATACAGCAGCAAATCTGACACCACCATAAAACAACAACAACAACAATGGAGAGACTTACTTAAACCATCACTGAACAGAAAAAGGCATTTGAAATCACCAAGGCAAACAATCAGAAGCAGAACAGCACGACCATGCTAGCCGTAGTTCTAATGAAAACGTTGGCCTTGCAGACAAACATCTTCAACCAGTCAGTTTTTGGTTTGTTGTATCCAATATTGCATGCAAGGAACTCCAAGAGGTCATCAGTTACAAAAGGATAGGCTTTATCTTGACTGTGAATCCCACATTAACCACAAGGATGTGCATGAATCGAGATGCCATTTGCCAGGCTGTGGCCAAAGGGTTAAAACAATGAGCAACACCAAAAGATGGAAAACACACGCGAACTTGGGCTATGGTTCAGAAATACGGTGTCACCATGAGTGTGGTGAAACACCAAATGCAGCTTCAGAGTGTTTACACTGCCTAAAATAAATGTTGGAAAATGTAAGCACAGGCCTCAGTGGGGCCCTCAATTCAGATTTAAAATAAACCTCCCATGAGGAGGATGTAATTATCTTCCTCTTCATATTAAACATCTCAAGTTTAAAAGGAACAGGAATATAACAATTTCATTCAGCACAGGTACCTCTGTATTATTGTAGAATCAAAATGGGCAAAGAGCAGAAGTCTGTGCCAGGTAAGCTCCGTTCTGTTGTACTCATTCCTCATCAAGAACTCATCTGCCTCCCAATATTATTGCAAGTGAATTCTTCCCCCTTCTAAGTACTTTATGTGTGTGAGAAAAAACTGCATTACAAAATCTGAGGAGTGCACAATCTCATCAGGACCCCCCCCCCCCGCTTTCACAGGGGGACTTGGTGTGGGCACAGGAGAGGGCCTTCTCTGTTGCTGCTCCCAGACTCTGGAACTCCCTCCCATGGGAGACCAGGCTGGCCCCATCTTTGCTGTCCTTCTGCAAGAGAGCAAAGACCTTTCTTTTTCAGGCAGGCCTTTCCTTAGCGAGCGAGTGAATGAACAAACACAAACAAACAGTAAATTGAAATAATCAAGAACTATGTTCTAATCCACTGATTCTTAACCTTGGGTTACTCAGGAGTTTTGGACTGCAACTCCCAGAAGCCTTCACCACCAACTGTGCTGGCTGCGGTTTCTGGGAATTGCAGTTCAAAAACATCCGAGTAACAAAGGCTAAGAACCATTGTTCTAATCCATATTTTACCAATGAAAGTGAAAGTAAGCCAGTTCACATAACAGTGTAGATTGTGCAAAATTCTCCTCTATCCCTAAATGAAACAGGAACGAGGGGCCATTACTCATCTTGCACATGTAATGTATACAGCCATGAAGGCTTTGTTAGGTTTGTTGACACTGCAAATTGATAGTGAAGATTTAATATATTTGTGAGCTGGTCTGGGTTTGCAGCAGACATATGATAGAAAGACCATGGCTTGGTGGTAGATTCCATTTTCCAGAGGCAAAAGGCCCCATGTTCAGTTGTTGGCATTTCAAGTTAAAAGGATCTCAGGTTGCAATGTTGTGAAGTTATGCTTTAGTATTTATAGTATTGTTACTGCTTATAGTATATGGCAATATTGCCCCTAAGTAAAGATCTGTCCACTGATTTTTATGCACCTATGACATGAAAATGCAAATGTGATTTAAAGCCAATTGATCATAGCTCAATTTCTGCATATAGGTCATTTCTGTAGTTGCTACCCAAACAGGCTATAGAAACTGTGGTGAGGTAAGGTTAAGGGCATTTGTTGGCTGTTTCCCTTATCTCACAGCAGTAAGTCCAGTCAACAGACATCAGGCCATCAAGGTGATTTTGGCATCTTCATCTTGGCACCCAAGGGAACTACTGAGCTTGCTCACCCCTTAGGCCAGCCACATGAAGAACCTCTAGTCAAAGCCCTGAATAACCCCTTGATGCTCCTGATAGACAAAATTAGGCTAGATGGAGAGGTCTCAACATAGTATAAGCAAGGCATAGAAATGTTCTTTTCTGTAACATTCTCTTAGGATTAGTCTGTTGAGGGCTTTGGTGGCCTAGGACAAAATCACAAGTGGGCAGAACAACCCCTTCTTTCTTCTTCCTCCTCCTCCAGCAGACTGCCAGAAGATGGAAAGATTGATCTAGGGATGGGGATTTAAGTCACGGGACTTGCTGTCAAGTTGGACTTAAGTCACACCAGTGACTCAATTCAGGTTTTCTTCCCCAATAGCTCGGACTCAGTGGGTGACTTGGAACCCACCCACCCCTCGCCTTTTTTCTGGGGGGGGGAATTGTTTCTAATAGGGACTTGGGCTTGGAGCTTGGGACTTGGTATGGAAGACTTGGACTTGTGACTTGGTACCAAAGACTCGGACTTGGGACTCAGACCCAAAGACTTGCCAACATCCCTGGACTGTCCTTGCCAGAAGTCTGAACTAACCAGTCCCACTTCACCCTGTTTTTTCAGCCTTTGATAGTCCTCTCTGTTAGACCCTTTGCCCTCTTCTTCTGGGTTGCATCTCTGGATAAACTACATCTTCTCAGCAGCGGCATCATTTGTTTCAGGAATGGATATCAAAGTTAGGCCTGCAACCAGGTAAGCTGATAAAATGTTGGGCAAGGTCCTTGCATTTGCCCAGAGACTGCAGGATATTTCTTGAATGATACTAATCAATGTGGTACCAGTGAGAACACATTTGATTATTGGTTCCAATCAAGAGTTTGCCAAAAGTCTGGTCAAATCAAAATGCCATTACTCTCAGCTGATTCCTAGTTTGGTTTACAAGATATTGACAACCAGTGATCAAACAGTGAGAAAATGATGGACTAGTCATGCCCCACAATACACCCCCTGCCATGAAATAACCATCCGTCACTGATACATGAGCAAAGTCAGTCTGAATAGGAATTTCTTCTATGTACATTGTCTTTCCTCCATGAAGGTAAGAGGATTGACTCCTATATACACAGAAGGTGTATATAGACTGAGACAGAGCTGATCATATATTGGCTGGGGATGCGACCAGATGTGTCAGCACTCAAAGGGTTTGGGATAGCTGCACATGTTCCTGCCTGCCTCTTCAAACTCAATGCCTAGAGAGGGCTTGTACAGTAAATATATTCATATTTGTGTGTGTGTGTGTGTGTGTATGCATTATTCTTTGTTCATATTAAGAATATAGTTAGAAATAGAGCTTCTTGATGAGATATGTGGACTCCACACACAATTTTCAACACAAGTAACTTTGCTTTTTATTTACTTACTTATTTTATTTACTTTTTATTTTTATTTACTTAGAGTGAGGGTGACTTATCTTGTGTAAGTGAGCAACATTGGCCTAAATATGGACAATGTAAAAACTCCTTTCATTACTGTTATATACCACTACATCCTGAGGCTCTAAAATTATATATATTGCACCAACTTAACCTGGACCTGGTGCTGTAAACATTTAATTTGAACTCATGGAATGCTCCCCATCCCTTTCCAATTCCAAGCATCCTCAGGGCTCCCTTTTGCCCTGGGACAGCCTTTCAGAGCCTCAGGATGTACTGGTGTGAGACAATAGCAATCTATATAAATAATGTATTATATATAAATACTGTAATACATTGTTTTTATAATATATATAAAAATAATAGCAATATATATAAATAAAAATCACTGGCTGGTCACCATGGCTGGGATTGAGACCGTTGTCAGCAATCTAGCAGCATTTATTTATTTATTTATTTATTTATTTATTTATTTATTTATTTATTTATTTATTTATTTATTTATTTATTTATTTATTTATTTATTTATTTATTTATTTATTTATTTATTTATTTATTTATTTGTTTGTTTGTTTGTTTGTTTGTTTGTTTATTTATTTATTTATTTATTTATTTATTTATTTATTTATTTATTTATTTATTTATTTATTTATTTGTAATTAAAGGCTCCCTACCACCATCAACCAGTCCCATGGCCCCCCAAATGGAGCCCTAGAAAGCTTTGGAACCTGAGGGGGTTGGATAGGAAACTTACTGTAAATTTAAATTAGAGGTTTCCAGTGCCCCGTCTGGGTTACACAAGCATAAAATTATGGTAACAGGATTTTGCCCAATATATGAATAAAAGTAATGCAATCGATAGATGAACCCAAAGAGGATCGGAACAGTAACATCAACAATTAATTTTATTCGCCGAAGGGCTTTTTAAACTCAGAGTAATTGCAAGGAACTAGCCCTTTCGATGGTACGCAAGCTCTTAATCATTGTTATCTTAATTTTACTCCTTCCTTTTGTGCAACTTCAAAGTGCAACATTTTTCTTATTACAGTCTAAACTGCAGCACTGATTCCATCAACACTTAAATGCTAACCGCGCAAAAAGATTTCCCACCCTATCATAAATGCTTTGTTGTTTGAAAGCTCTGTCAATGGATTTACAGTTTACAATTGTGTAATGGCTCAAATTAGTCCTATGGTTACAAAATGCCCCCCCCTTCCTAAAATTTTCTAATCCAGGTGCTGGGACTCTACAATGAGTAATTCATATGGTAATGATACATGCAAATACTGAACAGGAATCAGGAGTGAGTCACATGTCCCATATTTTCACATACCATTATGATTGGATGTTTACATTAGCACATCTCCTTCATAATATGAACACCTATCCTGGGAAAAGAAACACTCTGTGGATATGAAGTAGCTGGAAAAATCCTAGCCTTGAGACTAGTGATATATATGTTTATCGTTAAAGTCCAGATTGCTTGGAGTATATATTCTACAGGTGTAACCACATGAGAGAATGGACGACATGTTTATTGTTGTCCCTTAATTTGGAAAGTTATTTGCTTTTTAACTAACACCTTAGTTAATGGCTTCATATGTTAAACATTCCTTTCCTTCTGAGTTTTTCTGTGGTGCTTCATGTATGCACTGAGCCCTCCTCTCATTAAGTGGAAGAGGAAGTGGTCACCTGACTTCAGTGCTCACACATGGTCATCATAAGACGTGGAACCTCAGATATGCAAAATACATAGCTGTCTTGAGGCTACCCTTAAATGTGGTCTACATATACTGTATTTAAAATTATACCACATTTAAATCATTCAACCAACCAACAGTGACCCAATCAAAATTCGAACTTAATTGGTTCATGAGTCAAACTGAGTAGAATCATAATTCTCAAATGCATGAAGAGCCTTGACTTTGATCCAACAATCATTACTGTTTTTGAAACTGAAGCTGAGATTAAGATTTTCTGTGCATTCCCATGAAGCATCCAGACTCTGCCATCTTTGTTTATATCCAGATATTTGTCACTGTAACCTTTTACTAATGTTGTAATGCACAGGGCAGAAGAAAACGCCCTATTTTACACATTCTTAGGGATGGATCTCGGTGAGACACAAGGAGAAATTCGTTAATTTGAACTCCAGAGAACTTTTGTCAGAATTTATAACACTGGATTCCTAACTCAAGTGAATTGTGCATTATGACAGGGCTAAATCAGCTATCGTTAACTAGAGGGTAACAAGTCAGACCATTCCTCCATGTGGTATCCAGTGCGCTGTCTGCACTGAGTAGCTACGTATGACCCTCTGGATCTTAGACTGCAACCTATCCCCAATATTAACAGTGGACACCTGAGCTTTGGACCTTGGCAGGTAAGACAGATAGTTTAGCTCTTAGTCAAGGAACA
Source organism: Pogona vitticeps (assembly GCF_051106095.1). Lineage (NCBI taxonomy): Eukaryota > Metazoa > Chordata > Lepidosauria > Squamata > Agamidae > Pogona > Pogona vitticeps. Next base: position 89,300,082 of record NC_135786.1, on the reverse strand, counting down.
TCCGCCAACAACAAACACATATCCCACTACGTGCATATAAACTAAATCCTCTTTTTGAAAACAACACATATTGAGAGTATACAAATACAGCAGGAGGACCTCTTTTTTCTCTCTTCCCCTCCTTCTTTCTCTCCTGTGTGTGCATACAGATATTTTTGTTACTGTGGGGCAGACACAATCATCTTCTGCTGTAGGAGGGTTGAGTGAGTGTATCAGGTGGCCCCTGCTTTCCTTGGCAGCACACTCTATGGAGCTTCATTTATCGAGGCTCTGTTGTACATAAATTGCCTTTTCCTGCTGTTGCTCTGCTATTCCTTAGTGTTCTCCAGCAACGATAAACAACCTCTGAGTGGATTGTGGGTCAGCCTCTCAAGCAAATGTTTCCTGTTTGAGTAGATTTTGCTGCTCTTCTGTCCGTATCTTAAGCAGAAAAGCATATGAATAGTAGCAGGTCAATTGAATTGGATTATTTGGGCAAAGTTTGGCATAAATGTAGCGCAAACTCAAGTGGAAATTGCAACCTGAAATTAATTAGAGATAATTTAGCTCACTTGCATGGGTATAGGTTAGGCAAATTTTTATCCCATGATTCCTATTATGTAATAGACTGCTGGCCAGTCTCTTGCAATCCAAACATTATAACTTTGTTGTATGATTTCCAGGTATTGGCTGGAAATAAGTTTGTTCCAGAAACCAATTTGATGTTTGTCTTGGATATATTGAAACATTTATGGAAAAGTCTCTTAAAAGTCTATATGTATATAAAATAAATTACTCGCTGAGCAGAGAATTAAGTACAATTCTCCCCTGAATTGCACGGGACTGAGCAGCATGGTTTTGGTTAGACACAGATTTTTTTCCCAATAAATGTTACAATAAATAAATAAATATTAAATAAATACTGTGCTGCTATTCATCTCCAGGAAGTGGCCGGAGAAAGGTTGTTAGCAGTGTGGCAGCCCCATCCATGCTGGAGGCTGATGCGTGTCAAGGGAGAGGTGTGTGTGTGTGTGTGTGTGTGTGTGTGTGTGTGTGTGTGTAAGGTAAAGGTAAAGGTTCCCCTTGATAATTTTTGTCCAGTCGTGTTCGACTCTAGGGGGCAGTGCTCATCCCCGTTTCCAAGCCATAGAGCCAGCGTTTTGTCCGAAGACAATCTTCCGTGGTCACATGGCCAATGCGACTTAGACACAGAACACTGTTACCTTCCCACCGAGATGTTTCCTATTGATCTACTTGCATTTGCATGCTTTCGAACCGCTAGGTTGGCAGGAGCTGGAACAAGTGACGGGAGCTCACTCCGTCACGTGGATTCGATCTTACGACTGCTTGGTCTTCTGACCCTGCAGCACAGGCTTCTGCGGTTTAGCCCGCAGCGCCACCACGTCTACTACACAGGAATTCTGTGCTCCTAATTCCAGTGTTGTTGAACTCCATTGTTGCCATCGAGCCTCATGGTGCAGTGGTTAAACTGTAGTATTAAAGCCAAAACTCTCCTCACAGCATTTGATACCAACAGATCTGACAGCCAGCTGAAGACTGGCTCAGCCTTCCATCCTTTTGAGGTTGGTAAAATAAGTACCCAGTTCATTGGGGGGGGGATGTATAACTTGTATAATTTTTTTAGCATTGTAAACCACCCAGAAAGTGCTTTAAGCAATATAGGCCAGTATATAAGCAGCACACTTTGCTTTTTTTCATTTTTAAGGGGGAAGTGTATTCCTCACTCTCTCCCTATCTCTTCCCAAAATAATTCATGATGAAACAGTGTCAAATCAATGTGAAAGTGTAAAAGGTACACAGTACTGATAGCTAATCAAGTTATTTTGCAACTTAGATACAAAATCACACTAGCACCTGTCTCTGACAGGAAAAAAAACGCACAAAATTTTGATAGCCCTTAATGCCACTGCAATTCAGCTGCCTGAAGCAGGTATCTCGCTTTGTCAAACAGTACAGCTAGCAACCCTGGTTTCACTGGATATACAGTATAGACTCAAATAACTATGACTATTCCTGTTCCCATTCTACCATATGAAGGAGCCAATATATGTAGTCTTTCCTTTGCATGTTTAGAACCTGTGTAAAAACGGTATGGGACAATGGTCTTTTATGGATGCCAGAAATGACAGGTGTAATTATGGAATAATTGTTGTGTATTTTAATTAGATGTGTTACCTTCTGCATTTTGAAGGGTCAAAAGCAGCCTGCACAACTTTGAAATCAAGCGCCATAACTAGCTACCAGAATATAGCCTCCACTTATTTATATTGTTAAAAGCCCCTTTTGCACTGTTGGAGTTGTGTAATAACATTGTGGATTTCGGTTCATTTCAGCTCAGGCTTTGTCAGTGCAGGTTATCTGTTTGGTGATTCTGAACTGGCTTTGCAGTATGGGGGGCATGAACCCAATCCTCACTGCATGACAAGGAATATCACTTGCAAGGAAACAGGTTACTACAGAATTGCCCTGTCTTCTTGAGCTCTTTTTCTCTGAGATGATGGGGCCACTGAATATTATTCTAGTCAATGTCATCCCATCCCCTAGTAATCTTTTAAGTCATCTGATGTTGATGTCCCACTTTTCCTGAGATGTATTGTGGAACTCAAACTGGAACACATATGGTTTCCATACAGGTGCTGATCTGGCCAGGACATGGTTAGCTTCTAATCTCAGAAAGCCTTGTGTGCATTCAGACCGTATCCTGCCTCCCTGCCTCTTGATGATCTGTGCTGAAAATGAAACTTTGAATCACTCCAGTAAAAATCAGCTGTAATTCCTTAATGAAAATTTGAAATCAATGTTAGGGGGAGAGGGTGGGAATCCAACTATTGACAGCAATAAAATGTATAAACTGTATTTTTATTGCAGGGAGGAAAATACCTTGGTATTTTAGAATTCACCAGATTCTTGACTAGCGTAGCACAGTTGCTTCATTAATTTTGTGCATTGGTCAGTTTTGTTTCACTTCACATACTGATTGTGAAAAGAAAAGGAGTTTCAAAGTTAAAAAGAGCCACAGGAGTGGTGAAAGTCTTATTTTCAAAAGGCTGTTGACCTTCTTGGTCTGTTTTGTTTTGCTTTAGTATGCTTAAGTGCCCCCAGGAGGTCATTATCAGACAGTGGTGACTGTTGTCAGATCTTGCTGTTTAATTAGATCACAGTTTCTGTCAAAATTCTAAAATTCTTTTTGGCACATGCCAAAATTTTCACAGTTTTGAGCCATTACGTTGAAATATTTCTTAAACAATAAGCAGCAGCTCCTACCAGACAGTCAACAAATTTATTTAATATTTACAGGATACACTTTTAAAAAGTGCCTCAGGTTAGATTCACTGTGATGTGACATCTTACTTTCTAAAACCATCCTGTGGGTAATCCTTTCCAACACATATTGACACTAATAGAAGCCTTAAGAAATGGACCTACTGGGGTCCTCTGCTATATCTTTAAGGAAGTGGAGCTTTGTTGCCAATCTCGCTGCTATCCATCAAGAATGTTAATATTATTCTAAAAAGAAACACTTATCTCAGGCAGTAAACAGGACTCTTGCTATTTCCTGAGTTCTCTTGAAATGACATGTCCACTAGATATAATGTTATCTCATGCCAGGTCAATTACAAGTCTCTTGTCCACCGTACTATCTGTCTCTATAGGGGTGCTTTAGAAATTACTCCTGTGGAGACCTACACACTGTAAACAAGCAAAACAGGGGATACCCAGAAGAAGAACAAAGCAGGCATCTTCTGTAAGACTCAGAATTGTGCTCTGAAAACCAATTCTGCCTTCCTACATCAAGAATGCTAACATTATTCTAACAAATTCGGAAGTTAATTAAGTTCACTTCAAGCCCATTCTAAGCTCAGAGGAATGATTTCACACAATCAGTGATGTCATACAAATGATTTCGTCCCTTTGACCCACTCCCATGAAGGTAGAAATCCTGTCTCTCCTGCTCGTCTGCCCATCCATTTACCTCTCTCCAAACATCTTTCCTTCAATATACTGTAGCTAAAATCTTGTTCCATAACTTCTGCCTGCAAAAATGTGATGATGTCAGCAGGGGATAGTTGGGGTAGTCAAAAACATCCTACTTCTGGTTCTTCCACCTTCCCTTTCAGGATGTGGAAGCTGGAGAAGCTGGAGGACAGAAGGAGGAAATATTTAATTACTAAATATCTGTGTTGCTGAATGATGTTACCACTAGGAGGGGATTTTCATTAACAACTTCCTTCTTCCATCCCACTGTTCCTGCACGTTCCATGTGATGAAATGGAGTACATGGGAATGGGAGAACCCGTGGGACAAAAGTAAGAATATTTAATTACTAAAAATTGCTGCCTGCTGGCTATGTCACCCTTCTGTAGGCATAAGTTATACAACAGGATTTCAGTTTGTAAATAACAGATTAAAAAAGACTACTTCACCATGCAAGCTGTAGAGTTCTGAAAGCTGTTTTCCAAAAACAAACAAAACACCCCAAACATTTCCTGTCTTGGATGTAGAAGATGTGTTTTCAGTATGCTTGCTGTTTCTCCTTCATGGTCTCTGTGATTCTTACTAATGGGTTGTTCTGTGGCTGTGCAAATGCCCTTGGAATCTTCTAGAACCTAAAAAGTTTTTAGCCCCACCCACATACTTAGTGCATGCCCCATCACCCAACGGTTAACCCCCATTTCCATTTTGACCACTGTTGAAGAAGCACCTCAGTGGACATCTGGAATTTGATCTACTCTTGTTGTCATTGTGTGCCGTTAAGTCAGAACTGACCTATAGCAACCCTAATAGAGCTTTCAAGGTAAGTGAGATATTCAAGCAGTGGTTTTAGCAGTTTTATAACTCCAGTGAGTTTCCATGGCTGAGCAAGAATTTGAACCCAGGCCTCCTGAGTTCTAGTCCATTACTTTATTGGCTACACCATACCGGATATCTGATATATTACTTTTGCTTGTGTACATAGTTTCTTCACTCTTTTTCCTTTAGTTACCCCATTTTCTCTTTACATCTTTTTTTTATTAAAAAAAAAACATGGTTTACCATCAACAAGAAAAGATTGTATTCATTGCTTCATTCCCATCTTCTATGGCCTCTATGTTCAAGAAGTGCGATACTTGCGAAAGTAAAATCCCTCTCAGAGACAGACACTCTGAGTGCCTCTACTGCTTAGGAGAGGGACACCAAATACAGTCCTGCCAAATTTATAAAAAGTTCACAAAGGTCACAATAAGAAATAAGCAGTCAAGGCTTAAGCTGTAATTTTGGCAAAGGTCACTCCAAGTGGTTGACAAAATCTCAAAGGAAGCTCTGGAATTTGAGTTTCGATCTTCAAGCCCCTTTCGAAATCAGTACTTATTGAGTCTGTTCAGACGGATGCAACTCAAAACACCCAAGAAGAAGCAGTTCCACAAGTGTCATGAACCAAACAGCAGATTACATCAAAAGAGATGACGGCAACACCATCCACTTCAAAACTGACAGTTGGTTTGTAAGAAGAAGAAAAGATCCACCTCAGAGAAATCACAGTCGAAAAAGGCAAGGGCCATTATGACTAAACAAGGGAAACAACTGTCATCTGCAGTGATTTGTCCTCCCACTCCACAGTTCCCAGCCTCATACGTAAATAAAGGAACAGGTTGAATTAGTTTGCCTGAGGTCAATATCAGAGGAAGATGGGGCTCAATGTCTGTCTCCCAGAGTCTCCCCACCTCTGACACACTCACCAGCATAGTACTGGTTAGCGTCCTTTGCTAAATCAGTGGGAGAAGATTACAATCTGCCATGGCTATACACAGTCCTACATTTCCTCTTACACTTAAAAGAAAAGGGACTGTCATGCTTCTTCCTGAAAGTCTGCTTCTCTGCCATTGTGCAAACCGAAAAGCAGGCCACAGTTTCTCAAGACTGAAACATTCAAATGAGTCCTAAGAAGTCTACAGAATTTATATCCTGATGTTAAGGCACCTTTGGTTCTTCATCAAATGACAAGGCCACCATCTGAACCCATGGCTGCTTCTGATTTATGTCTGTTAATATACAGAACAGTGTTCCTTATGACTATCATGTCAACCAAATGAGTGAGTGAACTTGGTATACTCTGCTGTTTTGGTTCGCTTCACACCCCGCCCCTAAGCCTCTTCCTCCTCTTCCTCCTCTCCCTCTCTTTTTCCCCCTCCCATTGCTGTCCCTCTGCCCTCCTTTCTTTATATCCAAGAAAGGTAGGGGAAGTCACCCTTGGCAGCCCTGAATACAGAAGGCAGTACTACATTCTTCCACAGATATATGAAATACCATATTTCCATGCTGAAAATTTGAGGCTTGAAACCTGGGGCACAAAAACATTGTCTCTACCAAAATTAACCAGTCTCAGGATGCGAGCTGGGGTCTCAGGTATGCTCCTCTGCGTGATCAGGTAGGGAGATCCATCTCACTGAAGAGACAATCTGGTATTTTTAAAAATCATGTGGTGGCCTTAAATCTTGAGCACCCACCCCCACTCATTCTCAGCTGGTGCCAGGGGTTGATAGTGCAAGATAAATGTGTTCACATTCTGCGGTGTCAGCAAGTAAGGGAAAGGGGCTAGGAAGAAAGTTGGTGGGTGTCTTCAAACATGTCCTTTCAGCGAGGCAGATAGTAGTGTACCATGTGGTCATTTCCAGAATCAGCTGGCCTACTAAAAGTTCCATATCCCTCTGTCAGCCCTTGCCTGCCCTGCCTCTATGAAACCACAAGGCCACACCCCCAGTGTCATGTTTGGGTCCCAAAATGTCAGGGAAGGAGATACTTCTGACCTAGTAGCACTCTCTGTGAAGTGTGACCACATCAGAAAATGAGAAAACCACCTAGATGAATCCCTCCCTGCCCCTCTTCCAAGGATTGGCAATATGCGTTGGGCTCAATATTGCAGTGCCATGAGGACTTACAGCCTCATTTATATGGATACATTATAGGATATGTCTTTCACTTACAAAAATCACTGAGTATAGAAATTTCCTCAGATACCAGGCATGTATATTGCTTATAAGACATCTCACTCAATTTTTGAGAAAATAAAATTGCCAAATTTATTTTAACGGGACTTTAAAAGTGAAATCAATGAAATTGCAGCACATAGTAGTGCTTTATGTAGAGTATGAATCAATAAAACTATATTGCACCTGGCAGTGTGAGGCTAACGTAAACCTGTAGCAGTACGCCGCTTAGAAGTGCTTTATAAGGTACCTGTCGTGTCGAATTCTAAAAAGAGGCTGCCATGATTTTTTGTGACATTGAAATAGCATTTTTAATCAAGAAATTGTTAAACAGAATATTATAAGATTATTACAAGTTCAGTTAATTAACATTTAAAATTTGAACACTTCAGAGATTTATTCCATATTCTGAAACTCTCCTGGAATTTAATATGATAATAGCAATATGTATAATTCTTATAGCAGTTATAAACTAAGCATTCTAGAGAAGTTTAAGAGACAAATCCTGCCCGGAATTTGATATCTAGTATAGGCAGACAATAGGGAAAAAATGGGAGAAATTTTAACTCTGAGTAGAGATTTTTCACCTTTCAATCTAGGTAGAGATTTTTCTCCCCTTCTTGGATAGGCATCTTAACAGGCGGGGGGGGGGGGGTGAGGGCTACGTGTGTCAGAGAAGCTGAGAGCAATGCCATCAGAGGCTAGACTCCAAGCCTGAACTCCAAGAAGGATAACCCAAGGCAGCATGTTCACAGCTGAAGCACCAGATTAAGATGCATGCACCCGGATGAATAAATAGTTCCAGTGGCGATGGGTGGAGAAATTTCTGGAGGGCAGTTGCTGTGCAGCAACTGATAGTTCACAGACAATCGCAGTGACACTCATGCTAACTTTTGTTCTGCACAGAAGAAGGCAATGGTAAAAATACTGCTGACGCTTTCTTATATTGAAAGCCCTATGATCAGACAGTCCCAAATAAAGCAAGATATAGTACTGGAAAATGAGACTTCCGGGGTGGAAAGTATTGAATTAGCTATTGGGGAAGAGGAAAAGGCAAGTTCAACAGCACTGTTGCTAATGACATAGCTAAATTAAAGCCAAAAGGATGTCTAGTGGCTGACGTGTTCAGAAGTGAAAGAAAAATCTGATGCTAAACAACACATACAATTGGGACATGAAATACATGTGTTTGACACAGTGGACAAAACTGCATATATGTGAAGAACAGAGACTTAAGTCGACCCAGGGGAATGACATTCATTGGGCATGTACCCTCTCCCCGCCCTCCCAGACAGCTGCCCTACTCAGAAGCCTCTATGCACCACCCAGGTTGTCCTCCATTGCCAGCTGCCCAGTCTAGGAAGGGGCTCAGACTTCCCTTCCTGGCCTCCCCCGGCAGCTGACCACTCAATGGCTGTGCAGGGAAAATCTCCATCTTGCCTCCTCGTCTGAGTGGTTGGCTGACAGAAGAGGCGGGGAAGGGAAGCCCAAGCTCCTTCCCAAGCTGGGCAGCTGGTGACAGAAGATGACCCAGGTGGCGCACAGAGGCTTGTGACTCGGGCAGATGATAGGGGTGGGGAGAGTGAATGTTCCATCAATGATTTTCGTCACCCCAGGCCAACTTAAGTTGTGCCCATCTGCAGTGAAGGGTGTTTATTAAAATGTTTAAAGTTTGAGAACATTTGCATGAAAAGTGTACATGAAAATGCAGGCTGAGGCAGATCCGTAATGAAATGAGCTTAGCAATGCAGAAATGAGAACATGAGCAAAATGCAGCTGGACACATGTTACTCCACATATTTATAGTAAAAGCCTTAAGATACGAGCAGTTTCATTTTTCAGCCTTTTTCCTAATGATCCTTGGTGTGGCATGTGCCCTGTTTTACCCGCCACACCCTGGGTTGACATTTCCATTAGCCTCCTGTTACAATGGCAGGATCCTGTCCCTGGTCAGTCACCAACAGCTCAGGCTTTAGTTGGTAAAGTATATTTGAATCATATTCCACATGCTTTACTTTACACAAAATTTTTCAACTGGAGTTTCCATTACGTTGGCTAGATCTTGAGCTTAAAGAGATCATTTTAGGGCTTTTTACACACCACCCTAAATGATTTAGTGCCCTTACCATACTGTTGGGAGTTTTTACAGCCTTACATGCTGCCTCTAGAAGGTGTGGCTGGGAAGGACCTTTCTGGGCAGGGTGACTGTCAATCTATCTGGCACTAACCAATTGTTCCCTCCTGCCTCTGAATTCAAAAGAAGACCCGCCTCTCTGCTCAGTGCTTTTTCCTTCTCCATAGCCTGGTGAGTCTGTAGTGCGTCTGTTCGCTGCCATTAGCCATGTTTTTCAGTTTGCTACTTGATCTGTTCAATTTTAAGTAGTGAAACCTTTTATTTATTTTTTTCTTACAAAACTCTCAGAGTGAGTCACTGACAGTAAGCCCCAGTTAATAAAGTACACTGCTTAATGAGAAAAGAGTGGAGCTATTCTACTCTACTCTATGAACCCCTGCACTGCTGCTGCACAGCTAAGAGGAATTTAACCAGAAATTCAAAACCCTGTAACACAAACACGGAGACCACCTCACGGCCACCTCCAACTCCAGATTGTTTGTGAACAAATGAAATACTGCCAGTAGCAACACCAAGCCTTGAAGACCCTCACTTTTTTACATTTGGCCTTCGTGAAAACAAGCCATTCATTCCTACTTTTTCCTTCCTGGTCTTTAAGCAGTTACCATATGGTAAGAGGTCCTTCACAGAGACTCTCAGTGGCTTCAGTCAGGTCCTGTAGGTACCCAATAGCACCCCCAGTATCCCCCTGTTTTTTCCAGACCTCCCTCTACTTTAGTCACACCAGTGAAAGCCTATCACAAATGTCAGGCTGTGTCCACTGAAAGCCTCTGGAAATTAAGAGTACAAAATACATTCTAAATGTGATATTGTCCTCTGCCCCCCCCCAACTCCATTATCTCTTTTTAAGTAGTGAGAGTGTCACTATTAGTTTCTTTTAAAAAAAAAAGTCTTAACGGACAAAAAAAAAAGAGAGTGCTGGACGGAGAAAACTATGTATACAAAGAAGCTTCTGGAAGACGTAAGTTGCCCTTGATGGAACTCACAAGTTTAGGTTGTTTAGGATCATGGAGGTTGGAATGGGGATGGTGGTCCAAAAGGCCCCGGAGAGGCCAGAAATGGTGCCTGCAGCATCAGACGTTGCCCATACTTGACACAGGCCTATTCCAGTGTGAATAGCAAATAGTCTGAGTCTTCTGTCAGTTCTCCTAATGTTCACATCTGTCGATGGAGGGTAGGTCGTTGAGTCTGCTTTTGGTTTGCAAGTTATGTCTAGATTTTCTGCTTGAATCTCAGGAATGTAGCAACCCCTTTCTCTTTCTTTCCAGGATTGGGATAAGATGTTATTGTGAAGAAAGCATATATAATGTGTATATATAACTAGATCTGATTGGTCTGAATTGGTTAAACCAAATGGGCTGGAGAAAAGCTGCAAGCAGCTCTAATTTAGACTTCCTCTGGACTTAATTAAGCAACTTCAGATTTGCTTTGTCTTTCCTTTGATATTTAGCCAAGAATCTTCTCATAAACCTATTTCTGTTCTAGGCTTTGAGAAATAACACACCGTAGGCACATAGTAGGCTTGTGAATGCAATCAGACTTATTATCTAAGATCATTATTTTGTACCAAATTGATTGCTATTTATGAACTTTAATAGAGGTCGTTATTACATTACATGCATTCAGAGTATGATTGTGTTGCTTTAAATTAAGACATGCAGTTAGCAAGAATAAAGTACTTCTGATTTTATTTTAATAAAGTACAAACGAAAGGGTTCACATAAATTGTATGAACTGTATTGTGAAGTGTATGTGTATGTTTTACTTGGATATATAAGTAGATAAAAATATAGATAGGTACACAGATCATTGGATTGTCAAACCAGAGTTGCTTCAGTGTCATCCTAATGAAGTTATTCAGCTTGACTAAGAAACACCTGACCATTAAAAAGAAACATCAAGAAACCACCTTGGTTTTTTCAGTCATTATCTTGATTGCAGTGGCTCCTGGCCAAAACAGGGTGCCCCCCCCCCCCGACAAAGATGTTTTTGTTTTAGTAAACTTCACCCTTTTATTCAAAAGCTTCTTTGGCAGAGCAGAAGTTTAAATTTGCAGTGCTTACTTTTCTAGAAAGGGTTTTTAGAAGTTTTAAGACAATTGGATGTGACCTTTGCTCCTCTTGGCTTTTGAAACAAAGCTAAGTAAGCCTAAATCTTCTCCTTTTTAGGTGTTTCCTTTTGTAAAGTCTGGTGTTGGTCTTTATTTGTGGAATTATGATACCAGAATATTTTAAGATTTTTCTAAATTCTTTTTAAAATGGCATAACTCATACTTTTCTCCCTTTCTCTCCTGGGGTTCGAGATGGAATAAAAGATGAAGCATCTAGATAGTTGTAGAATGGAAAGACATTTTGACAATGTGCAATGTAATTACAATGTCTACGCATACACACGATTGTCATTATTGTAAGAAAACTTCACTTGGCATATTATTAGTGAGTGTAAGTTACACTGAGCTTTTAAAAGAAACTTTTAAAGGGGAAAGAGACAAGCATCTGGATTCCCAGAGAACTGTCATGTTTAAGGTTAGTTAAAGTTGATATGTTAATTTGAGTTTCAGTTCTGTACTTAGCATCTTGTTTAGCCCAGAGTGTGTTCTGATATCTGTTTGTAAAGCTACACTTGGTATGTTCTTAAAAATTTAATTCTTTTCCCTCACTTGACTAAATGCATCTCAAGACTGAAGGTGCTGTCATGAAAATAAGCCAACAAACCACATGTATCCCTCGAGGCTATTAAGGGGGAAAGACTCTTTGACCAGTAATATCCACTTTCACTTTCTAGGCTCAATATCTATCTCACTCGTTTGATTAACTAATATCTAGGAATTGAAAGAACACTGAAACACTTTTGCTTTCTTTTGCCTCATAGAACAGGTTGATAATTGAAATCTGGAGTTTTCAACTTGAAGTTTAGCCAAGGCAATGTACTAAACGACACGGCACTGATTGCTGTGTCATCATTCTTGGTTTCCTATCCATTTCCTTCTGTCTACATGCTATATGAACTGATTCACTAGCGTGGTGCCTCTCCCATCAGTCTATTGCAGTATATAAGAATTCACCCATTCAGGCAGTTGGCAACAAGATAGGCTACTTTTGATGGAGCCTGTGTGTCAGTTCAAGATGGATTTAAACTATCGGTCTATACATTACTTGGATCCTGCATGGTATCCCGCTTGTTGTCACGTAAGGCTGTGAGATAAACGGTTACCTTTTAGGTAGTTCCATGTGAATAAATCTGGAAACGTTAATTGGTAGCAGCATGTAGAAAAATTGATCACTTGATCAAAATCTGAGAGACGTTTGATTATAGAAGCAAATCAGTCCTTTGGGTGCTAAATATAATCTTGTTTGTAAAGTTCCCCATTATTGTAAAATGCACTGCATTTGTGAGGAGAAAATGCTTACAATACCTCATAGGATTTCCAATATTCTCTCTGCCCCACTGATCCCGTCACTAGAGCATCAAGCTTGTTTCTGACTGTACCTGTCTTCCATCTTGCTTCTACCCTGCAAAACACACACACACACACACACACACACACACACACACACACACACACACACACACACAGACTGATTAGTAAAAATGAGATATTTTTCTCATTGCAGCATTGACCAAATGAAAAAAGGAGAAATGAATAATGAAAGGTCAGAATGGAAAGCCATGTTCCACTACCCCACATAACCCCACACAAAGTGGGAAACATATCTTGTAGTTACAGAATGATTTAGCAAACGGTAGGAAATAGGAAGCGCCTGGATATTTTAACTGAGTCATATCCCTGTCTCCAAAGCAGTGACTAGTGAACCTTTCATGAAGCATGCCCACAGTTTCAAATTCAAACCTGTCAGTCACTCAACCATGTTTCCGTCCCTGTTTTTTTCTCACAGAAAAGATGCTATTTTGGTTCATGATTGTTTGCCTTCATGAAACAACTCTTTCAGCAGGATTCAATTCTGTTAGAACTGAGGAAGGGAGGAATTTACTTTACTAAGCACCTGAACCCACTTCTGCTTAGCCTCTGAACGTAAAACCCTTCTGTGTCAGGATGCAATAAGCATATTTTGCACTGACCACCACCTGTAGCTGCAGGAAGACACTTATGATGCAGCATTTGAATTAGACTGATAGAAAGAGAGCAGATCCATACAGTTGACACAGAAACCGACCCAGACCCTTACCATAAAGCTATGCAGTAGTCTATGGACTCCATAAATCCAGAGCCACTCAAGTGGTCTTTTGGGCAACAGTTGCTCAAAACCTAAGTTCATCTGTACAGTCAAAACAACTAGAGTCTTATTGCAGCAAAGCTGGTGTCGGTCCCCCTCAAGACTGGAAGGAATGCTGGGGGCCCTCTGAAAAATTCACTAGTTGTAGACAACTGATAATATTAGATGGAGAAAAATACTGGTCTACTGAATTAATTTTACAAAGTCCTTCAGATTTGACAACATATAGGGAGTAGGCATGTTCATAGACACACCAAAATATACTTGCAAACTCTTCATTTTCTTGAGTACATGTGATATGGCCATTTCCTGCTGGCAACTGTCATTCAAAATAAATGAAGCTTAAAATGTACAGAGTAAGAAAACACCCATAGCTTTGAAAACACCAAGAACCCAACAACACCTAAACATCATCTTCATATTTTCCATTTGTGTGGGTGGAGAAAGATGTACTGTAGTTACCCACCCCACAAATCATAGTTTCCATATTAAAAAGGTTGAGGTGTGTTGGTTGTTTTGATTTTTTGGGACCTAAGGTCTTTTGTGCTTCTAAACAAAGGAGTAGGAGCCATTTCAGGGATTGCTTTCCATCCTATAATACAAGTGTGTTTTTAAAATGTGGCAATCTGCTGTATAAGGAAATAGGAGAGGGCCCCAAATGCCCTTTATGTATTTTTATAATAAATATCATTAAATGAAAATTGGAAAGGTTTTTTTTTCAAAAATTCTGTGGAGAACTTCCATGGGGGAAAAAAAGGAGTCATTTCATGAGACGGCTGAAAAATAAGCACTTGCTAACAACAAAGTCTCTATTTTATTGAAATGTGATCAATGTAGCTGAATAATTTGGAATATTGTAACAATATTTTTCATGATGGAAAAGGGAAAAGAGCAAACCCCCACAACAATCCAGTAGCAAATGTGTGGAAGAAATGAGAAATGGGTCCTATAGTGGCTCCAGATGGACATGGAAAAACTGTTCCCAAACACTTTTAATTCCATCTTTCAAAATTCAAACTGTATTAAACACACACATATCTGATATATAAGCAAACAGACTGCCTATATGCTGTCACTAATGGGGAACATGCAAATACATATGTACATGTCTGCATACATATGGAACCAGAAATACAGTCTGGGAGGTTAATAATATATACATGGAGGGAGACAAGCCTACACGGAAAGTAGGGCAAGGGGTTCCCTGCTGTACCTTTTTAATGAAGTCTCATCCATTTGATGGCTCCTGGCCCCATTCTTCAACACTTCCACAAAAATGTCACATTCTTTATGGGGGGAAAGTGTGGAATGTGCCTTAACCACATCAAGTGCACCATTTTACAGTTCGAGTTCAATTAATTAAGCCTCTATTCTTCATGCATGACTGGCCATCTCTCACTTACACACCGGAGGCATAGCTTGAAGGGGGCAAGTCAGGAAGCCAGTAAATACATGTACAGTACATATAAAAAAGGGTGCATTCTCAATACTCTTGTATTTTATTTTATTTTGAAAAAAACACCACATGATACTTCTGCCATGGATGCTAAAATGCCTTCAGAGAGGTCATACATGATAAAGGTTTGCAAATTAGGAACAATGTTTTAATGTATCCGAATAAGATACATGTCTGAAGGGTGGGGGATGAACGACTTTAATTAAAATAAAGGGCAACCTTCTTTATGCATGAAGAAATACTAGATTCAACATACTGAGACTCGAAGGAAGACAGGAGGTAAGATGATGATGGGATTGGAAATTCTATACAACTGTATGAAAGGGAAGATATATTTAGTTCTTCAAAACAAAACTCTACCCCTCTGGTTTATGAATGTGGGATATTATATATCCATGATTCAAAATGCCAGTAAATGGCCTAATATTTCTACATAATATTGTGCCTGCTTTGCTGGCAGGAAAAAGGATGCCAAACTTTACATAGCAACGGGCAGTCTGAATGTTGACAACACCGATGGCAGCCGTCAAGATGGTCTACGGATACCCTTTTGTGCTCACTCCCATTCACTAAGTGACACAAAGCAAGGGGAAATCTCAGAAGCTGAATCCTTTTTTCATCAGTTAGCCACTTATCCAAGCACAAAACAATTATGAGAATTTTCTTCAACAAGTGGGAATGGTAGTGAGCATAAGAGGGTATAGTCTTCTGAAAGATAACAGAATTTAAGCAGCATAAACAAATGAAATAAGTAACTAAGCCAACACTGCCCACCTCAATGTCTGTAAAGACAACTCTGATTTTTTTTGCATCTTGATAAGGAAATGTCATGCATGACCTAGACCAGTGCTTGAACCCAGTGAAGGGCTGATCGAAGGCTAAGAAACTAAAACCAAAACCCAGGGCACAAACATTTGTGGTCAAGAGTTTTCAGGCTCATAAATAACAGGAATTGCCAGCTCTAGGTCAGGTTGTACTCTCTTAAAGTAGCAGGTTTTCCATTTGGCAGGTGGTGTCTGTCCCTAGATGTATCATTGACATTGGAAGCCCAGGTGACAGTGAGTGGTAAGCTACAGCTAACGCAGTGGACAGTTTATTGGCAAGGATGACAAACCATGTACATATTACACATGTGCTAAAGATAGGCATGTACTAAAGGCTTGGGTGTTAAGATCATCAGGAGAGGGCTTTCTCTTGGTCCTTCCACCTTCACAGGTGCATCTGATGGGGACATGGAAGAGCAGCTTTCTCTGTTGCTGCTCCCAGATTCTGGAACTCCCTCCCATAGGAGGCAAGGCTGGCTCCATCTTTGCCGTCCTTCCACAAGCAGGCAAAGATCTTTCTCTTCAGGCAAGCCTTCCCGCAGTAACCAGCTACCTGTGTATGATTTTTTAGATAGATTGTTATGCATTACTGCTTTGACTGGATTGTTAGTGCTACTTACGGTATGTTTTCCTCTCAGAGTGACCTTTTTTAAAATATTTGTATACTTATTGATCTTTGTCTTAATATTGCCTGTTAATTGATGTAAGATGTCTCCTTATTCATTGTTCATAATTTTAAAATATTGCCTTTTAATGATGTTAACTACTGTTATATACTCACTGTTTTCAAATTTAAATACTGTCCTTCATTGTTGTAAGCCCCCTTGGGTCCTTTTCAAGGAGAAAGGCGGGGTAAAAATAAATAAATAAATAAATAAATAAATAAATAAATAAATAAATAAATAAATAAATAAATAAATAAATAAATAAATAAATAAATAAATAAATAAATAAATAAATAAATAAATAAATAAATAAATAAAGATTATGGACTGGCTTCCAATCTGCTATCAGACCAGCATGATTTTGCTATTTGCATACAATCCACACAGGCAGGTGGGTTCTATGTTTTTATTAGATTATTAAAATTATGTATGACCTGTGGAAGATACCCTGAACAGCTGACCAGAGCTTTACCTACAACCAACAATGGATGTTTAACGCCGCCCAAGTGGGACTGCAACCCAAAGACAACAGCTGCAAACAGAGGACACCATCACCCACCAGCTACTATGTAATACTGTTCATTTAACTACAATTGACTTATTTAGTGCGTAAACTGAAATTTATCCCAGCTTCTCTCACAAGGGGTTTGCCACATTTTGGTGGACTTCTATCCCCAGTCAAGAAAGGGAACCACATTGTTTCAACATAGATCTCAAAATACCTGTCTCTCACATCCACTAACCAAACTGGTCTCACTAGTGGGCCTGTGGAAGTGGATCCTGAGGCTGGTCTCAAAGTATGGGCAGGGTGGTAAGGGTGAGGGTCGTCTGTCAAGTAACTTGATCTCAAACTCTTAAGGCTTCCTAGTTGCTAAGTGACTGGCAGCTCTTTTCTCTAAGAGGCTGGGGGCAGGCAACCCGATTCACACTACTAGAGATGAAATCTGAACCCTACACCTCCGTCATGAGACTACAGTCCCCGTTTTGACTTAAGCAGAGAAGCCAGGCCTGCACCTGTGCCTAAGATTTTTTGAACATTTATGTTTTTTTTTTCCTGCACCATGCACCAGAGTTCAGTGCCCAGCCTGATAAAGAGCTGTATATATCAAAATCTAGCTTCTATTTGTAAATTTTCAGTGGTCTAGTAAAGGTTATCGTCACTCACCCTTACCTTTGATTATATACAAAGACCTCAAAACTTTTTAATTTTTTATCAGTATAAGAAGCTTTAAACATTGAAGATCAATTTACCTTGGACAATGACTTGCCTCTATTAAGCATGCAATCGCCACCTTCGGAGGCCTCCCAGGGCTTCCCCACCCCGACGTAGGGTTTCCGGGGTGGACCGGGCCTACAAGGGGAAGCCCTCGTCTACTGGGGCTTCCCCTGGCAGGCCCAATCTACCGGGGCTTCTCCTGGTAGGCCCGGTCTACCACAGGAAAGCCTGCATCGGGGTGGGGGCCCTCAAAGGTGGTGATTGCGGCGGCAGGGGACCCCCAGGAGGTTTCCAATGGTGGCGGGGGACCCCCAGGATGTCTCCAAAGGCTGCAATCGCGGCAGCGGGGGACCCCAAGGAGGTCTCCGATGGCGGCAATCACAGCGGCAGGGGACCCCTGGGAGGCTTCGGACTGGTAAGATGCTGCTTTTTATTTTTTTAAAAAAATTGTTCTGGGTGAGGTTTGGAGAGTAGTTTTTGGCTGGGGGGTTATGTTTCTGTGTTGTTTTGTTTTTTGGTGATTTTTTAAAATTTTTGCAGTCCCAGACTTGCTCTAATGTTTATTTTTGGATTTCTTTCCTTTGTGTGTGTGTGTGTGTGTGTGTTGTTGTTGTTGTTGTTGTTGTTTTTTGCAGTCCCAGCGTGGGACTTGCTCTATTTTCTTTCTTTCTTTCTTTTTCTTTTTTTGTATTTTTTCTTTGGCAGGAACGGATTAATCGGTTTTCAATGCATTCCAATGGGAAATGGAGTTTTTACTTATGAACATTTCAACTAATGAACATATTCATTGACGGATTAAGTTTGTAAGTAGAGGTTCCACTGTACAGAAATAACTGCGGCAGGGGGCACATTTAACATACCCAGTCCGTTTTGCATTTCTCACTTTTTGCTTATAATGAATTGTGTAAGTTTATTATATTGCTGGGATGTAGAATGATATTCTGCTTTCCAGCACATGTATACACAGTACACAGATACTTGCAACACTGTCAATAAGTGTCACAATCAGTGCACTGATCATAGTCCATCATATTTTACTTTTCCATGGTTACAGTTCCCATAAAGTGAACATAAGGATCCTGTCTGATCTGGGATAAATGCATGTCCAAAGTGACACAGACATAGATAAAGCACCTATCGTAACAGTCCAGTCTGAATTCCATTAGTGCATGGATAACTAGGGAGCATGCTCGTTCCAGGTGGTTTATAGGGAGTATACCAGCCAGAAGGCAAACGGCTGGAAACATCAACAGCACCAACTAATGTGCTTGTATTGACAGTGCAGAGCCCAAAAGAACCTTCCTGCAGTGAACATCATGCTTCAGGACTGGCGGCATATGATCTGCCAATTTCCTTCCTCAAGAACACGTCTGACTTGGCTAGTATACTGTATGTTGTTAGTATGGAATACAGTAGTGCCTCGACTTACAAACGTCCTGACATACGACCATTTCGAGTTACGAGCAGCTCTGGCCACAAAATTTTGCTTCAACTTGTAGCCAGAGCTTTGGGTTACAACCAGAAAAAGTCAGGGGGAAAAGGCAGGGAATTCAAATTGTTAACTGTTGGTGGCAAAGAGGCTGCTTCTTTGTAGCTCTTTTGCCCCAGCAGTTAGAGAGTGTGCGATCGGAGCAGGCTTCGGACTACCTGGTGAGATAAGGTGCTGCTTTCTACTTTTTAAAAACTGCTCTGCGTGGGTTTTTGCAGCGTTGCTTTGGGTTGGGTGATGGGATTATGTTTCTACGCTGTGATGGGTCTTGCAGGGTTTGTTTGTTTGGGGTCCCCCCCGATTTCTGATGGGTCTTGCAAGGTTTGTTTGCTTTTTTGGGGTTCCCCCCATTTCTGATGGGTGTTGCACAATTAGTTTGCTTTTTTGTCCCCCCCCATTTCCAATGGGTCTTGCACAGTTTGTTTGCTTTCTGCTTACTTTTTTTGCATTTCCGAAGGGTCTTGCACAGTTTGTTTGCTTCCTGCTTTCTTTCTTTCTTTCTTTCTTTTTTTTTGCATTTCCGATGGGTCTTGCGTGGTTTGTTTGCTTTCTGCTTTTTTTGTTTTTTGTTTTTTGTTTTTGCATTTCCGATGGGTCTTGCACGGTTTATTTGCTTTTTGCTTGTCTTTTCTTTGCATTTCTGAAGGTACTTGCACGGTTTGTTTGCTTTTCTCCCCCCCCCCCCTTTGGCCAGAATGGATTAATCACGTTTCCGATGGGTCTTGCAGAGGTGGGGGCTTTTTGTGTGTGATTTTTTTCTTCGGCGGGAACAGATTAATTGCGTTTCATTGCATTCCTATGGGAAATGATGCTTTGATTTACGACCATTTTGAGTTACGACCGGAGTTCTGGAACCAATTAAGTTCATAAGTCAAGGCGCCACTGTACTGGGATGCTGTGATATTTGGTTTGTGGAACCAGATTGGTACAACAGATGAAATATTGGCCACAGGTCTCTGGGATGCAGTTCAAACTTCTACCATGAAGCATAGTGGGAGTCCTTGGGCAAGCCAGTATTTCTTGGCCTAAATTTTTTTTTTTATGTGAGGATAATATGAATAAAATAATTCCATGTGTGGTTTTTTGAGTTCCATGGACACAAGATGGGATCTAAACATGATAAGTATCATGACAGCAAATCACTAAAATGACTGGAAATATGCAAGCATTATTATGTTGGCAATTTTATCTCAACTCCAATATGGAATGAATTAAGGAATTAAGGGCAGGTTTTATGTTACCATGCAGGATGGTATCTCAAATAACTTAGTGCATTCCTTTTGTAAGGAGCTTTGGTTTTGTGCTTCTTGAACTTCATCTCATCCTCCCGGGCTGCGTGGCACACCTCTTTTGAAACCAAGAGGTTTTGCAAAAGCATTTAATGATAAGATATTGGAGGTGGAAGCAGAGAAAGGAGTCACTACAATTCAGAAAAAGAGGTGCCAGGAAAATAATGGGGAAAAAATTCTACTGGGCAATATTGACAGTAGGTATTTGGATTCCAGCAACAATATTTGATTAAATTACTCATGACGAAACTGAGGAAATTAGATTTCACATATTTGGCAGAGTATTTCTACAATTTCCAGAATCCCCAGGTGGCCAGGTGGGTTGCAGGAGTGTGGGAGTTGTAGTCCAAGAAGTAACTTTTTCAACACTGATACTGTGCAATAAATATGAAAAGATAAATTATTAGAATTAAAATGTAGTATTCTGAATGTGTCCTGGAATATCGAGCTAATGTACCTTTCTTATTTCTGGCTTAGGGCCATTTTGTTCACAGTACAGGGCTGTGTGTGGCCACTTTCTTTTTTTCATCTGCCTGGATTTCTTTGCTACTTGATAAGCTTCATTCAAATAGAGATCCATATTGGACTTGTCCATTTACTGCACCAGTGAAAACCAGCTCAGTCATAGTGGTTTATAATGGTATATCGCTAACAATAGGTCCGGTATCACCCATCTACAAGCGTGCATTTTTGCATGTTACACAAAGCAGAAACTGTATGGAGAGAGAAAATAGTCCCAAAATGCAAAGCCAACCTGAGTCAGGATCCATGTAATTCTTGTACTGTTTAACAAGTCCTTCATAAGGAAAGTGATTAATACGGGGCGAAGGTGGGGGCGAGGGAGCACAGTTTCAACAGCTCTCTCCTATGCAATTTTCAAATACAGCCAAAAGAGATTAAGCTGATTTAACAGAGCAACAATCCTTTAGCTTAGCATTCTCCTCTGTCTGAAGTACTGTAGTTCACTTTTTAGTGTGTCTTCCTCTCTTCCTCCTAGGCAGTGGGTGGAGGAAGGCATGAAAGAAAAACAGATTACTGTAAATTTTGGCAGGGAATTCAATTTGCATCATTTTCTCAGAAGTCATGTGATTTGGATTTCCTCTTGTTTATGATAGATTGCAAATGCCTTCCAGATGTTTTTAATTATCAAAAGCTTTTCTTAAAGGAGAGCCAAATGATCTTTAATAAAATTTCCTCTAGATTTTTTTTTAAAAAAAATATATCTGAAATAGCCAATAAATTAGCATAGCTAGCTTATCAAGATGCCACATATTTTCAGTATAACCCTGATATGGGAAAGTCCTGCATTGCAAAGGAGAACATACTTTCAGTTCCTGTTTCCAGTTGAGATCATCATTGGTCCTAGCTCCGAGCCAAGCCTGTCTTGCCACTCTATTGGTCTGGGCTGGTTAGACTTCCTGCATAAACATAAACACCTCCAGTTTCAACTTTCTTGTTCAAAGTGGAAAGAAGCAGCTTCTTGACAACAATGGGTTCTAAAGTGTGGAGGTGAAAGAGCGAGGAAGAGAGATGGCATTTATTTGCTACTGCTCCACAGTGCTGACGCTGTTCAAAGGGGAGAGATTCTCATGCCCAAATGTTGGACATATGCCAGGTAGTTTGCAACGCTAGGAGCTGGAAAACAACAGAACCAGAAGAAAAGGAGATCTGATGAATGTCTAAAACCGGACACGTGGGGGCAAGACTGTACGCAGACAGAGACAGTTCCCCAAGTACTGAAGGAATTTGGCAATGGACAGTGGTTACGCACCTTTAAAAAACTGTCTTGGCTCAGCCCTTCCGATTAATACAGGTAATTCTCTGCTCTTCATAATCAACCTACCATATAACAGAGTGCTTCTTTCTTGAACTCTGTCTCTGTATGGTGGGAGGAGCTGAAGATGTAGCCAATGGGAGCTGATGTTGTAATGTTTGTGTGTTACTGTATTGCACAAATTGGTTTCCTTTTTGCAAAGGGTTAGCAAAACAAGGATCACGCAAATTAAATTGAACCGGTTCCTAGACAGGACGGCTGAAGATTGCAGGGCCCAGGGCACAGACAGAGATGTAATTAACCTTAGCTTACTTGTAGCAGTAGTATGAATTTATTAAGAGCTGGCTGGTCTTGTTTTTCAATTTTGTTTTGGAGAACCTTAGGGAGTTCCCAAAAAGGAGGTCCATGGTATTGGACAGTTTTTCCTGAATGACAGCTGTCAGTAGTGGACTTCTCATGCCAAACACAACCATTAGACCAGTGGTTCCCAACTTTGAGTAGCTCGGGTGTTCTTGGACTGTAACTCCCAGAAACCCTGGGTAGCACAGCTGGTGGTGAAGCCTTCTGGGAATTGAAGTCCAAGAAGACCTGGCTTACCCAAAGTTGGGAACCACTGTTCTAGAGTGTATTCTAAGTTCATACAGATCAATCTTTGTCATTTCATGGTGTGAAACTCAATAAGGTCTAAGGCCTACTTCAAGAGTTTTTTAGCAAAGGTTCCTGGAAGCTGGACATTTTAAGCCATTTATCTAGCATAATTTAACTTTTTTCCTACATCTGGGGGGGAATAACATGAATGTGTTTCCCCAGACTTCACAGGGCACAACTGGCGAGGCCCTTTTGGTTGGCAATATTTCTATGCTTTCACATGTGCTGTTTCCTGCTTTTGAAGTAGATTGATTATCTGTTACCTTGCCTTTGCCTTTTTGGAGTAGTTTTAATGGTTTTTTAGGACTTCCAGGAACGTGACTGGGGAAACACAAATAGGATGTCCAAAATAGGTTTTCCTCTTGTTTTAAAACCAAAAGGACAGTTACATTATAAAATACAAAAATGAAAGAGAAGCCTTCTTGGGGGGGGGGAGTCTGAAATAAAAGGGGTACAAAATTTTTAGCCATATGCAAGTTTTTTCTGCCAATCAAATCCTCAACAGAGGCTGGGTTACATGTCCCACCATTCTAAGAAGCTTGGTGGGTACAAAAGGCAGTAGCTTTCTCGTTAGCAGCACCCTAATTGTGCAACTTTTTTCTAAGGGAAGTTGGGCTGGTTGAAAGACAGGCAACTAAACCTATAAAACTGTTTCAGAAATATTGTTCTGAAGACCATTTGCAGGATTGCCGGGGGGGGACACTATGCAACTGGTTTTTAGTGAACATTTGAACCCGTTTTTAAACAATGTTCTAAATCTATTTTTAAATGTTTTTAATTTTTAAAAGGGTGGGGAAGAGAAAGGGTGGAGCAAGACAGTAGCAGAGTTACAACAGGTCTGGTCCAGAAACAAAGTAATTTAAATATTTTGTAAATTGCTTTGGCAGCCCTGCTGAAAGGCAATAAACAGATGCTTTAAACAGATAAATTAGTAAGGGCTATCCCAGACTGCTGAATGAAAACATTTAGCTCACTCACCCAAAGTAACTAAAAAGTAATTATTTTCATTACTTATGGACAACAGAAAACAATACTTTTTTTAAAAGCTGTAATTAAAATAGTAACTACTTCCAAAAGTTCAATCTCTAAATTATAATCTCTTTGATTATAAAGTAACTTTCTAAGCATTACATTCTTGCCATCCATGTACTAGAATTTAAACAAAAAAACAGTAACAAAGAATTCTGAGGAGAAGGGTCTGAACTGATTGATGAATTTGCTGATGTGCGCATTGAGTCTACTGGATTCCTTTCAGACATGGATCTTTGAAAGGAATAGGTGTTTGGGGCTGCTTGGGCAGCTAACCTCATTTGCCAAAGGCATCAGACGATGCGAAGAGGGCTGTCATCACTTCCCCCTGTTAAGTGTGGAAGATTAAATTTACCATCCCTGAGAAAATGAGTATGATAAATGTCATGGAGATGTGGTAATGTTTTCAAGCATTATTCTAATCTTCATCACAAGGTATAGCAATGAAGGTTTTAAAAAGATAAAATAACAAAACCCCAAAAACCCCAAAGGTGAAGTGTAAATAATACCAACTGAATGGATGTGCATAATGAACCACATATCACACTATGTATGTGTCATAAATGTGCAGTATAAGAGACAGAGTAAAGAGTTTGGACAGCGATACCTGTGGGAGAAGTGTAATTCAGCCTTCCCGCCTGTGTAATTCATACTTCCCCTGAGGACAGGGGTAGGGAGGGTTTTGTGGGATATTTGCTAGGTGACTCACTCACCAAAGAATATTTATTTGTTAATTAATTTATTTTATGAACGTTGCACAGACAAAACAATGCAGCCTTCTACTGCTCACTCTTTGTTCAGAGTTTACAAACCATGACTTGCTGGGATGTGTAGTTTTGCCTGTCCTTTCACCCCCCCCACCCCCCGGTAGTATGTTGGTGTTATTCTGCAATTTACTGGAGGAAGAAATTGGAAAAGCATTGCGTTTAATTAATTTCTGGCTCAGGCCATGATTCTAATGATGTCTTGCAACCTGTTCTCTCTCTCTTTCTTAAAAAAAAAATTATTTACAAATGAGTCATTTGAAAAGTGAAAAGACCTATCTTCCCCTCCAGCCCCCATCAAATCCATCATTCTGAAGCATGTGGAAGGATAAAATGTTATATGCAATTCATCTTTGATTCTCTGTTTAATAGGTGCTAGACCGGAATCCTAACTAGCCAAGATGGCTGAGGGCCAGCTGAGCTGACACTAGGCAAGCTGAAGCTGTGCTGATTTGAGATCTCTCCCAACTTAAGGGGACATGGAAATGACTTGAGATCACCTTGGCTTAACTTTGAGCTCAATGGCTGTGTTTCTGGGCCAGACCTGTTGTAACTCTGCTACTGTCTTGCTGCATCCTTTCTCCTCCCCACCCTTTTAAAGATCTTCTGCCAACATCAGAACCAGCACAATAGCTCCACTGGCAGATCCCTCTGCTGGCAGATCTCTGAGATCAGCCAGCAGAAGGTGGTTCTGCCTGCATGCTTCTCTCTATTCCCACTCCCTGCAGCTGACATACAGTATCTTTGAGTTAAGATTATGCAGTGAGTGAGTCATATGTGATTCACAATTTTGAGCTAGCTGTAGCTTACTCTTGAAACTTAACTCAAGCCCGAATTCAGTTTGCCCTAAGCAAGATGATTGGATAGCACTGCGTAAAATTATAGTAAGAGTGCTAACTGAAAATCTCTTTAGGGCCAACTTATAATACCTCATATTCATTCACATGCTTGTTTTACTTTGCCAAAATCCTTTGTCAGGGAATTTCACCATAATATTTATTACACTGTCTTTTCCTAACTTCCATATCAACTGGTTGGCTGTCTCATGAGTTCAGCCAAAGATCTGGAACCTGAGGGGTTAACTACAGCTGAGGAGAATGCTGAGCCATTAGAAGCACATACGGCTGAATCACCACCAGATTCTCCTCCCCCAGTAGCCAGGGTGAGGGCTAGACTTCGGCAATGACGGAAAGGTCAGAGGATCGCTTGAATGCTGCCTGCAGAAACATCAGGTCAGCTAGTCCTGAGTTTTGACAAAATGAAAGGCTTCCAGCAGTTCAATGACTGTTTTGCTAAATAATAAATAATCAGCTCCCAGTCAGCTGGGAACTTCGTGGAAGCAACAAGTCAAATCTCTGGCTCGCATCCACGCTCCTGACTACCTTGAACCTTGTTCTCTGGACCCTTGGCTTTGGACTCTGACCCTGCACTACGTTGTGTGATTTGGCTTTGGACCCTGACCTCGGCTTATGGTTTGTGATTTGACTTTGGCATTTTGGTATCGGCTCTGCATCCTCTGAACTTCTGATATTGGACTGGCTTATCGGACTTTGCTCTTGAAACCCTTGGGAATGTGACAGGCTGCAAGAAAGAAAGGAAAAAAAAGATCCATGCATCTTTTTCAATTTCTAAGCAAAGCACTCTCCTAATGCCATCATCCTGCCTCCAGCAGTGCGACATGTGGTAACCCAATAGGGGAATGATTTCTTTTCCTATTTCTTCTATGGTTCTCTTTCTTCTTCCATGGAGAAAGGTGAGAAAAGATAGGTGTGCAGGGAAGCTTCATTTTATTCCTACAATTTTGAATTTCTGCCCCATTTGTAGTTCCTTGATTTCAAAAACCAAATACAGATTCACCACTTTTTAATTCATCACGCTGAAAACATATTTATGTCAAAAGTAAAGATTTCACTTGGCAATGAGGTTCTCCTGAGGTCCACCACCACCACTAGCAAGGTTCTGTGTGCATTGCATGAAAACCAAACACGTTCATGAATGTACCCATGATCCAAAAAAGCAGAAAGTAGTATTTCTACATGGCTGACTCTTCTTCAAGTTACAGTGCAGCTCAGCTGTAAACTGAGGCCATGAATTAAATTTAATCAGAGACATGCTCTATAGTGATCAGGTTTATAAAAATAATTTTACATGGACTTGGAAATGGAGAGCACATTTCATCATAAAAAATATTTGTATTCAAACATTTACTTTAGCTGCAATATGTGGTTCTGTGTGCACCCAAGGATTTGGGAAGGTCCAGATATAGAGGGTGTATGTGTGCACCTGGGAACGCTGGAGAGCAGCTTCCAGTAATAATAATAATAATAATAATAATAATAATAATAATAATAATAATAATAATAATAATAATAATATATTGTCATTGTAAGTATATACACATACAACGAAATTCACAGACACCCAGAGACCAGACACATGCACACACATAAAATTCCCCAAACACTCCCCACCCACTAAAAGTCCCCCACTAAAAATACAAACATCTACACCGCAGGCCAAGTAACACAGTCCAACTAATATTCACTACTGGTGGTCTTTAAGCTCATTATTAATTGCAATTATAGCTCTGGGATAAAAACTATTGAGAAAACGTGTGGTCTGGGCCGCATTACGAGCCAACCTGGGCCGCATGTGGCCCACGGGCCGCGGGATGGACAAGCCTGGTCTAATGTTCTCCAAAGCTTGTATATACTTTGCGTCTTTTTGGAGTTGACAGTAGCAGACAACAGGGACCAATGCTCTGGCTCAGCAGAAGGCAGTTTCCCATGTTCCTATCATAAGAATACTGTATGGTTAAGACTGTTTTGAAACTATCCTCTTTAAACCTGTAACAGAGGTTGACGTCCAGCAGAAACTCATGACTGAATGAAATCTGGTATAGAAATAACCAGTTTTTAAAACTCATTAACAGCAAAGCTCACAAAGGTGTAAGCAGGATTGGAAGGAAAAGGAATCCCATTTGGCCTTCTTGATAACTGTTTCGCACTGATACAAAGGAATTATTAATGTAATGATTAAGGCAGTGTACCATGACGCTGTGACCACAACCAGTCCCCATTACCATCTCAGATTTAGCCTCTTTATTGTAGCAATAGATGAAGTTTTGTTTGCATCTACTGTTCTGCTCTTTAAGAAATAAGCCATGAACAGCATGAGTATTATAGTCAGTGGAGCATGCCTACAAGTCTAATTAGGCATTCGGATCCAGGCGTGTACCCGACCATAGGGACCTGATTAAGGCGCTCCTTGTCTTCTTTTTATTTTCACTATTTTCAGCTGTGATACTCCTTCATTGTTAAAAATGACATGCAAATATAGCATGCCCTCTACCCATGGCAAATCTATTTAAATCTGGTTTAGGTGTGCAGGATTAGTCTGGACACATGAGCATGGGTAGAGTATGATCCTTGGTTGTTCTCCACTTCTAAAGAATGGTAGGATGAACATGGGACAATCTCTTCATGAATGAAAACCCTGAAAAATCAAAGTCTCCAGTCAGGTTTGTAAAGGAAAATTCATCTTTTCCAGCTGCTGCTCTCTACAACAGTAGAAGGGGGACAGGATAGCACCCTCTCCCTGTTCACATGGCCATCTGAACTTTTTCTGAATGCCTGGATAGTGTACAGTAGGAATCTCCTCCAGAAAAAAAAGCTACTTTTTAAGGGTTTTATAGGATTGAAGAATATATTGCTTAGGGGTTTTTTTTTAATATTGAGAACTGGTAAGGTTTGCAATCAGGATTTCAGTCCTGAGCTGTGAAAACTGGGGTTTACATCTGCTGAGCCATAAGGTCTGCTTGGTGTCCCTAGGCCTATTCATTCTGAGGGCCAATGCACAGGCTTATTATAAGAATACAATATGGCAGCCCTCAAAAAGCACGACAAGGCCCTACTATAGATCCAGCCCACTGTTTAGTTTGGATGCCACCCTTTTCAGATATCAAAACTGTACACTGACTTCTTGTTACATTTATAGTTTTAGCAATTTTATAGTGCTTCAGTAGTGCTATATATCTCTTTTCCTAATCAGTCCCCCCATTTTTATGTGGGTATGGAGTGAGGATCTTGGGGCACCTCCTCTTGTCTCAAGATCTTCACTGAATCAAAGTAAAACAGGGCAACAACAAAAAAGCATAATGGATGTCATGCAGACACATGGTGTTAACATCAGGCCTCTCTCCCTCACTTTGCCTCCCCATGACATTTTTTAACCATCATGTCCAACAGTCTAGTGAAGGGGTGTCCAATCTTTCACCTTCCCTGGGCCACATTAGAAGATGAAAATTTGGCTTGGGCCGCACATACATTTGGCTTGGGCCGCATGGGGGGGCAGCCCTAGCCATCCTCCGCAGACCCCCTCCAAGCGCGCTCACCGGCAGCTGCGATCTCAGACAGCAGAGGCTGCCAGCTTCGACTCCGGTGGCTTTATGGTGCCGGGAGGGGGTCCACCTATTGACAAGGGCGGTGCAATGCAGTCACGCAGCCCCCTCTCCCCTCCTCTCCTGCTCCTTCCTTCCTTCCCTCTTCCCCCCCCCCCTGTTGTGACGTGCCCTGGCTGCAAGCGCTGGCAGTGTTACTTGAAACTTTGGAATTTCTTTGAAAATAAAAAATTGCACTGGGCCGCATTATGAGCCGACCTGGGCCGCATGTGGCCCACAGGCCGCGGGTTGGACAAGCCTGGTCTAATGATCTCCAAAGCTTGTATATACTTTGCGTCTTTTTGGTTGGCTTATTATAAATCACCCCTGTATAGATTCTGGAAGTTTTTTCTTTTTCTTTCTTTCTTTCTTTCTTTCTTTCTTTCTTTCTTTCTTTCTTTCTTTCTTTATTTATTTATTTATTTATTTATTTATTTATTTATTTATTTATATTTTTGTTGTTGATATTAATAATATTAATATTGATATTAATATTAATATTGTGGACTGTAACTCCCAGAATCCCCCAGTGAGTGGCTCTCATTTGCCTCTGATAACAATACATAGCCACCATGAGCAGTAGCCATTGATAATGCTATTCTCCATTACTGCCTAACTGTAAGCATCTATAGTGCCTATGCTGAGAAGCCATCACAGTGTCTTGCATCTGTTGATTTGTAAGTTAATTATAGCTTATATGAAGGAATACTTTCTTTTGCTGATTCAAGTTCCCTGCCAGTCAATTTCATTAGGCAACCCTATGTTTTACTATGGTAACACAAAGAGAAAAAAAACTTCTCCATATATTGTATCATGCATGCCTTACTAAGCCTCTATCAAAAGACAGTCCCAGAATTAAAGGGCCCCTGGATGGGGTGCCTGGCCTAGGTTCTCTGTGTTCTTACCAGAGATACATAATCTGGTGGTGGCCATAACTAGAGTTGGTGCTGAGTGAACCAGCATCAGGAGCTGGTAATGCTTTCATTTCCCTAAAAGGCAGCTGGAACCCAATACAGCAAAACTATTTCGGGGAGCTGAAGACAGTGGTAGATGCAGCCTCATCACCCAGTACTTCTTTTTGCAGGGTTCCACCAATAAATAACTAAACATGAAAAGGGAAAGAAATTTTATTTTATTTATTTATTAACTCAGTTCATTTTCTGCCCATCTAGCCAAAGGCCACTCTGGGCAGTTCACAACATAGACAACAACAAACAGATCATGGAGGGAAAAAACCCAATGCAACCACAGAAAAATACATTATAATTTATTAATGTACATCAAACAATTAAAATACACTCTAAAATAACTAATGAAAACATTTAAATTGGCAACGATCTAATGACATTATCAACTGTAATTACAAATTAAGTGGGTTCTGTATATAGCATATTTTGAAATTCCTGCTAGAATAATCAGGTCTTCAGTTGTTTCTTGAAAATCCCTAACGAAGGGGCCAGGCAGATGATAATGGATTCCATAGTGGAGGAATGACTGCTGAAAAGGCCCAATTTCTTGTTTTCTCTTTAAGGGGCCTCTCTCAGGGTCAGCATCCTCAGCTGTCCTGCCTGGGAAGTGCAAGCAGGACTGGAAGTCCCAATTGGGAATAGGCATCAGCTATAGTTAGCCCTCTGGTGTGTGTAAACCCTGGCATTTGCTCCCCAGTATTAGACAAACACCTAGCTTGCTCGTGGCTTGTCTCAGTTCCCATTTTGCATCAATAAGTTCCATATTTTTTTCTGTTTATGTGCGTGAGCAGTTCTTGTGCACAAGGAAGAGCAGAAGAACGACGCAGTGGGACAGCTGTTAACTACTTTCGGTCCCTTTTTTTGGGGGGGGGAGGTGCCATTGATATCCCCCCCCATGATGAATGGATTCTGCTGAGTGGAGGGATGAAAAGGAAATGGGAGATGGTAGAAAACGAGGGGTAGGCACCTTCTGTATATCATCTGTAAGTCTGCACCTGATTTCCTGCCCTCTACTTTGTCCTCAGCTATCCATGCTCCACAGCATATGCAGCAGGGGCATCAGTCCTCAGAAGTGGGAAGGTCAGCTTACTTCTCTCCATTGGCTGTATCCCTGGGACAAACCTTGTAAAAGGAAGTCAAGAAAGGAAGGCCACTGAGTCACGGTTTCTCCTTCCACTTCCAAATATATAACTAATTTAGCCATCTGTAGAGGATTATTCTAATCAAATTTGGGGGGCACGTAATTTTTTTATTTTTTAAAAAATGTTAATCTGAAAGTAACGACAGACAACAAAAATACAGCGCAACTATTTCTGAATAGATCTCTGAAATACTTTGAAACATTTGCTTACTGGATTTAGATTGGATTAAGCATTCTTCAGTCTGAGAGACTATAGTAACGTGCTCTGAATGGAGGACTTGGAACAGCGTCTAGTGTGGCTGGGAAGGCCAATTCAAGAGTGATAATTCCTTCCACACTGAAGACAAATCCAGCTCCCTGATTTTGCTGGTTGTAGGATTGCCTCTTTGCCTCAACCTGCTGGACAAGTGTCTCTTCAAAATGAGAGAGGCTATGATGCACCACCTGCCTCCAGGCTGAATGCTCAGATGTCAAGGTTTCCCATCTGTTGAGGTCCATTCATAAGGCCTTCAGATCCCGCTTGCAGATGTCTTTGTATCACAGCTGTGGTCTCCCTCTGGGGTGATTTCGCTGCACTAATTCTCCATACAGGAGATCTTTTGGACTCTGACCATCAGCCATTCTCACGACATGCCCAAGCCAACGTAGACATTGCTGTTTCAGTAATGTATACATACTAAAAACTCCAGCTCATTCTAGGGCTACTCTATTTGGAACTTTGTCCTGCCAGGTGATATCAAAAATGTGTCGGAGACGCATATGGAACATGTTCAGCTTTCTCTCCTGCCATGCACAAAGGGTCCAGGACTCACTGCAGTACAGGAGTGTGCTCAGGACACAGGCTCTATAGACCTGGATCTTGGTATATGCCATCAGCTTCTTATTAAGCCATACTCTCTTTGTGAGTCTAGAGAACGTGCTACCTGCTTTGCCAATGCGTTCAATCAGCTCGACATCTAGGGAAAGAGTGTCAGAGATTGTTGAGCCAAGGTACACAAAATCATGACCAACCTCCAAATCTTGCGTGGAGACGGTAATAGATGGAAGTGAGTCTACGCCCTGACCCCTGACTTGTGTTTTCTTCAGGCTGATTGTTAGTCCAAAGTCTTGGCAGGCCTTGGTAAAGTGATTCATGAGTTGTTTGAGGCCTTCAGCAGAATAGGCAACAATGCCTGCATCATCGGTGAAGAGGAAGTCCCGCATGAATTTCAGTTGGACTTTGGTCTTTGCTCTCAATCTAGAGAGATTAAAGAGCTTTCCATCAGATCTAGTCTGGAGATAGACACCTTCTGTTGCAGTTCCAAAGGCCTGCTTCAGGATGACAGCAAAAAAGATCCCAAACAGGGTCGGCATGAGGACACAGCCCTGTTTCACTCCGCTTTGGATGTCAAAGGGATCTGATGTTGAGCCATCAAAAACTACAGTGCCCTTCATTTCATCATGAAAGGACCTGATGATGTTAAGGAGATGTTAATCTTGGGAATTATTTTAAATAGGTTCTCCCTGCTAACCAAATCAAAGGCCTTTGTGAGATCTATGAAGCCCACAAAGAGTGACTGTCGATGTTCCCTACATTTCTCTTGAAACTGTCTGAGGGAGAATAACATGTCAGTAGTGGATCTATTAGCTCGAAATCCAATTCATACAGCTCAGTGGTGATGCTCTCTTTACAGCACTTCAGTACTTCAACAGGGATGTTATCCTTCCCAGGTGCCTTTCCAGAGGTGAGGGAATCCAAGGCCGCTTTTATTTCTGCTAAAGTTGGTTTGCTGTCCAACTCTTCCAAGACAGGCAGGCACTCAATGTTATTTAATGCCTCTTCGGTTGCTACATTATCTCTGGAATATAGCTCAGAGTAGTGCTGCACCCAGCATTCCATCTGCTGTGCTCAGTCTTGGATGATCATGCCTGTAGCAGACTTCAGGGGAGCAGATTTCTTCTGTATTGGACTTAAAGCCTGCTTGGTACCGTCATACATTCCCTTGATGTTACCTGTGTCCGCTGCTATATGTATCAGAGAGCAGAGCTGAAGCCAATAATCATTGGAACATCTCATGGCAGCCTGTTGGACTTTGCTATGAGGAGCTCGAAGAGCCCGTAAGTTGTACTCAATAGGACAGACTTTGTATGCTGCTAGAGCTCTCTTCTTATCCTTGAAGGCTGCCATCAACTCCTCTGAATGGGCTTTGAACAAGTCTGCCGTCTTTTTGGTCTTCTTGCCAGAGGTGGACAAGGCGGTGTTATAAACAGCATTCTTGAAATGTTCCTATCATTCAGGTGCATTTGCATCAGCCAGGCCTGGAAGGGTTTCCTTAAGTGCTTGGGCAAATTCCTCCACTTTTCTTTGATCGTGAGTCTTGCTGATGTCAATACGTGGTCTTCCTTCCTTTTATGTGTGTTACAATCTCTTTGTTCGCAGGTTTACTCTACTACACAGCAGGGAGTGATCGGCATTGCAATCAGCACTCTGGTAACTGTGTGTGATCGAAATGCTAGGAAGGCTAGAACACCTAGTGAGGGTCAAATCGAGCTGATGCCAATGCTTGGATCTCGGATGTCTCCAGGAAACGCTGTGTTGAAGATTTTTATTAAAGAACATGTTGCTGACACAAAGACCATAATAACAGCAAAACTCCAGCAAGCGTTGGCCATTTTCGTTCATTTTCCCAATGCCAAAACGGCCTAGACTAGTGGGTCAGGAATTCTGATCAGCACCAACTCTAGTGTTAAAGTCTCCGAGAATGAACAGTGGCTCTTTCTCAGGGACTTTTTTGATAGCAGCCACCAGATGGTCGTAGAATTTGTCTTTGCCTTCTGTTGTGGATGACTGTGTTGGTGCATATGCACTAATGAGGGTAACCAGTCCTGCTGATGAGTGGAGCTGCAGAGATAGGATTCTTTCACTCCCCACAGTAGGTGAAACAATGGATCTCAGCAGAGTATTTCTAACTGCAAAGCCAAAACCATATTCCCTGGTCTCATTCAATGGTTTTCCCTGCCAGAAGAATGAAAAGTTATTTTTCCTTGACAGATCCCATGTCTGGCAATCTCGTCTCTTGCAGGGCAACAATGTCCATCTGCAGTCTGCTCAGTTCCATGAAAATGACAGCTGTCTTGCACACGTCTATTACCTTCAGGTTGTCAGAAAAGCCAGGGGTCATTGTCTGAACATTCCAGGTGCCCAACTTTAGGGCAGAAGTTTTCTTATGATTGTTGCATGGTACAGGGTTATCAATCTACTTGTTGGCTTTCATCCTAAACCCCATGGACCCCGTGAGGTTAACAGATTGTGGCGAGGTAGCACCTTACTGGCTGGGGGCTGCCCAGCTTAAGGCAGGCAGTAGCTACCTAGTGAGGTGCAATGACCTCTCCCACCATTGGAAGTAGCCCCTGGCATCATGCTGTATGCCCATCGAGCAAAGACTTATAACAGTTAACTGCTACTTCCCATGTTATTTTGACACTGTATGCGAAGCTGGAGTGTCCTCTCCAGAGCATGAAGCCTGGGTAAAATAATATGGAGGATAGGCTGTTACCCAAGCAGCAAATCCCCCCTCTCCATATCACTGAAATAGTCCAATGCAAAGGCAATACAACTGGTTCCAGTGATGTTGCAGGAGTTGCCAGAATGACATGAACTGCCTACGGGACACCGTCTCTGGAGTTTGTCTCGAGGTTAACTCCTGAAGCCTTTTCCATAAGTGGATATAGCCACAAGGCAGTTGAGGTTTGAAATCGAAGTTTTCCTTCTCCTAGGTGGGCTGCCTTTCAAGGCTGACGAGCCCCACCTACTCAGCATACAAAATCTAGATCACTGTAAAAGATAGCTAGGTAGATGAGTGTAACGGACAGACATAACATCACATGTCCATCACAGCTGGGCAGTGAGTCATCAGCCTATGGTGTGACGGAGGGTGGAACTTAAGGGGAGGAGCTAGTATAAAAAGGGGGGTGAAGAGTGAGTGAGGAGAGATTGGAGATGAGAGTCTGAGCTGACAGTTTAAAGTAATTAGTAGTTAGAGTGAGTGAGGGAGCCTGTCAGTGGTGAAATAGTCTGTGTGAGCCAGTGTTTATTAACAGTGATTGACAACTTAATTCTTTACCAGTGATTTACTATCTTTATTTTCTGTAATCAATAAACCA
This sequence comes from Pogona vitticeps, assembly GCF_051106095.1. Classification (NCBI taxonomy): domain Eukaryota; kingdom Metazoa; phylum Chordata; class Lepidosauria; order Squamata; family Agamidae; genus Pogona; species Pogona vitticeps. The sequence continues at coordinate 89,264,904 of NC_135786.1, read as the reverse complement.
GTTTTTGTTTTTGAAAAGATACACTTGTCCTTCTCTTGATTTTTAAGGATAAGTTGGTGGCAGCAGAGATTTTACAGTAAAGTAGCAACCACTCTCTGAGGTTTTAGGGTGGCTGTTACAATGAGGAAGTAAACAAGCAGACAAGCAGAACTACGCACATAAAAATATTGATTTCTTGTATGTTTTGCAAACACCAAATGTAAAAGTGCAAATAATTTTTATGGTGAGAGCAAGATTATTTATTGGTAGGATCTTGGAGAGATTCTGTATTTGTAAAATAATTTATTTTCTAGAATTGCAGAATTAGACAAAACTCATAACTGATAAGTATTGTCTTGTTGCTGCATTTACATTTTTAAAGTAGATGCATTAAATTACATTTTTGCATCTCTGCAAGCAATCAGCCTGTTGTTCTGTATCATTGTGTGCTTTTTGAGCTTTCGGAAGGGAAAAGATGCTGGTGGAGTTCTACTCGATCCTCAACAAGAAGAAAAGTGCTTAGTATTTCAGTATTTCATCTCAATAGGCCAATGTGATTGCAAAAATATATATAAACAGATGAATTCATTGGAAAATGTTCTGTGCCCTGACTATGTTCATTGCAAAATCATACTTCCACCAGCAATTTATCTTGCAAATTTACATTTTATAGGCAAAGATCTGATTTCCCCTCTCAAAGAGGTTCCTGTTTTAGCCTGTTGCAGCAAAAACAACTAGAAGTCATGTTTCAGTTTTAAGATTTGCCAAAGTTTTATTTGGCATAAAGCTTTGTGGACATAATCCAGTTCTTAGGAAGTAGGGAACACAACATTAAAGCCTCAGGCTTATAGACAGACTGGTTTGGAGGTGGGGGAGGGATACAGAAATGAGATATAAGGAAAAAATGACAATTATATTATTAGCACTGTTCATGTTAAATCTTCAAAGAACTGGTTAGCATAAACATCTTGGCAACAATAGGATCTGTTACACAAATTAATTTCTCTTTGAGGTGTCAAAAACAATGGTTTCTAATTGCTAGCTGTATTTTCTACTTATAAAATACCGGGCTGTTTTAAGTCTTCTTGCCTGCTGTTCTTGGGTGCTAGATTACTGAAGCATCTTTCAACCTTTGCCACAATTACTGTACTGGCATTGTGTGAAGTCCATATGTCTATGCAAAGTCACTGAAAATTAGCCGTTATGTGTCTTCAAGTCAGAGCTGATTTATAGTGACCCTTAATAGGGTGTTCAAGGTAAGTGAGATATTTAAGGAGTGGTTTTACCAGTTTGACTCCCCCAGTGAGTTTCCCTAGTTGAGTGGGGATTCAAACCCAGGCCTCCTGAGTCCTAGTCCATCACTCTAAGCACTATACCACACTAGCTATCTGTATGCCTGCAGAGAAGGGCCTGGGTTGGCAACACCCTCTTCAGATTATTGCTTGGTCTGTTCTAACATTAGTCCTTATTGATTCCAGAAAATCTCACCAAATCTTCATAATGGATACATAAGTGTTCCCATTTATGGAAGCAAGGTCCCATGAATATTTTCAAGCATACTTTTTTCCTTCATGGGACTGCAAACTAACTCGGACTCCCACTTTAGCCATCGGATTGGCATCCCATGTAGATACTTGGGCTCTGCAGAGGGTGGGCCCTACAACTGCTTATGCAGGCCTTTTTTCTAAACCCAGTTAATTCCTCCCCCCCCCCCAGTAATATGGTATTAGCAGTTTCTAGAAAACTAATCCTTATTTGAATTAATATTTTTGCTCTGAGTGTTGGACAAAGAAAATCTCGGGCATGAAATGGAAGTAGAGTGGTGCCCTGCATAGCGACATTAATCCGTTCCAGGATTAATGTCGCTATCCGGATTCGTCGCTATGTGGGGGGGAAACCCCATAGGAGTTTAATGCGGTCCTATGGGGGAAAAACTCACCGGTAAGCGAAGATTCCCCCATCCGGCCGCCATTTTCGCTGCCTGGTAAGTGAGGGCAGGGCGCGAAAACGCTGTGGGTGGCCATTTTGCTGATCCGGCGGCCATTTTGGAACCACCAATCAGCTGTTTTCTAAACATCGCAATGCGAAGATCGGTAAGCGAAATGCTTACCGATCATTGCAATGAGATGTTTAGCCTATCTAAATATCGCAATGGGATTGCATTAGCGATTGCAAAAAACCCGTCGCTATGCGGATTCGTCGTTAAACGGTGCGCTCGTTATACGAGGCACCACTGTATTCAGAAGCAAGTCCAATAGAGTTTAATGGAACTGATTCCAAGTAATTAATTGTGGTATTAATTTAGGGAAACTAGCTATTAGTGAGAAATGCAGAAGAAAGAACATTTTCTCCTTGTGGAGACATACCTTTTTCATGTAGCTTTCATGTTTCTTGATTATTTACCATTCACATCCTATTCATGTATTAATAATATTAGTAATTTATTTTATTTTATTCATGTTACTCTTTAATCATCCTTCATAACCGGGAACCTTCAAGATGCCATGATCTGCATAGTCCCTGATCATTGGCCTTGTAGGCTGGTGAAAATGGGGATTCTTCTTCAAAATACCTCATGAGAAATGTGTTGGGAAAGCTGCCTTATTCCCATCATAAAATTAAGGTCCTAGTGTAATTATCTCACTGCATTGTGATATATTGCAATGAGAAAGTAATATGCAAATCTTTACATATGTAGAATTCTCCTTTCTCTTTAATTTGCGATATAAGCCATAAATGCAGACAGTCTTTCATTATGATTTCTTGCCTTATTTCTTGTTCCCAGCACCCCTGCTTTGCATCTGTTGACAGTATGTTAAATTAAAGAGAGAGTTGAACAACAGTTGATTCAGGATCAGACTTGGGGCTGTTTAGGGGAAACTGCCTTGGTTGCCAATCTTAGGGAGAAGGTCTAAGCTCAAGGGACATTTGGTATACATCAGCATCATCAACATCTGGATGCCTTTTTTTCTAAAAAAAAAAAGTCTGAAAGTCTCATGTAATTGTCCAATCAACAGATGGAACAAAAAGTGCAAAGAGTTGATCTGCATTGGTAAAATGTCTCCATGCATTGTGTTGACATCTGGTCTCATTTAGATCAATGAGAGGAAAATCACAAGATCAGCGGTCATTTAGAAAATGGTCAGCGTTAATGACTGCAAGTGACTGTAATGTCTATACATAGACAGCCCTATTCAGGACTTATAAAATTAATTAAATAAACACACAAGGAGAAGGAACATTCTGGCCCCACCACCTCCATCATCACCCTCCTCACAGACAATCTCAATTTTCCACATTTTTGAGTCATGTGGGCAGCTTCCATGGATAGTAGAGAGACACTTCTTTTTGGACTGTTCACATGAGCAGAGCAGTGACGGCATGGGTTGGCGCTAGAGTACTCCCTCTCTCCACACGTTTACTTAACCAATTTATAACGCCTGAGTACGGCTTATAAGATATGGATAATCGTGCATGAAAATTGAGCTTCAAAGTTGTGAGATGCAATTTAAAAAAATAGGAGTTGAACAGAAGTGTTGGATATCTAATTATCTGAATAATTTATGTTAAGGATGGAGATAATGTAACACTTATTTGGTTCTGGAAAGCTAGCCGTGATAATCTGTAGAAGCAAAACCAGCAAACATGTTCGTTATGAAATAAAAACCAAATATATGTTTAAAGGCACAGTCTTGTCATGATCCAGAGTCCACTGCATCTGGTCCTTCGGTCATGCTTCCCTCAGCTTCTTTGTATTTGACAAAACAATGCATTATCTTGATTCATGGAGCTTCTGTGTCAAATTGCAGGTCCTCTGTTGCTTCTGGAGCACTTCTGGCTCTCACTGGTAAGGTCTGAACAGGTCAGCAAAATGGATTTTTCAGTCTTTTCACCCATGTTCATATCTGCATATGGGATTTCCCCACTGAAAGCTGGTTGGGGTGTGGGGAGATAATTTAAAAAAGATCCAGGGTGGTGTAGCCAAGATGGCTGCTTGACAATATGAAAGGGTTTGGATCTGCTGCGTTAACACTGACTACATTCTCACCCATGTCCCAGGAATGCCCTGTTTTGGACCTGCTGCTGCAAGTAGATTTAGGCCTAGGAACATTTCTTACAGGATCTCCTGAACGAATGTCCAAAGGGATTGATTAGAGGTGATTGCTCTACCTTCCATCAAATGACTATGTTTCTGCTTTCTGTGCTCTACTTCCTGTTGCTCAATATGAATATTTTCAGGATAGTCTCTCCTCTTCTCTAGTATCTGGCCAAGTAGCTTGTTCACATTTTTGAAGCACTTCAGACTGTAGTTGATTAAGATAGATGAACGAATGAAAGAATAAATGACCCCTCTGTGCGTGTCCCAAGCAACAATACCTTTGTGACGTTAATTTCAAACCAAATCAAACCCTGGCCTTTTGCTCCACCCCAAACAAAGCTGAACACATTTCTCCGCTCCTGCTGAGGAACATCTTATGAGCAACATCTTGTATTTCTAGCTACAGAACTGTGTCTCTATAAACTGATGTATTTTCACCTTTCTCAGAAAATTTTATAGCAAAATATCTGATTGCCCTGTTATACTAGTGCAGAGCCATCTTACTGTGAGGCTAAGAAAACTGATATTGAACCACTACCCTCACCATATCTTGACACAAATAAACTGTCCAGCGATATCTACAGAGCCACCAATTCCCTAGACTTCTTTTAGAATATTTATAAAGTGGCACTATCAAACAGCTCTACATTTATGACCTTGCAGTCTTTACAGAAATTCCTTTTCCTAAATTAATACGGTACATTAAACCCTTTATTTAGCAGAACAAGGAGTTTAGCAAATTTAGTGAAATGCAGAGTCACATTCTTTTTTTTCTTCTTTTCCATGGAGTTTATTTAAAAGCTGTATAAATGAGGGATGGTAGGAGCTGTATCATATTAGCAAAGAGTCACAAAGAACATATAATATCACATTACTGATTCTTCATCGTATTGCACTGAAATTCAGTTAAACAAATATGGCAGTTGAAGTTACCTCAGACTGAAAAAATCTTTAGATGCTTTATTCCCTCACCCTGCAATAGTTAAAATATTTGGATATTTCTCCTTTATTATGACACCATTCACTGTAGATAATTGATCAAGAGTGGGTGAGGATATTAATGGTTATCTACTAAAACATTTACCTGTTTTTCAAAGAGAATTGACGGAAAGGGTAGATTTTCTTGATAATCCTGTTAAAATTAAAATACAGCATGGATACTTTATGGTTAAGGGGTATTAAGGGTCTTAATGGAACCAGTTAAAGCTAGGGGATTCAGAAGCAGCTGCAGCTGTATTGTTCAGTTTCTTTTAAAAAAATCTGACGTATTTCCATCATTGATGAGGCAAGCTGAAAAGGTTTAGAGGTCATTTGGGTTCTGATAACATCATAGTTTTTCCATGATCCTGTGATTTAGAATAGGGTTTCCCAAACTGTTCACAATTGAAGTATATTATTTACACACAGACAGACACAGAGCACATTTAATTCTCACCCCCTCCCTAAAATTATTGGAAACAGGCATCTCCCTCCTAAGTATTAGGGACATCTACTCCCATACTCATGCATATGCTTCAACTTTCCCTGTTAATCAAAAACAGTCACTGTTTACTTGTCCTGATAAATCTGTCTCCCTGTTTTGTCCCTGGGTTGTGCATTTGGGGAATGCAATAAACTTTGGCACTAGAATTGACTATTGAGTTTGTGAGTGGAGTCATCTTTTGTCTTACACAGACTCACGTACACAAGGATGCATGTATGGATGCTAAAACACTATGCTCTGCTTAACATACCAATGTACACTTTGCAGCCCTGGTGACTGTTTCTGAACTGTTCATAACCTAAAATTTATTTCCATTTTTAGGGATGTTTTCATCCTTTTTCAGTTATTTGCTACGGAGGCCATTCATGGGCTAAGAAGTGATAAATAAATATTTTAAATAATTAGGTAGATAAATAACTAGAATTAACAAAGCATAATCATAATCTTTGCCTTTAAATCAGGGAACTACTGAAGAGTAAACAAATAAGATTTATACCAGGCAATGCAAGGTCTTGAGCAATACCTAACCATTTTAGAGGAAAAACAGGAAATAAATGTAATTAAGAATTAAATAATAATTAAATCCCCCTGTTTCAGCAATGAAAAGTGAAAGAATAGAATTGTTCTAACGTCCAGGGAATGTCATGCAGATGTTATTTACTGTATCTATTTACATCCCACCTTTCTCCCAGTGCCGGGCCCAAGGCAGCTCACACCATGAATTAAAAAAGACACTGCTAAAATGACAGAAATATATAGTACTCTAAAGCCCTCCTAAATAAGGGCTATCCTATTAAAAATGAGCACTGGAGTGAAGCAATCTAGAAACCATTTCAAAGCAGAAAAAGAAAAAGTAATACAACACCCACTCTTAGAAAATAATTCTTCAACAGTTGGAGATGGAGAGTTTCCATGACTGAGTGGGGATTTGAACCCAGGTCTTCAGAGCGCTAGTCCAACACTCTATCCACTATATCAGTGTTTCCCAACCTTGTTCAACTTGTGTCTCCCTTTTATAATAGCCAAGTAATCTGTGACCCTCCCACAGGACGTTTGCATAAAAAAGCATTTTTTAATGGGGGTAAATAAAACACATTAATATTTTTTTTCCAGAATATAATCTAAAATAATTTGTTGCTATTACTGTAATGACAAGCAATTATAGAGGGGCTGTAAATCTGACTACCAGATAACATTTGAGAAGGGGGGAAAAGTGAATTTCCTTTTTGGGGTGTGGAAATGCTGCTTCCTTCAGGTCTCCTCCTCCCAAAAATCCCCCTTGGTGAAGAGCCCCTCCTCCTCATGCCCAAATAAACACCTCCCCCCACAGCCCCCTCAATTGTTCTCCCTCAGCTTTTCACCCCTCTTGCTGTGCTCCTCCATGACTCAGGCATAACTAAAGTAACCCCCTAGAAAACACTTTGTGGTTGGGAATTTGTGCACTACACCAACCTGACTTTCATGTTGGAGTACTTTTGTACGTTTTAGCAATGGTCAAGACGAGTTTCAGAACCACTGAGCTAGCAATTAAAACTCTAAGCTCTGGGATGGGGCAAAAAAGTTTCTGTCTCACTATTAACTGACTAAATTCACCCTTCTTGAATTGCTATACAGTTATGACCAGAATAAGACTTCATTTTTAATACTACTTGGTGTTTTGTCAAGTAGCTCCCACATTAAAAGTGCATAGATTGGGGAAAATCTTTTATGTGAATTTTTTATTGGGTCTGTTGTGTATTTTGTGCAATTTCGATTTGTTTGCTGTCAGGTGTAGTGGACTTGCCAATCATTAGGCAGGATAGCTAGATAGCTAGACAGACAGACAGATGATAGATAGATAGATAGATAGATAGATAGATAGATAGATAGATAGATAGATAGATAGATAGATAGATAGATAGATAGATAGATAGATAGATAGATAGATAGATAGATAGATAGATAGATAGATAGATAGATAGATAGATAGATAGATAGATAGATGCACCTGTTAGAGAAAACATGCTTTCAAAAATGTATTAGGGAAAACTGCCTACAAAATGTGTATCAAATGCATACATTGTGTGTACATGGAAACAGATGATGTACATGACTGTAGCCAAAACAATGCTATTGAGAAACAAGCCTGCTTAAGGGACTACAAGATTTGTAGCAGTTCATTTTTTTCTTAATTATTTAAAAAGACAAATATTTCAGATAGTAACAAGCTGCTCCCCCCATATAAAACAATCAAAACTGGACTGAGAGTGCTTTACAGAGACGAGGAAAAAGAAAAAAAATATTGAACTTAAAAGGTTACTTTTAAAAAATAATTTCTATCCCTTCCTCATTCATGTCTTTTTACAAAGAGTAATTTGTTGTTCCTGTTTGTTACAGTGTTTCAAAAACAACATTTTAGTTATTTTGTATGTTATTTCTTGTTTTTCATTACTTTTATTTGGCCACTCTTCATTGCAAAATTTTTAGGATTGATAAGCAAATGCCATAAACGTGAAAATTTTTAAAATTCATCTAAAATGCTCTTTAGGAGCAAATAGACAACCATACTTGTTATGCCTATGGCTTATCACATTGTTTTTGAACTACAGCTATGTTACTTCCTGTTTGCAAAAAAAAAAAAAGTTGTACTAGTAACTGCCTGATTTGTAAAACTTGTTTATTCTAACCTCTAGAAAAATGGGGAAAGGATGGGAGAGGAGTAGTAGGGACATCCTAATAAGAAGGAATAAATGACTGGAATCCTGAACAAGGATACATCTTGTGGGTGGAAAGAGGCAGCACAGCACAGCTGTGCTCACTTATTATTTATTTATTTATTTTGTTCTATTTATAGGCCTCCTTTCTCCTGATCAGGGGATCCAAGGTGGCTCACCGTATTAAAAAGAATAGAATTAAATACACAATAAATTATATATTAAAACAATTAAACAATAAAACTGATGAAAATACACTGAACAATTAAAAACACATGAAATGTTAAAAATCGTTTTATCATCATCATCATCATCTCAGAATGGCAGAATTGGAAGGGCCCCTATGGATCATTAAGTCCAGCCTGTGTCAAGGAGGCCCAGTGGGGAATCGAACTCCCAACCTCTGCCTTAAGCCACTGAGCTATCTTACAAGGGTTAAATCCAAGGTGAGGATGTTTTGGCCATGCAGATGGTTTGGACTCTTAACTTTCACTCTCCCTTACCTTTAGCCATGCAGAGTGGGGCTCATGTGAATTGCAGGCTCAAACATTTGTAAGTTCTGCCAGCCTTGGCTTGTGTTTTTACTTAAAACATTTTGATCTCGGTCTGTGATTGTTGGGATGTATCTGTCCTAAAGATGTGAGCCTCTTTTCACAAACATGAGTCATGTGGCTGTGCCCTTTACACCCATCACTCCTACGTGTCTGCCTTCACATTTCTGCAAAGGAAGCGTTTCAGACCCTTTGTTTGTGAGTAAGCCCCACATGGGACTGTACCTTGATGAGTCACACAATTCAATTAAGTTGCAATCTGGAATGTTTACCAGTTGTTGCCCTGTATAGTTTGCTGCCTGCAAGTACAGAAAGTATATATGGTACATTTCGCAGCAACTATAAGAGACATATAATTGAATAACTGGTGCAATTAACTGATTGATGGATTAGGTGTATAATAAGTATGTATGATACATTTGGACATAATATGACAGGCTTGAATGCCTTAATTGAACAGCTAGTGCAATTAACTGATCAATGGCTTAAGTGCATTGTTAAGTATAAAGGTGTGTTCATCAAAGATCCCAGCTTCCTGGATTTCCCTGTTCCTCCCTTTGCCTAATTCCATTCTTTACAAACCAGCAACCAGTCTATACATGGCAAGGCACCTATTAAATCAGCCTAGGTGGAGAACTGAGAATAGAGGAGCTATTTGTTCTCTTCCAGCTGGATCATGGAAAGAGCAGAGTCTGCCCGGCTGTCTTTTTCTTTTGGCTGGAAGAGGAGGCGGCAACAGTGGCAGATGGAGTTGGGGGGGAGAGAGTGCCTTCACTGTGTGGAGTGGAGGAAGCACTCTAGAGAGTGAGAGTCTTTTGTGTCTGGTAGTGTATGGGGGTTCGGAGTCAAATTTTTAGTTCAAGCAATAAAGTGGGCCATATAGTATTAATATGTCTCCAACTTTGATGTCAGCATTTTTAAAAACATAGGATACAGTGGTGCCTCGCTAGACGATGATAATCCATTCCACTGAAATCGCTGCTTAGCGAAATCATTGTCTAGCGAAAAGCATTTCCCCATTGGAATGCATTGAAACCTGTTTAATGTGTTGCAATAGGGAAGAATCGTCGTTGTCTGGTGAAGATCAGCCATAGGAAAGCCACTTTGCAAACCGCCAATCAGCTGTTTAAATAGCTGTTTTGCGAAGCTTAGGTCCCGAAAACACCTGTTTGCGAGCCCGGAGGGAGCTGTCAAAATCGTCGTCTAGTGAAAATCGGTTTGCGAAGCAGGGACCAAACATTGTCCAGCAAAATTCCCCCATAGGAATCACTGTTTTGCGAATCGCTATAACAATCGCAAAAAGCCAATGTCTAGAGAAAAAACTGTCATGCAGGGTAACTGTCAAGCGAGGCACCACTGTATTTGGATCAGGTTTCCAAGAGTCTCTTGCTGTTTGGTGGCTTCTGCTACATCTCTGTCTCTTATAAGAAAAACTACAAAACATCTCATGGCACCTTAGAGACTCATAGGCTTTTTTTTTGGCATATGTTTTCATTGACTTCAGACTGGCATGTCACTGTAAACACATTCAGTCTCATCTGATTTTGTAAGCTAAACAGGATCAGGCCTGGTTAGTACTTGAATGGGAGACTATACCAGGCATCTCCAAGCAGGGGGAGGAAAGAAATCCTACCTGAAACCCTGTTGCTGGTCAGAGTTGACAACACTGGACTAAATAAACCAATAAACTCAGTATAGATGGCAGCTTTCTATGTTTATATGCAATGAATCTACAAAAGTTTATGTCAAATAAAATGTTTCCATCATTAAGGTACCACAAGCAAGGAAGAACAACCTTCAGAACGCAGCCAAAGAGCCTGAAAAACCCACAACAACCATTAGATCTCAGCTGTGAAAGCCTTCACAAATACATTGTACCACAAACTCTTCATTGTTTTTGTAGTAGTTCATCCGATAACACACCATTGAGAAAGGGGGAAAAAAGTTCCTGCATGTTTGCTTGTACATTGAAAGTGTTTTTCACCAAGGTCCCAAAGGCCTCATCTTCATACACTTCATCAGACAGAAGTCAACAGTTCTCGCATACACACATCAAAGAGTTTCGTCTTGAAAAGTCTGAAAATTTATAGGACTACTGTATTTCTCTAAGAGTGGATGTTCAAACCTTTCACATCTTCAGAAATGGGATGTGAGATAGGACAGTGTTAATCTGAATGACAGGTAGTGCTGCTGTTGATGATGATTTCAAGAAACAGAAGACTAAACATGGTATTTACTAACATTTTTTGTGTGAAATGGGGGCAGGAGATAGGTAACTGTTATCTACCCTCTACAACAGCCTTCCCCAATTCAGCCTGCCCGAAGAGTGGAATGATGCCCTCAATGATGTATTGGATTACAATTCCCGTAATCTCTAGCCAACTCTGGTCCAGCATATCTAGAGTACACCAGTCCAGGGAAGGCTGCTCCAGAAAGTCTGCTTAGCATATACTGTATTGTTGTTTAAATGAATACTTTCAAAGAGAATCTCTGGTACTTGCTGGAACCATATTCTCCCCTCCTTGTTTTACTTTAAACATTTTTGATGGTTTAAACGTCTATAGGTTGCTAATGCCACACAAAATACATATAGCATAAAGTATATTATTATATTGTGTTTCTGATGGGGCTAACACACAAACCATCGTTTGGATGTTGCTGGGGTTTTGTAAATTAGGATAAGCAGTAGGGACAGGGATTCAGAAGGTCTCTCAACCCTCTGGCAGATAATATCAAATGTTTTCGCAGCTTCCTCTGAATCAGGATCTCAAAGAATATTTCACACATTTTAAGCTGTCCAATTCTACAGAGTAGTGCTTTGTAAAGTCATTGGAAGCAGTGATTCCAGTTATACGAAATACACTCAGACAGCAGCTCGCGCATATACACAGCAACACATATTGCTCAAACCTGTTAAGGATTGTGCCTTTTTAAGAAATGACAGAATAATTACAGGACAACATGTCCTTCATGAGTGAAAACAACCAAGCTAAAGTGCTTTCAAGGCTGGCATGGCCTACTTCTCCACTGGCAAGCTGCATAAATCATAAACTGTTAAGGGACTGATTCATACAGCAGGGATCCAAAAGTGCGTAGCCTATATTTGTAGTGCTTTCTCTGTGTGTGTGTCTGTGTGTGTGTCCGTGTGTGTGCGCGCGCGCACGTGTGCATAGAAATAAGCAAATGTTGAGCTCAACAGAACATTTGCCGAAAACATAGTCTTTATTACCTATGTTGAAAAGGAATTTACATTTTTTTAACTTTAATGACAAAATTGTAATGTAACTTTTAAGTTATAAGAAATCATTCTCTTTTACTAATGGCTTTCCTTGTCGCATGTGTCTGTAGCACCAGAAAAATGCACCTGTTCCATCCATGACTGGAGATTATTGTCTGACAGGGCCCAGATTTTGCTCGCTGTTGGAAGCCAGAGTGAGCAGGAAACCATCTTGGGCTCTCTCACACATCTACACCTCATCCCTCCTTTATCGGCTTCTCTTCACATATAAAGCTTATGTGGGAAATGTTGAAATATTGGACTAACCCCTACTCCTCAATAGCCTTACTGGCTGGAATACTCTGGGAGTTATTATCCAAAAAGGTAACTTGTTTCATGGCTATAAAGTGACCTTCAAAGAGCTTCCTTTGAAAATGTTCAGAAACTTCAGCTGGTGTCTCTGGAATACCGCACCCAGAGTGCTGACCAGGCTAGGTTATTAGGAGCAACTGACACACTTATAATAGTTTTGCTTATTTCTAGATGCTACTCACAGTGCTGGTTCTTGCCTGAAAAGTCTGGTACTTGCTGGAACCATATTCTCCCCTCCTGTGCAAAATACAATATTGTCCTTTATGGTCCTGCTGAGGCTTTGAGGTCATCAAGAAGCCTCTTCTCTTGCTCATTCTCAGAGCCTGGAAACAGAATCCCCTAGCTGGCATGGGTGTAAATTTCTATTTCTTAAAATAACAGAAATAAATTCCATCAGTTCCCACTTAAAATTGTGCTCCCATGTTATAAATTGTTGTTATTTACCTCCTAAAACAAAGAGGATGTGTCAAAACCTTGGTCATTTCTGGTCCCAGCCGTGTTACAAATGTCTCATCTGCCACTAAGGAAATGTCAGGTGTGATTCAGTTTTGGCAATGCCCAGATGCTGGCTGGTGGTTTGTTGGAAATGAGGTCCAAGAAAGGAACATTTTCATGATATGTCATGTCTTCATCTGGCTTTTAGTCCATAATGTTTCGTAACTCCAACCTTGATTGTATTATTGTATGCTTTTGTTGCTCTAGCATTCTTTGCATTTCCTGGTTTTATGAGAAGTGTTAATCATATCTCGTTGAGGGCCTGCTAGGGCACTGTGCAATCAATGCATTTAATAAAGGACAAATAATGAAGCAATTAATAGAGTGTTTTGAAGAGCTTGTATTCAGTCCCCCTATTCAGGATCAGGCTGGCCATTAGGTAGACAAAGGGTCAAACTACACTTGGGAGATTGTATGTCTTTAGAAGCTGAAACCCCTTCAGTGTTCCAGAGACCTTATTCTAGCAAGCCTTCATGCCTGATCAATTTCACTGGAAATAAATCCCAATCATAAAACAAAATAAGCTAATTTGCAGACTCTACAAGGTATGGAAAGTTTCTGCTGTGACCATTCGATGCCTTTCAGAGTTTAAGGAATTCCCTCTTCTAATGACGTGCTATGTATAATGTGCACTTAGATCCTGAGAGAACTGCTTCAGGCAACAGGCACCACAAGCAGCAGCCATCCCGTGTCTATTCTTCCTGAGTCCCCTGCTCATTCCTAACTCTTGGCACACAGTGGTGTGTGTCTGCCATAGGTGCTGTCCCCTCTCCTAGCCTGGCCTGCTGCCCTCAGAAGTGGCAGAGGGTGCTATTCCACCACTAGTACCGAAATGAGATTCAAGCACAGTCCAATCTGCTTCTTGAAGTGGAATGGCACGGAGGAGGCTGCATCTTGACCTTCACCTCAGCAAAAAGTGTTGGGCTGGGCCTGGCTGGAAAAGATATTCTACACATCAGTGGCTCAGCTGGAAAGGCCTCAGGGGACCTCTCATACGTAGACGGGAACTCTTTGGCCCTTGCTGTTACATACAGCACTGATGTTACCTGTCTGTCATGGGTTTGGAGGGAAAGTTCCATCCTATGGGGAGTGGAAGGCGGGACATCAGGAGGAGGGGCTGTACTGTATATATATGTGGAGTGTGTGTGGAAGAGCTGAGAGAAGAAGCTTGAGTGGGAGTCTGTGTGTCAGACAGGGTACTACTGTGTGTCAGTCAGTACCAACCTGATAGGTTCAGGTGTCTGTATGGTTAGCCAGAACTGATAGGTTCAGGGTCTGTGCTTCAAGTTAAGTGTTCTGTGTGAACCAAACTGTGTGTATGTATGATTGAGACTAAGCCACGTTACTGTATCTTATTCACTTGATCCTTTTATTTTTCCCTGTGTGTTATTTAATAAACCTTGTTCTTTTATTTGTTAAAAATCCATCCCTGGTCTGTGTGACTTTTTATAGGGAATGGTTGGTGGCAGCTTAGTGAAACTGTGGCATATCCCAGTAGGTCTGGGTTTGTCACATTGATTGGTGGCAGCGGTGGGATACGACTGGTCCAGTTGTCCAGTGGTCCAGCAAAGCCTTGGCAAGTGTGCCCAGAGCAAGGGGGGTCTAGTCAGGGACAATCTGAGAGCACGTAGGTAATCTTCTAGGTGTACCTCACGGGGAGGTGCGCTAGTAGAAGAACGTGTAACCTCAGATTGGGGACTAGATTAGGGAGCTCTGAGGCAGCCTGTTTTGGCGGGAAAAAAGCTGAGGCAAAACTGTGTAGTAGCAGTGATCTAGCCTGCCTGCTGAGAGGCCTAGCAGAGGGGGGTAGACTCTGGCTCGCAACTGTTGCAAGTTAGTGCTGAAGAACAGCAGCAATCTATAGAAAGCTGGTTCTGAGGCAAAAGAAAAAAAAAAGTGGTCGCTTTATTTTGAGGCTTGACTTTTGAAAGCAGCCTGTTCTGGGGGGGGGGGATTATGCCCTTGACTCGAAGCCAAATGGCAGAAATGGGTGAAGTGAAAGACCCCCAGGTTGACCAAGGTTCTGAGGATGAATTTGGCTCAGTGCAGGGTGACAGCACGGGAGAACAGAACCCAGAACTCAGAAAATTGCTCATAGCCCAACAGCATGAACTGAGGGTGAGGGAAATGGAGGAAAGATTAGAGAGAGAAAAAATGGAGGAAAGGGAAAGAGAGAAACAGAGACATTTCGAATTAGAGAGAGAGAGAATGGAAAGGGAGGAAAGATTAGAGAGAGAGAAAATTGCTCTGGAAAAAGAAAGGATGGCGTTTGAGTTAAGAAAATTGGAAATGATGAACCAGAACAATAATAACAATAGGGATTCTGAGGGAGGCCAATTGTCTAAAGCTGACCTGAAGAAATTCCCTGTGTACCACAAGGGAGATTGTCCTGAGGTGTTCTTTTCCCTAGTGGAAAGAGCGTTTGTGGACTTCTCAGTAAGGGAAACTGAGAAGATGACCATTATGCGATCTTTAATCAGTGGCAGCCTGGCCGAAGTCTATTCAGAGATGCCAGAGGAACTGATGAAGGATTTTGCAGAGTTTAAAAAACTGGTGTTTGCCAGACATGGGATAAATGCGGAACAGCTGAGGCAAAGATTCAGGTCAATCACCAAGAAACCAGAGCAGACTTTTACCCAAGTGGGGGCCCAATTGGTGAGGCTGCTAGAGAAATGGCTATCTCAGGAGGGGACAGAGACCTTTCAGCAGCTCAAAGACTTGATAGCGCTGGAACAGTTCTATTCAGTCCTGCATGGGGAACTGAAATTCCAGGTGAGGGAAAGGAAACCGAAATCTGTGGCAGAGGCAGCCGAGATCGCAGATTTTATTTCCCAAATAAGAAAGCCCTTGGGTGAGGGAAAATCGATGGGGAAACCTAAAGAAACCTACAGCAAGTACTCTCAGGGACCAGGGAAAAGCCAGCAAGGGGGAGGGGCCCATGTTGAAGGGAAGCCCTCAGACATGAAACCAAGACCTCAGATTTTGGAGGGAAAACCAAAACAAGATGAGAAAGACTCAAAATATAGCAGAAAATGTTATTTCTGTCAGGGAAAGGGCCATCTAATCTCAGAGTGTGAGAAATTAAAGCAGCTAAAAGGAATTGTGCCTCAGGATTCGAGTGGAACCAAGCCAAAAGCTGTGTTCTGTGTCCAGAAAGAGCAAAGCTCCTTGTCACTGAGGGAGCCTGTTGCCATGGCTACTCAATCTGGAACAGTGACATCTGCTGATCAGGCTGAGGAAAATGGTCCTCTTGTGGAGGTCAAGCGCTGCTTGCTCGTGAGAACAGATTCTCAGTTGTTTGAAACAGCAGGGGTGGACGTAGGAATACTTGACCATCAGTATCGGGGGCTGAGGGACACTTGTTCCCAGGTGACCCTGTGCCATCCAGATATTATTCCTAGGGAATATATAATCCCAAATGAGAGCATGAAGGTGGCAGGGATTGAGGGGCAGGTGATCTCACTGCCAGTAGCGGAGGTACCTGTGAACTTTCAAGGCTGGAGGGGAGTTTGGCGGCTAGCGATTTCATCGACTCTGCCAGCAGCCGTGCTCGTGGGAAATGACCTGGCTGAACATGTGAAACGGGTGCTAGTGATTACACGTTCACAAGCCACCACGGGGACAGTTCAGGGGGGTAATGATGAGCCAGAGACGGAAGCAGAGGGGAGTTCAGAAGCTGTGGTGGAAACCTTAACCACAGACAGCCGATTTGGCCAAGAGCAAAAGGCAGACGCCACTCTCCAAAAGTGTTTTGAACAGGTGACTGACGCCCAGCTAACACCTGAAACCCCAGTGAGATTTCTAGAGAAAAAGGGGATTTTATATAGAGAGACCCTGAGGAATATCTCAAAAGGGGGAGATGGGATCCGAAGTCAGCTAGTGGTACCTGAAAAGTATCGCCCCATGATCTTACAAAGGGGGCACTCTGACATGTTTGCTGCGCACTTAGGGGTGAACAAAACACAGCAGAGAATCACACAGAATTTTTACTGGCCTGACATAGGAAAGCAGATCAGGGAGTTCTGTAAACAATGTGATGTGTGTCAAAGGCAGGGGAATAGCCGCGACAGGACCAAAGCAAAGTTGTGCCCTTTGCCTGTGATTGACACTCCGTTCAAATGCATAGGGGTGGATATTGTGGGACCTTTGCCCAAGGCCACAAAGAGGGGGAACAGGTTCATTCTCACCATTGTGGACCATGCCACGAGGTACCCTGAAGCCATACCCTTGACTAACATTGAAACTAACACAGTGGCAGATGCCTTGGTGGGGTATATGTCCAGGATGGGATTTGCCTCTGAAATAATCACAGATTTGGGCGCATCGTTCACATCGAAGCTCATGAAACGGTTATGGCAAATCTGTGGAATTAAGCACAAGGAAACCACTGCCTATCACCCTGAAAGTAATGGGTTAACTGAGAAGTTCAATGGGACTCTAATGCGCATGATTAGGGCTTACTTGGCAGAGAATCCAAACAATTGGGACCAGAAGCTGCAATCCCTTTTGTTTGCTTATCGATCAGTGCCACAAGCCAGTACCGGGTTCAGTCCGTTTGAACTTTTATTTGGGAGAAGGGTGAAAGGGCCCCTTGATCTGATCAAACAAAATTGGGAGCAGATCACCCAGGATGACCCACAAGACGTTGTGACATATATAGACACCTTAATAAATGACCTAAAGAGAAACCTAGAGCTAGCAGCAGAGACCCTGCAAGCTCAAAAGGTCAGAAAGAAAGCTTGGGATGACCAGAAAGCCAGGGAGAGGCACTTTGACCCAGGGGAGGAAGTGCTTTGGCCTAGGCTCTGTAAAGAGAGCAAGTGTCAGCTGGGTAGCCCAGAAATAAAATACTTGGGTCACATAGTAGGGGGAGGAGTGATAAAACCCCTCGAGGCCAAAATAGAAGCAGTTCGTGATTGGCCTAGACCCAACACCAAGAAAAAGGTCAAATCATTTCTTGGGTTGGTGGGCTACTACAGAAAGTTCATCCCGAGGTTTAGCGAGATTGCGGCTCCGCTGACCGATCTGACGAGGAAGAAGGCTGATGACCGCATCCCGTGGCCCAGCGACTGTGAGGAGGCGTTCCGGAGGTTGAAGGAGGCGCTCATCAACTATCCAGTGCTGCGTGCTCCAGACTTCGACCGGGAGTTCATCATCTACACCGATGCGTCTAACAGCGGGGTAGGAGCAGTTCTTTGCCAGGAGGATGAGAATGGTGACCAGCATCCAGTGTCCTACCTGAGTAGGAAACTCCAGAAAGGTGAGAGACATTTGGCAACCGTGGAGAAGGAGTGCCTGGCCATAGTCTACGCGATCCAGAAGGCCAAGCCTTACATCTGGGGAAGACATTTTATTCTGTGCACTGACCATTCACCACTGCAATGGTTAAAGACAATGAAAACCCACAATAGTAAACTTATGAGGTGGGCTTTAAACCTGCAAGACTATGACTTTGAAGTGAAGGTGGTCAGAGGGTCAGTGAACTGTGTTGCTGACGCCTTGTCAAGAAGACCTGAAGAATGAAGACGGCGAAAGAAACATGGACTATGTATATATTTTGATGACTAAAGGTTAAATGTACCTGTTTTTTGAACTTGGTTTGTATGAATAAAGGTAACTTGATGTATTGTTAATGGTAAATGTTTAGATGCCTAATAGAGTGTAAGTATAAGTAAGTATGGTATTGTATGTTATTATATGATGGTTTTTGTTTGTTTTGGGTCCAGGTTGTTTTTTGGTGAAAAGCACCTTAGCTTTCCCCCTGCAAAACAACTTATAAAGAGGGGAGGTGTTACATACAGCACTGATGTTACCTGTCTGTCATGGGTTTGGAGGGAAAGTTCCATCCTATGGGGAGTGGAAGGCGGGACATCAGGAGGAGGGGCTGTACTGTATATATATGTGGAGCGTGTGTGGAAGAGCTGAGAGAAGAAGCTTGAGTGGGAGTCTGTGTGTCAGACAGGGTACTACTGTGTGTCAGTCAGTACCAACCTGATAGGTTCAGGTGTCTGTATGGTTAGCCAGAACTGATAGGTTCAGGGTCTGTGCTTCAAGTTAAGTGTTCTGTGTGAACCAAACTGTGTGTATGTATGATTGAGACTAAGCCACGTTACTGTATCTTATTCACTTGATCCTTTTATTTTTCCCTGTGTGTTATTTAATAAACCTTGTTCTTTTATTTGTTAAAAATCCATCCCTGGTCTGTGTGACTTTTTATAGGGAATGGTTGGTGGCAGCTTAGTGAAACTGTGGCATATCCCAGTAGGTCTGGGTTTGTCACACTTGCTACTTAACCCCTCACTCTTCCCCATGATTTTTACCTTTTAGGAAGAGGACACCAGGGCATGAGGGAGGAAGAGAAGTGGCAAAAGTGGTATTTTCAAGTGTTCATATCAAACACTTGCAGAGCCCTTTCGGGCTTTCAAAAGTTATTAAATACAAACACTTGAAAATCATGTTAACACTGGCAAAGTTTATTTTCAGGGTAATCAGCAGGGAGAAAGCAATACCTATACCTAGTCAAACTGCGGTGTGTGGGGGAGGAATGAAAACATTTATCAGCACTTCTTCTTCTGGAATAAGAAAGGAAATGAAATCCAGGGTGCTATATAATATTTTAAAAAATCACATGCTGAACTCCAGGGCAAGTGGATTAATAGAAGGTAATTCTTAGCTCTTCTCTTTACGATGTCCATGTGCCAGAGATCCTGTTTTCATAGATCAGCATTCAGCGGCAGCCCTTTCAATCCCTCTTGTGAGGTTTCAATTGGGCCCTTGTACCTCCTGGTACCTTCTTTGCATCAACATGATTAAATAGTGGAGTGTGCAGGCTACATATTATGTTGGTGAAGGGCGGTGGGGGGGGGGGAGCAGGGGGAGGGAAGAACTTGGCTCCTTTGTCAAGAGTTCACTGAAAACATCTGTTCAATCACTGCGAGGCCAAAAAGGCAAGAACAATTTGAGGAAAGAGGAAAGAAAGCAATACAAAAGTTAACACAATGCCAGCATATTGTTAATCCTTGAGGCACAAGTAAGACAAAGGCACGGCTGTTGGGGCAAAAGATACAGTGGTATGCTAGAGATGGGGCAAAACAGGCCATTTTATCCTTTTGTATAGCCCCAGGGTGTGCAACTGGTCCTCCTGATGTTCTTGGATAACAACTCCCATCATCTCCTGTACCAACTAATACCGAAGAAAGGTCCACTGCAACAAAAACAAAAGGCCCACGGGTTACATTTATCTCCTTCCTTCTCCCTAGAGTAGGTTGCCTCGACCCTCTCTACCAGAGGGGGAAGGTCAAGTGTTCCTGGATCAGAACAGGATTTATCTAGAGATTATGTGACAGTGCCAGGGAAGGCAGCTCTGTCCACGTCTATATAAAGCAAGGTAGAAGCCCTGCCCGCTGCACCTGCGACTGAGGCTTGAGAGTAAATCTCAGCCTAGCAGTACAAAAGCATGACTGATCGGGGAAAACCATTGTCATGACATGCTGAAAGTCCATTTAAGACAGAAGGATTCCTGAAGATTAGAGAAAGGCTGGGTGGATTGGCACATCAAACATAAAAGTCAAGATCCTTAAGCAAATGTGATGGGGTTTCCTTAAATTTTGGAATTAGCAGGATTGGCTCAGGAGATAATGAAATGACATGGATCACTCAGTAATTGTCCTGTGAATTTTCTTAGGTTTTCCTCTGAAGCATTAATTCTGCCAATGTCAGAAATGCTAGAAATAAGATAGAATTTGGACAGTGCTGAAATCCAGGCACACTAGTTTTATTGCACTGGAGTGGGTGTGTTTTCTTTAGGCATGGAGAAGTCTGTCAGTTTCAATTTATCTTACATTCCCCCTTTTTTTAAACTGAAGAATGGTGGACATGAAACAGGTTGTACACTTAGAAGTACGTAAATCAAAGTACACTTCACTCTTAAGCTATATGGCTTTGAGCAACACAGTTTGGGTTATACAAGGACGTTTTTCCCCCCAATAAGTCAATATTTCAACACATAAATAAATATTTGATTAAATAAATATTCAGTAAATCCTGTGTTGTTACTCACCTCCAATAAGTGGCCTGAAAAAGGTGGGTCTTGGGCTTTTCTAGGGCCCTGTTTCAGGGAATGGGGCAGTTCCCAGCCATGTTACAAATCTCTCATCTGGCTAGCCTCCTCTCTTGTCATGGCAGCATCGGTTGGGAGAGGTATGTGTGTACGTGTTAATCAACTTTCTGTACTTTGCAGTTATGTTTGGGGGGCATCAGATTGATATATTGATTTTCGACTAGACTGGTGTCCAAAGCCCCTAAGTCCAATTTCATTGAAGGAAGGAGTGTAATTTTTTAATTATGACTTCCATTTCAGTAGGCCTACATAGGAGTGCACCAGATGGGAAATACAGGGCCCTACAGAAGTTTTTGGTCTGCAGCTCCTAGCAGCTCTTACCTTCGGTTGTGCTGGTGACAGCTGATCGGGAGGCGGGGGCTACAATGCAACAATATCTCATTCCCTGCCATAGACTGCAGGGTTTTAGTGTTTTCCCCAACTGGTCAAGATGGCCAAGGGTCAGCTAAGTTTACACTAGGCTTGTTGAATCTATACTGAATCTAACCACTTCCCCATGCAAGGAATTTGGAAATTGCTTAGAACTATTGTGGTTGTGTTGCTGGGATGGGGCAGATTTCTGTCTAGTACAGATCAATTCCTCCTTCCCCTACCCATTCTGCACCCTATTTCTGGTACATCTGCCAGCTAGTCTTAGCCAACAGAGTAGTTCTGCCCTCAGTTTTTTTTTCTCAGTAGATTTCAGATCTATTGGCAGAAGGACGTTTTGCGGTGGGAGGGGCATTTTTGCAAGCATGGAAAGACTTGCAGCTAATCCTAACATACAATATAATACATTCAATACAATCAATGCATCCTTTAATTTGGATTTAGTTGTTAGGTACTAATAATCTCTAAGAACCAAAGACCCAACAACAGTAATGGAGAGCCTCAGATAATGTTACAAACTAATTATGAAAGGAATCGGGAAACAGGATTCCATTTTATCATTTAGACTTTTTGAAGCCAAAACGATTGGTTGGGGTGGAAGGAGACTTTTTTGGTTGGTTGCTGCAGTGTTTTTGACCTAAACCAAGTCGAAGACAGGAGGGCCTGGTGTGCTCTTGTCCATGGGGTCATGAAGAGTTGGGCATGACTTAACGACTAAACAACAACAAAAGCTGCAGTGTTTTTAATTAATGTGCTTTTACTGACTTTAATCGAGTTATACTTTTATGTTATATTTTGTTCAATTGTGTTTTAATATTATAATTTTGGTGCATTTTATCTATATTTTTATTTAATCTTATCGTGAATATTCTTGTGGGAAAAATATGAACTGTAAATCAAAATCAAATCATAGTGTTTTTAAGAATTGCAAAATCCACCATTTCCCTGACTCTTTCAATTTCCCAAACTACATGCTGAATATGATGCAATCTTTCATTATAGAATGAGCTATCAATATATTATGCTACTTTCTAAAAGGTAGGTATCTCCATTACCATTTGAAAATTGCTAAACAGAGCTGTATGGTTTGCGTTTGATAATCATGTATCTTTTCAACTACCTGTCTATCAACCACTGTTTCGATATCCGTTTCATTTTTTTAAAAAGATCACATAAACATTTCTTAGACATATTTTCAGGAACATTAATATTTTTACATTTTAAAATATGTAGTATGCAATATACTCCTCTAATATACCCTTTTGCAAGCATTTTCTGTTATTGTATGGATTTATGTGCAGATTATTTCCACTTTATGCATTTATCAGTATATGTTAAATATGCATTTGTGTTTTTGCATGCATAATTAAGAACTTTGAAAAGTCCTATTGTTAACAACCCTAGTCAGATTTTGTATTGTCTCCTTTATTGTGTCAGTCCATCTCATGGAATGTAGGAAAAGAGGAAATGCCATGAAAGAGTAACCATAACTTGGAATTGATTTGACAGCACATTTATTGTTGTTGTTGTTGTTGTTGTTGTTGTTGTTGTTGTTGTTGTTGTTGTTGTTGTTGTTGTTGTTGTTGTTGTTGTTGTTGTTGTTGTTCCTTTTTTCCTCAATTTTATGTCTGTGGGAGTCAGTCAGCGTATAGGGAGAGTAAAATCTCCTGTCACAGCATGATCAAGTTCATATTATACCACTTTACTTCCCATGCATGCTATACTTACTAGGCCATGTGTTCTCTATGGACTAATTACACCAACAATATTATTAATAAATTCTGGTCAATTCTTCATTTAGTATCATGTTCTGCTATGTAGAAATTTTAGTCTGAACACTTGATACCAAGTCTGAGGGCATCTGTAATGTGATATAATTTGCTTTTCTTGACATTTAGTCCCATATGTATGAATACACATAAGTTAAGTGCTGGTTATTAAGGATGAACCTAAGTAAATAAATCTAAGAATGTTCTCTTTAAAATGTTACATTACTGAAATATATGCAACACTACAGTCCAGACTTTATTTTGGTTCCCTAAAAATTACTTTGTTAATCTTAATAGCCGCCTAGAGTGGTCCCTGGACCAGATGGGTGGGGTATAAATAAATAAATAAATAAATAAATAAATAAATAAATAAATAAATAATCCTCTAATTTAATGACTCTAATTTTTAGGTGCTTCTTGGTAGAACAAGCTAGATAACATAGAAACTATTAATGATGAAGGAGAACCTCAGAGATTTGAACAGGATCATCAACCAGCAACCAAAATAAATGTTATTAACCCCACTTTCAACACTGAAGCCTATATCCAAGAAATGTGTTTAGAAAACTGAAGATATTATTTTATAGTTGTTGCTGTTGCTGTTCATTTAATGGGCTATTTTGGAATGAACTTTGTTTAAACAGCTTGTGAGTCGAGATCATGACAGATGTGGGAAAATGACAGAAAGATCTGACATTGCATGTAGAACTGTTTTAGTTTTTTTGGAAGTTGAGTCCACAGTAAATGGGGCAAAGGCATAGTGATATTTCAGAGGAACTACTGTTCTCCATGTCCTAAGCATTTATATTGCCAGGATTTTTGCTATTAGTACCATCTTCCTCAGGGAATGATGATAAATATATACTTTAGGCAGACTGAATGCGTGTGAAGGAGTCCTGGTATCCCATCTTCTCTAGTGGAATAGGACTATTTTATCTCTTCCCCCTGAACTGGCCCACTTGCTTTGATTTGGGTTTTTTTTTTTTTAGATGTCTAGCAATTGCAGCAGAGATGATTAACTACTGCAGGTGGATCACTCTATGTGTCACATGCATCTGTGTTCTATCATAAGTCCATTTTGTTCCATTTCCGATAGCTTTCTTAAGCACTTTTTTTTCTTAAAAAGGTTGTCTTTGTATGTGTTTCGGGGGGGGAGGAACTGCTCCACAAAACACAGAGAAATGTGCAGTTTAAAGCATAACTCAGTATGATCGGATGGGGAAATAACTCACATTTTGAATTGCTTGTGTCACATTCTAGTGTGAGCTATTTCCTGGCGAGCACACAGTGCGGGAGGGACCACAAACCGGGATGACCCTGACCTGGGGTCAAGCTTGATCTTTCTGGTCCAGTGGCAAGACAGCTTTTTCATGAGGGACCCCGCTGAAACTATTCCCACACAAATAGAAGGGTCCCTTTATGGAGATCACTCCCAGTAAAGTGACTCTTTGCGATCCCTTCTCGCTGCCTGCCTACACCCTCTTTTTCAATCCATGCAAAGAAGGACGAGTTCTGTTGGTTCACCATTTTAAACATCCAGTACAAATGAATCCATCCCTATGGTTGTAATATTTTCTTCCTATATGCAGCAGAGATGGCCCTTTTTTAAACACGTCTACAGCCTAATCCTAACCATGTTCACTCAAGTGATTCCAAAACATTTTAATGGGATTTAATGTGCTTTGGGCCGCAACCTTTTGAATGAAGCAGAGCAAAGACAAAACAAGACAGTCAAGTGTGCCACCTCTTTAATTCTCAACCCGTTTCTATGTGTGTCTTTGTCTATGTTTTTAAGGAATTTGGCAAATCCTAAATCCAGGTGAAAAGCTCTGTATCCCACGGCAGTTTGCATTTGCATACTGAGGGCTTACTCAGCAGTGTACCATAAACAGTGAAGCTATTGAAGCCATAGATGGGTCACATTTAACTGTTCTTGAACAATTTGTCATATATATTAGGCCGTAACAAGCTTTCTTTATCAGACACCTGGCCTCATTACTCTTATTTCTCCTGCATTCATTGCTGAAAACATGTAGCTTTGTAAATAAAATGCTAGCAACAATAAGTGATAGTTCTGTGTGCAAATATAGGATTGTGGTGGTGATGGTTTCTTCCTCCTTTTCTGTCACTATGTAAATAGCAGGCTGTACTGTATTTTCAGAAGCATCTTGCTACATCATGTTGAAATCCATTTAGTGCAATATGGCTTTCTGTTCCCAACAGCGCCTATTCAGGCGCCTCTGGGAAGCTGAATAGGATGAACAGTGAACCTAAGGAGACCTAGAACTGTTTCTTTGATAACAGTAAGCGTTTCACTGACAACTGGGAAGCTTGCAGTGCTAGGCCTCACCCACAAAGTAACTGCTAGAGCTCAGTTGTACGCCTACCTCTCACAGTTAATACTTATAATTGTAAAAATGTTATCTGACATGACATACTTATTTCAACTACATTATAAACATCTTTCACCCTCTCTGCAGAAGTTAATAGCCTTCCTACGATACTCGGATCTAGCAACTGGGTTTTCCCCAAAGATCTATAGCAAGGTATTTTATTTCATTTGTGGCTAATAAGGGTGAACAAGTGCACATTTGTGCTGCTGGTTTAAAAGTAAAGAGATGGAAAGTTGATCTGTGATTAAATGCATCCTCCGAGGCCAATTCCATAGTTGTCCTTCTTGCAACTTAGAAGAAGTGGTAGAAATTGGGTTTTGAGAATGCTTGAAGTATAGAATGTGGCAGGAAAAGTAAGGATAAGGTCAGACAATTGGGCTGCTGAACTGATGTCATAATCCAGCTGAGTACTTTAAAAGGGGACAGGACTGCAGCTGGAGATTGATAAATAGTCAAGGAATACCTTACCACCTTGAACGAGTTCAAATCTCCATGGCCAGATGAACTGTATCTGAGTGTACTGAAGGAACTGGCTGAAGGACTCTCAGAACCACTATCCATTACTGTATTTTCTTGAAATCATGGGAAACGGGTGAGGTGCCAGAGGACTGGAGGAGGGCCAATGTTGTCCCTATTTTCAAAAATGGCAAAAAAGATGAACCTGGGAACTACAGGCCAGTCAGCCTGACATCAGTCCCAGGGAAAACTCTGGAACAGATCGTAAAGCACCTAGAAAACAATGCAGTAATAACTAGAAGCCAACACAGATTTGTCAAGAACAAATCCTGCCAAACTAATTTGATCTTGTTTTTTGATTGTGTCACCTCCCTGATAGACAGAGGGAGGTATAGACATAGTACCATATATCTTGACTTCAGCAAAGCTTTTGACAAAATGCCCCATGATATCCTGATTAGGAAGCTAACTAGGTGTGAGCTGGATAGATCAAGTTTCAGGTGATACACAATTGGCTACAGAATCATAATCAGAGGGTGATGATTAATGGGTCCTTCTCTAACTGGGAGGAGGTAACAAGTGGGGTACACCAAGGCTGAGTCCTGGGACCAGTGCTCTTCAATATTTTTATTAATTATTTGGATGAGGGAGTGCAGGGAATGTTTGTCAAATTTGTAGATGATATAAAATTGGGCAGAATAGCTAATACACTAGAAGACAGAAAGAAAATTCAAAATGACCTTGATAGGATGGAGCACTGGGCCGAAAACAACAGAATGAAATTCATCAGGGATAAGTGCAAAGTACTGCACCTCGAAAAAAGAAACCAATTGCACAGTTCCAAGGTGGAGGATACCTGGCTCAGCAAAACTACGAGCAAGAAGGATCTTGGAATTGTTGTAGATCACAAGCTAAATATGAGCCAACAGTGTGATGTGACTATAAGAAAGGCAAATGATATTTTAGGCTGCATTAATAGAAGTATATTTTCCAAATCCCGTGAGGTGCTAGTCCGCCTCCATTCATCACTGGTTAGTCCTCGCCTTAAGTGTTGTGTCCAGTTCTGGACATCATACTTCAAGAAGAAAGCTAACAAATTGGAACAAGTTCAGAGGAGGGTGACATGGATGATCAGGGGGTTGGAAACTAAGCCTTATGAGGAAAGGCTGAAAGAATTGGGCATGTTTAGCCTTGAGAAAAGAACACTGAGGAGTGATATGATATGACTTTTCAAATATTTGAAAGGCTGTCATACAGAGGAGGGGCAAGATCTTTTCTCGATCATCTCATAGTGCAGGACATGCAACAATGGACTCAAGTTAAAGGAAGCCAAATTTCAGTTGAATATCAGGAAAAATGTCTTAACTGTTAGAGCAGTACGACAGTGGCACCAGCTACCTTGGGAGTTGGTGAGTGCTCCAACACTGGAGGCATTTGAGAAAAACTTACAGAATCGGCTGGCAGATATGCTTTGATTGTATTCCTGCACTGAGCAGAGGGTTGGACTTGATGGCCTTGTAGACACCTTCCAACTTCACTTTTCTATGATTCTATGAAAATGTTGATAAAGGTGGCATGAATGGCACAATCCAATATTAGGTGCTACTCCTGCTCTGTGAGCTGGGTGTGTGACAGATAGGATGTTTCCAAAGCAGGACTGAGGCCTTGAAGCAACTCCTTAAGGAGGGGATGAGGGAACTTCTCTCTGTTATGAATTTGTCCTAGTGCTTCAAGTGCTTATGAGAAGTTATGGTGAAATTGTAGAACAATGTGTGTGTGGGGGGGGAGAGACAAATTCCCAATGTTTCTATGAGAAGAGCAAAAATGCTACATTGATGGTATCAGTCATATGCTGTACATGGTTAAAGTCATCTCTAGCATTATCAAAGTCAATCTTTTGTCTGTAGCAGGATAAGCTGTGCTGAAATTATGGTGGGCAAGTGAGGAAGGTGGTGGTAGCAATACAGTACCAAGGTATAGGGGGGAATTCTCATTTATGCCTTCAGAATGGACAAAAGAAGACCTTTTCTGTAACTCCCACAAGACCTGCTTCTGGGAATTGTATCTCAAAAGAGGAATTTTCCAACCTGTGAGGTACATGAATTTGACATGGAAGGAGTGATTAAATTTTACTTAGGAAGCTGTTTCCTTCATTTGTGGCTAACTCCTAGTCCCAGCTGGCAGATATCCTGTGTCCAACCAAGACTGTCCGTACCATTAGGCAGAATGATATCGCTGCAAAACGGCAGATGCAGCAGGAGTCTGTATTCACTATCAGTAATGTTAACAATGTTATTATGATTATTATTTTTTTCAATCAGTACTCAAAATCCTCCAACCAGCATTGCTAGTGGCCATGCTGGCTGGTGGATTCTGGGAGCTGTAGACTATTTATTCACTTTTGAGATTAGAGCATAGCCTTGTTTAGCATGGTGGTGATTCATAGACTAAAAAGGCCTGAAGTAAAGTGAGGTGGACTGAGGGCTTTATATCATGTCAAAATAATTGGTTATGCAATGCTATTGATTTTTATAAAATAATAACTGTCTTTGGCAGAGAAGAGGTGTGGATTTTTCTCCCGAAGAGCTGGAATTTCTTGGGCCAAACCAAAAGAAGGAATGAGAAATGTTGTTGTCACAGATTGGCACATTCAGGCTATAAAACAACAGTCTAATAAGTCAAAAATAAGATTTTTCCCCCTGCACCCAGATGTAGCTGCTTTGCTTCTTCCTTTGCATGAATAGGATACTTGCCAGGAAGCTGCCATTAAGTACTGTATAGCTTTTCATTATATGTGAGAAACATGACTGAAGTTAGCTTCTCTATCCTGGCTTGTTTGGAAGCCATTAACTAGACCCATTCTGAATATAACGGAATGCTTTTATTCAC
The DNA here is from genome assembly GCF_051106095.1 of Pogona vitticeps. NCBI lineage: Eukaryota > Metazoa > Chordata > Lepidosauria > Squamata > Agamidae > Pogona > Pogona vitticeps. The sequence goes on along the minus strand of NC_135786.1, from coordinate 89,236,020 downwards.
TGCAGTCTCTTTGCTCATGTGAAAAGAGAAGTAAAATGACTGCATGAGATGTCTTCATATCTCTGAGACTCAGCATGGATTTACTGGATTAGGGTGTTGGGCTCCAACAGAAAAGACCTGGGTTCAAATCACAGGTTGGTCATGAAACTCAGGCTGATTCCTGTCCTTCACCCTAACTCTCTTCACCGGATTGTTGTGATGATAAAAATGGAAAGGGGCAGCAGGTACTCAACCTTGAGCTCTTTAAAGAAATGATGGGCTATAAATGTAACAGGTAAATAATATATATATATTTTTAAAAAAGAATAACTAAATAATCTGTTAAGATGAAGTCTCATCATCCAAATGCAGCCAATATGTTTTTCTGCCTCAGAGCAGGAACTTTTGCATCCATCCAAGGCAAGAGGGATTCCAGCCCGAGGCTTTCTAAGTCCTTTATTCAAACCCACACAAGATTTCCCAGAGGAATAGCGAAATGCACTAGGATTGAGATATTTCAAGTGACTTAATGAATGGATAGTAAGAGTATCATTTGTAGTTGTATGTTTCAAGGGGATTTGGTTGATATTGCGGATCCCCCCTCCCTTTTACAGCTATTTTAAAAAAACAAAATCAGAAAGATGCACAATGCACATTTTTATAAGGGGCTTTTCAGAGGGCATAAATATATGGTTGCTGACATTTTGCCTCTAAGGACCCTTTTGAGCCTATTATCTCCAGAGCATTGCTCCAGTCTGACTGTTTAAAATAGAATAAGTTGGGAAAACTCCCTTCAATGTGTTTTCAATTGCAGATCATGGCACTTTCATCCAACAATTTTGAGGAGATAACTTTTAATTACAATAATAAGAACCACATGGGCAGCTGATTGATGCAAACCTGATGTGTTCTCTTACTTTATTAATCTTTTTAATTAGAGTCAAAAGAATGTTTTATCTGTCGGGAAGGAGATGAGATGGGCCGTGACGCTCTGCTGCACTTCTGTGACTGCAAAAACTTGATTGCTCACCAGAAATGTCTTTTAACTTGGATACAAAAGGTAAGGGAACTGATGCAGAATGTGCCCTTCCAGTTTAGCATATTTGAGCTTTCACTCTGCCTCCTGTAGTGTGTGCTGAAATTGTATTGTGCATAAAAAGTGCAACAAATATTTATTGTCTCTGTTTGGATAGTGGTGGCACTACCAAATGTACCTTGGCCTTTACCAGCCTCAGTGGTTTTCCAAAAATAAAGATGGGCAAATATGGGCCTCTTCAGTTACTGCTGGACTACAATTCCCATCATCCCTCAGCACTGGCTATGCTGCCTATGTATCCTGGGATTTGCAAACCAACAACATCTGGAGAGTTGCATGTTGTTCATCACTACAGATTACAATTATTCTGAAATCCTTTTGGGGCCAAATTCTGTGACATTTATCATCTTGCCCTGCACTTCACAACACCTTTACCAACCTGCCTTAAAAGAGAGGCCCATTCTATGGCATATGCTTTTAACGTTCTCCACTATGTTTGTTGGTGGCTGCTATATTCCCTTTCTACTTCTAGGTCATGGTGAGGGAAAGAGAATGTTGGCTGGTTTGTCCCAGAAACTGGCCTATATCATTAATAAATGATAACTGATGAGGCAAACAAATAAACAGAGGCTGAAAGTAATTCTCCTGACTGGGATAATGGGTCATTTTGAAATCAATATCCCCAAACTTGTAAATAGGGACCTCTATTTCTGTGTAGAGCTCGTAGGCCTCATTGGGCTGGAGCGCCATACTGCAGAATCGGGGTTGGGGAGTTTATACTCCTGGAAGAAGAGCCAATTGAGATTAATCAGAGCAAGTGTAGCTAATGGGCTAATATACCCTGCCATTTGTGCAGACCTAGGCAAGCTGCATGACCCCACAAGAAGAAGGGACTTGTAAACTGCTTCTGAGTCCTTTATATTTAGAAGGGTCACCATAAGCTGGAGTCAGCACACAATCATTATTATATATCTGTGTCAGGGGCAGTGAATAATGCTACAAGTGCTGGCCTGTATGACTTCTTGGAGGGAGTGAAAAAGATCAATGTGAGAAAAAAAAACACTGTTGAGTTAGGAGAGGAAAAATGGCAGGACCCTAAGTTCGGAAATAGTGGAAATAATTGATTTGTCACCTAGGTGAAGCTGGATACATACACTGTATGTAAAAGCTTTGCTTTTGCTTTACTGTTGGCCAAAATCCTAGTGGTATTGTGTAAGTTTTGCATAACCTGCCACAGCAAACTGCAGTTAATCGCTGAGGAGCAGCTCAATGGCATGCCTGGTCATGTACCTGGTTGCACAACCCAATGCACCTTGACACCTATCAGCCTCAATTAATTGCAGCAAGTTATAGAAGCCTTATCTGAACACCAATAGCATTCTGTAATATAGTTATCCTTTTGTTATTGGGAAAAGGAAGTAATTATAATTAACAAGTAATTTGTTCCTAGTTACTTCAAACCCCATCACCATTATGTGTGTCCCCAAGCCCTCCATGGGCATGGAGACATTAAAAAGATCTTATTGACTTGAACATAAAGGCACACTCTGATGCGATGGATGAACAGATTCTTATTTAATGAACTTGTAACTCATTATAACTCCCTCTCTTTCCTAAGAGATTGTGGGCTAGAAGTGGACGTGGTTGTTTCACTCTCTCCTTGATCTGTGAAGTTATCCCAAAGTCTCAGTTCTGTCCATGTCTACGCCAGTGGCTATGAGCTGTATCGCTAGCAGTTCTGCTTCCAAATAGCAAAGATGCTACAGCACTTTGTACAAAGTGTGCAAATTTTAAGCAGACAGAGAGAGAGAGAGAGAGAGAGAGAGAGATGCTGGAGCTGAGAGCTTTTGTGATGGTTGGATTTAGCAGATTGTTCTGCAGTGCCCAAATAACACATTTTGGGCATTAATGAGACATTAGCAATATTTTTTCACATAATTTCAGCACAGGGTCTTTTCCAGGTTGATATAACAACTGGCTTTTAATTCCTTTACTGACTGACAATCTGCTCCTTATTTCCAAGGCCTTTCTGAAGACACTGAACCTCTCACGTTGGGCATGCAAAACCATGTTTGCTACCACTAAGCAATAACTTTCTTGCAGGTACCCCCAAGTCAGTTGTTTGAGGAGAGTAATGAGGTGTGTGCCATCAATTATTGACTCTCAACATAGTTGGCTAATGCATAATTAGTAATTGTTCAGAGATGGGTTATCATAAGGACAAAGGGCCTGAGGAAGTAGTTCCCACCAACCTCTGTTTTTGTTTGTTTGTTTGTTTGTTTCTATTATTTTGCAAATGCAAAACTATATTTCATAGAAGTCTCAAGATACCTGCTATAAACAGGTGTGATGCTGACTTAGAAGCTCTCCTAATATGGAACATATGTGGGAAATATTCCATGCCAACACTATTTATTATTTATTTATTTAACTTATATGCCGCCCACATTCCCCAAAGGTCTCTGGGCGCTTACAACTATTAAAATACAATAAAAAAAGATAGAACAATTAAAATACAATTAAAATAGTCAATGCCTTCATTGATTCAGGGCTTCTAAGAAAATTTTAAAAAAGTACATTCCTTCCTATTCGGCAAGGACTTTACAAATCTAGAAGTATAATTTAGGTAATTTTATCTAAGAGGCTTTCCAATTTACAGTAGGCCAGAAAAGGAAGCCAGTCTGGTGGCCATACTGCAATGTGATCACCCTTATTAAAAAAAATTAACCATGATTAGATATTATTTCTATATGATGTTAACAGTGTAGTATATAGACTGAGATATTCAGTATGCTTAGTAAGTGAAATGAAACTAAGGAATTGCTTATAGTGAAATGTGCTTAAGGCATATAACTTGCTTTAATTGTAAGTGAACATTGCAACAGGGTGTAAGCCAGGAACAGAACAGAGAAAAGCAATATACTCATCTAACTACATCCCTAACTCTGAATCAGTGGGGCAACTCCTCAAGAGTTGCCGCTTTGGAAAACACAGGCTACAATTCTGGATTTCTTCATGCTTGAATAACTGAGCAGGATTACGGATTAGTACAAAATTCACATGACACTTTAAGGCACTGTCATTTGGTGCTTTAAAGCTTATCTACACATTGTTGAGAAGTATTTGACATCATGTACTACTTCAGATTGTTGCAGTATGTCTTCAGAATACAGAGAAAAGTATCTATATTCAAATTATATTCTGCCTAAAAAAATAAATCTGTCTCTATAGGCAGAAAGTCAAGACATCAAGAAGCAAGCTGGATATGTCTATGAAATGTTTTAGGACAAAAAAGATGGTAATTGGGAGTTGGTGACAATTACATTTGTTTTCGGTTTGATACAGTACCAGTATTCATACATTTCATAGATTTCATGGAAAGAACTTCAGATTAATACAATCTGAGTATGGGAGAAAGTAAATGATGGATTTGAACATCAAAGCAGAGGATTTAGGGATTGTCCAGATGGGGTGTTTTGGAATGGTCTGGTTCCTGCTTAAACCGTTATCTTTAGTATGATCTATTTTATCTCTCACTTGAGCAATCTTTCCATTCACACTGAGTAACACTTTTCTTTTGAGAAGGGTCCAGACAGGCCTTTGGATCACTCCAATTTGTTCCCCTTTCAATTAATGACACTCCTGTTCGTGCCCCCCTCCCACCTTTTCCCACAGCCATCATTCGAAAGGCTGTGCCAAATTTTCTTTTAATTTGAAATAAATCGAGTGACATCGCAAAACAGCAATGCATCTACCTAGCACAGTGTGCATAATACTGCCAATGTATCACATTTACCATTCTTATTTTAAAGGAGAGAAGAGTGCAATGGGGAGGAGATAGAGAGGGATGTAATTCATCAAGAGTCTGAGTTGAGGAGAAGAGAGGCAAGCAAAACCCACACTTCTCCAGCAGATGACAACTAGACCAGCGATGCAGAAATGTGAAACACATAGGAAAATAATCCATAGAGATAGATAAAATGCTTACCATTTGCAGTCCATAACCATGAGGCAAAAGCAGGGAACTGTGAGTGGGCAACCAAGTGCTGGTCCTCAGTCCAGTGAAAATAATAGTAAGCTCCAAACAATGTGGGAATGTCCTTTTGTAGTGAAGGAGAAACTTAGTGCTGTGGATTACTTAACTGAAAGATCTGGAACTAGACTTAAGCTACAGGTTTATCACGCCAATAGTTTAAAACCATATATGACCAAATATGAATTGATTTGTACCTGTGTTACTTGAAAGTAAGGGAAAGGAGTACCAGATGGGAGATGAGACATGGTGATCCCATTATGGAATTATTCTGACATGTGAATTATGGTGTGTTTTGCAAAATTACTGTTCAAAGTTTTGATGAGCTGTACTCTTAGACTGTTAAGTATCTTTCAGTGTTGTTTTTCTACAGAAACATTTTTAATAAATGTAATAGTCTGAAGCTTTAAATGTTAAATGTTGTTACAATGGATTGCATTGTCTTGAATGGGTTTTCATGTGTTAAAACCATGGTACCTTTATGTTTATCACAGAAGGGACTGGATCTGGATCATGCTATCTGCTTTGACTTAAAATAAAATAACATTTGTGGTTGCTTTTTTATGCAAAAAACAAGGCAGGGGAGGGGGGAATTATAGTTATTTAACTGTGTGCATGTATGCATGAATGTATGTGTAGAATTGGCTATAGCTGCTTGATTTCCATCCTCTGGGAAAAAAGGAGGGAAATACAGTTTTGATAATACTACCACTGTATCTCGTTTGCCTCCATTGTCCCTTTCAGTGCTGAAGCCCAGCAAGTACATCACAGGATTGTCACCTCAGATAACTGCACCTACAGCTCTATTTTAGTGGAGACTAATCATCTGCATAGCTACAGAACAGGATAATTAGGAGTGTGCTGAATCAAGCAAAAATGTTTTAGCTCTGTGACAGAAAGCAGCATGACAGCTCTATAAAGGGGCAGGATGGAGTGCTCTAAGTCAAAACATATTTGGACATTGTAAACCAAACAACACCAAAAGTGATCCAAATAACGAGCTATTATGCCAGTGCAGATGTGCCTTTAGACTGGTTAACCCTTTAAAATCTCCTTTTGAATCCCTGTGTGCTGAACTGGAATTCCTGCCCCCTTTTTCTCTTGCACACTCATCTTTAACATTGACATGGCAGACATTATTGTCTAGATATTAGGAATAGTTGTGCCACCTGTATCTCACCAGTTTGGATAATTCAGAATTTTATTTGGCTTGTTTGAGAGAGAGAGAGAGAGAGAGAGAGAGAACTTGATCTTTCAAACATTTGCATGAGGGCGAAAGTATAAGTGGCAAACTTGTCCATCCCATAATCTTTCTCTATGACTTGCTATCTTATTCTTTGCCAACAAGGACTTTTGGTTCAGTCACATAGTTCTCAGCCTACATTTTAAAGGTTTTATGCCAGAAAGTGACAGCTTCAACAGCAAGAAGGTTGAGTAATTCTTTTAGGCTTCTTCTTCTGTTTCTCATTTTGGTTTCAGGTTAAACATAATAGTCACAGCCACTTTTGCTTATTGATTTATTTGCCTCGTAGATGCAGAAAGTGGAGCACCCTGTTGATGTATAAACTGTTCCATTTAATATCAACAGGCAGGTATAGATTAAAAGACCTGAACCTTCCATCCCTTCTCCTCCTTCAGTCTATCACCCAAAGGACTTTTATTTTAGCCTGAGTCACTCAGAGGCAGTGCCAGGAGAAGGCAGGGCAGGGAAACTGAGACACTGCCTCTGAGTGGGCACCCTCTAGAGGAGGTGGGCCTGGGAACCACTGAAAACATGTTTGGCCGAAGGATGAACTGGCATACTGCCAGTTCAGCTGTTCATGCCCTGATTTATCTAAGAACAGGCCATGCACATGAATAAACATGACTGCTACCACTATATTCAGTTTGTCTTTTAGTCAGAAGCCTTAGGATGGCCACATAGAGATCATTTTTGTCCGTCTTCATTGACCAGAATGGAAGCTGAACCAGATGGTCCCCTCATCAAGAAGCAGAGACAATAATGGGTTTGACGTGATTTTTGTTGTTGTTAACATTCAGTAAAATTAAAATGAGAGAAAGCAGAATATCAGAGGACTAGTGTTTTGAAGAATTTCATTGTGAAGAAATACTGACCAGTCTGGTGTTGTGCCAAAGACTTTAACTTGAAGATAAGTAGAGGTGTCAGGTCAGAAAGCCAACATTTGAATACCTTCCTAAGAGGCTTATGTAACTTTACATACGTCTAGGAAGAAATCTGAGGCTTGTGTTTGTCACAGCTGACATTATCTCTGAAAGGGTTGATTCCAGTGTGAACCGGATTACCTTTTCCTATATTTCCTATCCTATCCAGTTATCAAACTGAAATAAGTAGTTTCATTGTTGGAATGAAAGACATCACCTTGTCTGTTTCAACAGGCTTTGTGTATCTACATTGCTTCTATGCATAAAAATCCCAAGAGTTATTGAAAAAGTTACTTCTCAGAAGTTATAGGCACATTTCAAGTACATAGACATCACTGTTACAGATATGTAAAACTATAGGCAGGAATACTTGAACAGAAGCCGATCCTTGCAACTTGTAAAAGCTGCAGGTATGACTGCCATCAAGAATTTCTGCAAATAAAAAGCTGCAAATAAATAATTCAAAATGTAAAGCACATCTCAAGTCACAAGCAAATACTTAGGAAAATTTGTTTCAATTTTAAGCTTTTGTTATAAATAGAGATCAGCAAGAAGCCTAAAATGAATCGGGTAATTCACGAAAACTTGCCAATTTGTTGCTTCAGATTGGTTCATGTTTGTCCAAACAGAGAACCTGAACTTTCCCAAAGCAACACATTTTAGGGCACTTTGTAAACCTCCTGGTTCGTTGCCCTCCCCCCCCAGGTTTCCCCCTGCTTCCTTCCCAATGCCCCTATTGCCTCCTACCTTCTCCTCATCAGCCTCCACCATTGCCTGGGCCTCCACCACCATATTTGCAAACAGCAGCCAGCTTCCCTTAGGGCAGGCTAGCCTGCCCTGTCTGCCTATGCCCCACTGATCAGGCAGTGGGAAGGGGTGGGGGCAGCCTGTGGGTGTGGGGGGTTCAGACTTTTTGTTTTTTGACAACCACGGTCTGTCAAAAAAAAAGCATTATACCTTTGAGCAATTTTAGCTTTCAGCATATCCAGACACACATGAAAAATATTTTGTTTTCTTACCCAAGCCTTTGCCATTTGCCAGTTTGTATCTATCAAGGGAAACACATTTTTTTGTGAATTGCCTCTGTGCCTTTCCTGCTTCCTTCTTGCTTCTTGATATCTTGTGCCTGGTTGGTATCCAGCATGTGTGGTGTGTATATTAGAGATGCCTCTCTTGCTTCCCTATATTTCTATTTTCTAGGTTGGTTTCATTTTCCTTCAACTGTCAACAACTCAAATTTGCTAGTATAGCAAACTCCTGCTCTATGTGCTACATCTTGTATGTAAAGTTTCTATCAGAATTTGCACTGCTTTTGCTAAGGCAGCAAACTTTGTTCATATTTTTCACTTATTCCCTGGTACCTGCCATAATAGCAGACTGGTTCCATAATAATTTACTGTACTTGGATATGGTCTTGCTGGGTGAACAAACAACCAGGGACGTAAAGTGCCGGTGAACAAATTTGGCCAATTACCAATTTGCTATACTTGCATTTAAGAGCTAGGAATTCCAGGACCTAAGACTCCCCCCATCCCGTGCTTGGATTTTTCCTGTCAATGTCTGTGCTCAAGTTATCAACTTTCTATGAGATTCCTTTGTGAGGCAATGCTATTTTTGTTATTTTCCACTGACCTTGCTCTTAGACTTGGCTGGAGAAGTAGCTGATTGTTTCACAGTGACTTTTAATATACTGCTGTTTAAACCTCATTTTTAAAGCAGATTTTACATTTTCAGGGCTGAATTTTTTACAGTCCCCTTAATTATTTTAGCACTGTATACATACTAAATCCCAAACCTTGACAGAAGAACGCAAATAACCTTTTTATTAATGCTGTATATTTTACAGAGGTTTGTTACAGACCTCAGTTTGGTTGGGATCTGCTTTTAGTTATGAAATGAAATTGTTTGGTGCACTAAAATGCTGACGCAAATCTTTGTCCTTCTTCCTTCTTCCTCTCTGTGTACGAGGAACTTCTGAGCATTTACCTCTCTCATTATTTCCAAATAAGCTTTGGGATTTCTCTTCTTTTTTACAAAGAGGTTCTGTGTTTATGAATTAGGTGATTAAAGAAAAATTAATCTTGTTTTTCTGCTGCTGCCAACACTGAAATTGTGCAAGAAATGTACAAGGCCTACTAGAGACGTAGAATACTCATGAAGGAAAGATGAACTAGACTTCCAGAAGAGAATGTGGGGAAGATTTCTTTCCACTCACTTCCATGTATATGTTCAGTTTCTATGCTTGCAATACTCTGTACTGAAAAAACAATAATGAATGGAAGAGAATTATACAGTACTTGGTGATCTTTTTTAAAAATTAAAACCACCAAGTTCATAAATTTCTTCTTACATTCAACTGAAATCTGAGAATGACAACAAACAAACAAACAAACAAACAAACAGTGAGTATTAGAGAGAGCCAAACTGATAAATTCACCAATCTAGGCAGAGGGCTTTGAGTGAGGATGTAAATACTCATTTATATCATTCTTGCAGATGAGAATAAAACATTCCAAATGTGTTCTCCCTGCTCAATGTCATTAAAACTGTTTTTGTGCAGTCTTCAAATTTCAGCTTTTTTTTTGCAAAGCATATACAACAGTGTGTTGTGGGTTTTTTTATATAGAAAGACAATACTGCTAAAACTGTAGCTTACATACAAGCATATTTTTGTGGAATTTGTGTGTGTGCAGATTTTGCACAAAATACTTCTTTAAAAAACTAATACTACTGTTGATGACAAAAGTCTCTTATGCAGAAGTTAAACATCTTGCAGCAGTTTATAGCTCTTTTAATGTAATCTGTTTCATTATTGTGAACACATGGTGGCTGTAAGACAGGAGGGGGAAGTCTTTAATTATTAAAGATAGCCAGTAGAATCATCCAGTGGCCATTTCTTATAATTAAAGATTTCCTCCTCCTGTCCTGTGGCCCCACAGATTCCTCATTATGAAAGGATTTCCTTGGGGCTATGAGGGCCTTGAGACAGGAGGAGGAAATTTCAATTTTCAGAAAATCAATCCAGCTGATTACATTAGATTTACATTAATAAATAGCCGCCTAGAGTGGTCACAATTGACTAGATAGGCGGGATATAAATGAAATAAATGAATAAATGAATGAATGAATGAATGAATAAATAAATAAATAAATAAATAAATAAATAAATAAATAAATAAATAAATAAATAAATAAATAATAATAGGATTTCAGCTGTTATCTTGCACACTATTTGATGGATTGCCATTGTGAAAAGGCCAGAAAAATACTGGGAAATATCCAGTTTCTTCTAGTGACTAATTCTGATATTGTACCTTGAAGATACATGGAAAACAAAAGATGAAACAAAATTGTACCTCTTCTAGTCACATGGGATTGATATAAGAATTTCATAAGTCTTGAAAACTGTCAAAATGTGCAATAGTGCCTTAAAATGTGAACTTATTATGGCCAAAATCCTATCGTTTGCAGTAATAAATTTTATTTGAATAGGCCCATTAAGTCTGCTGCAATTTACTACATTAAGCAACAAGATTTTGGCCACTGTGTTGTTCAGGTTGTCTGAGAAGGGGACAGATGCCAAGTCACAGTCAGAGTTGGCCTATTTGAATAAATTGAACTTACAGAGGAGTTGACTCACTAAATTCCCATTTATTCAATGGGCCTCCTCTAAGTGCAATTTACTGAGCTAAGCAACAGGATTTTGGCCAATGCATTAAAATGTAACTTAGTTCTGCCCTAGTTACTCCAAATGTAGCTACTTGCTTTTGAACATACTTGTTACTTGTAACTAGTTACTTGCAAGATCTTCTGAAGTTGAGAAATAGGAAACCTGAACAAGTCTAGGATCTCACTTCATTTAACTGATCTCTCTGTTTACTGCTGAGACCCAAGACTGGGTAGCTTCAGCACAATATATTCTGATTAGACAACAGATTATATTAAAGGGTTAAAAATAAATCCACAGGAAAGTTGAAATATTCCTCAGTCTGTCACCCTCAGCATGAAAATGTACAGTGAAAGTGTAGCGGGGCTTTCTTCATCCCAGGATTCCAAGAACGGTGTCTTGGCACACATTTCTACACACGTGTTTGTCATATCTAACTGATTAAGCAGTTGAATTTAGTAATAATGACTGTAAATCAGCCATCTGTCAAAGATAAGAAATGTCTAACTTTAACCCTCAGGCCGCCACAGATGCTTTTGCGCGATGCCCACAACGTTCCATTGGTTAGCAAAAGGGGAAAATGGCAGCAGCCCAAAAACTCAGAGGAGAACACATTGCTTTCTCTGTGTTCTGACAAATTGCTGGGGTTTCTTTCCCTTAGCCTCCACCTTGCTTTTTTAAATTGCTGTTTCACAAGGCAAACTGTAAATGTAATTAGGGCTTTAAAAATAATATTGTTCCTTTATTTCAGCAAATTGCTTTATATGGGGTAAGCTTCTTCTCTTCTCTTCTCTTCTCTTCTCTTCTCTTCTCTTCTCTTCTCTTCTCTTCTCTTCTCTTCTTTCTTTGCTAGAAATGTCCTGTAGCTCTCTATAGCTGAATTTTTTAAGCGCTGCTTAGGATCTGCAAATTTATCTTCCTAAAATCCTGTCATTTTCTTTCAGTTGCCAGCTTACATAATATAACTTAAGAGCTTGGAAATATATACACAACAAGACACCTAGAAAAGATATTTTCAAGTCTCAAAACACTCCTTGCCTCCATCATAACCGTGAGACAAAGATGTTTCCCTCTCCCAATAAGGCTTTGACCTTTTATGTGACAAACCTCTGGAACATTCTGTGAAGAATTGTCTTTTCCTTTTTAAGAAGCAAAGCACATATAAAGAAATAGAGCAAGTACAGAAGGCCTAGCTGATGATTTTAAAAAGATGCAAAAACCCTATCTGATGCATCACATTTTAAAAATTCTGTGAAATAAAGCAGCAGCTTTTGTAATTTTGCAAAGGTTGCTCAAATTATACAACTTATATAAAAATATCAAGTTGAGGGCATCAAAACATATCTTGCTCCCTTGCAGGATATAAACCCCCATTCCTCCTACAATTGCTCATCTCTGCCTTCGTAGAAAAGACAAGGAAGGATTTATACCCTCAGCCTCAACAAAATATCAGTCTGTGCCTTGCTTAGCAGTAAGAATTGTGATCAAAACAACAATTTTGTCTGTGAACAGATTTGTGATGCATGCACCACCCGTCAAGATGACAAGAAAGCTCTTCTGGTACTTATCAGAGAGCTGCCTTTTTATTGCCCTGAAACACAGCAGTTACTCTAAGTCAATGACATTCTTTCTGTTCTTCTGTCTGTGCTGGGTTATGCAGTACTCATCTCTCTGAATCTCATATTTAAGGATAGGAATTAGCTCCACTTTTCTTTTGAAACAGTCCTGGGTTGTTGCATTAGTATGTTCAGAGAGTCAAAACCACTGGAACAGCATAAGGGCTATTCAAATCAGCCCATTCCACTGTCTGATCCATCGGGGAGAATTAAGTAGCTCTCTGTGGAAATAAGCATGTCAGCAAAGTGCTTGTAGAGACAAACATCTGCATTAAAATCCAGAAGAAAATGAACTTGATGCACCCATCCACAGCAGAAGGAAAGCTGATAGGAAAAATGTTAGCAAGCTCTATTTACTGATCAATATATACAATGACCTTGTGCATGTATAAACATTATAATGCTGCAGGAAAATGTAAGCCCCATCTAGCGATAGCAAAGAGACAGTGCTTTGTAGTGAGCATAGATGAGCCCTGTTTGCTAGAAGTTTATTGTACAGTTAAAGGAGGGATAGTCTAGTATAATTATGCCTGTAATAGAGACGGAGGGTGAGAACGAGAGGGACTTTATGGCTGAGATCTGAATTAGTGGCCCAGAAGATACGTAGTTCACACTCTTAACTAGAAAGCTATATTAGGTCAAAAAAAATCCCACCATTTACCTACTCCCCTTGTAGCACCAGCTGAATCTTTCTCTGTGAGGTTTCTTTAATGTTTTTTAAACACTGCCACTTTCCTATTAATATTCTTTTCATTTGTAGAGTGTAGATGTTACCAGTATCTTAATAAAGTTATGGAAGGTGGTGTACAAATTGATTGATTCATCCATTCACTCATTTACTTTGTTTATATCATGCCTTTCTTCCAACAAAATACCACTAGGCAGTGTACAACATTTCAAAACACTTGTATAAAATCACAAGGAATTAGGACATTTTAATAAAAACAGAATTGGAACAAAAAAAGTTAAAAACACAATTAGTTTTTTTTAATTACTTTTTTAAAAGCATTTAAAATACATATACTGTAGATAACAATGGGATAGACTGAATTCTTTAAACATTTGCAATCCTGTGTGGTTTAGAGGTTAAGGGGTATGTGTGTGTCAATCTAATTTTGTGAGGCAGGGAATTCCATAAAGTGGGAGCAGCCACTGAAAATGCCCCCTCTTGACTCCCTACCCAACAGGCCTGCGATGGCAGTGGGACTGAGCTAAGCCTTCCCTCAAAGTTGGAAATTCCTCTTGTGTCCTTATACTCTGCAGAGTTGAGTCTTTCTAGGTGGAGGGCATTTTGCAAGCACATGATTGATGCCTCAGGTTAGTGATACGCCACCCCTGTTCATGAGCTTCTTTTAACTTTCTAAACATAACAGAAGATACCTTTCATTAAACCCATACAGAGTTCTCAACAACGTCAGAATAATCTCCTTATAAAGCATTTATGATTTGAGGATGAACACTTAACATGCAACTTTTGTTCTTAAGGAAACTTTTAGGCGGAATCCATCTAATAGCATCTGTTTCACGACAGAACTGCTTTTACATTTCTATTTCTTTCCTATCCAGCCAATGGCAGCAGTCCATGCATTGACTAATATTCCATCGCAATCTAGCTTGATCAACAAATGACCAAGACGGGGCTACCTGTGTAGGGGGAGACTTAATTTTTGATGACGTGTCCCAGGCAGGCCACTTGAATGAGCTCCCAGTGTAGGGATCTCCCTCTCTAAATGCAACCATTTAGTTCCACTAGACATCCTATTATATTTCCTCTGGCTGCTGCTTGAACCATTCTTTCTTTTCAGAGTCACTCTGGAAAGGAAGAATAGAAAGCCTAGGGCTGCTGCTGTGGTTCCTTTTCAAGTAAAAAATAGCTTGAAAGAAGGCAAGGTCAGCCCTACCACGATGCTCAGTGAAAAAGTTTTGTCTTGGTAGAGTGCTGGTGTGGCAAGATTTCCACCGCGCTGGCAATGGGGGCTCATGTTTCTGAGGAGCTTTCCACAGCCATCTGTTTTTCATGAATGCCAGGTTCCAATTCTTCTTCCTTGGATGAACAGGGAAATTGCCTGACTTGGCACCAAGAGTAGACTCTTCTTCCCTTGTGGCCAACACTGCAGCCACCTCCTCTTTGTCCTTCTCCTGCTCCTTATCCATGGGGGTGGAAGGAGGGAAATGTCTCCACTAGTGCTACTGCATTTCCCCCAGAGAAGCTTGAAGGTGGGGATGCATGTATACAACAAAGTAATGTAGTAGGGCTTAACCATTGTTGTGATGACTCCTAGTCCCTTCAATACCTAGGAGTGTCAGTGCACTGTGGCTTGAATACTGACCTTTCCACCCAATATGCTACATATATAAAGATATTTGTGTCAGCGACTGGAGTGGTCTCTCATCTACAGTATTGGCCAAACTGTTCATCCCCACCAAAGTAGGCTTATTAAATCAGCTGCTCAATGGCAAATCAACAACACTGAAAATCCAGTGTGGTGTAGTGATGGACTAGTACTCAGGAGATCTGGAATTGAATCCCTGCTCATGTCACATTCCCAGGGGTTACGACAGCCGAGGTCAGATAAGCCCGTCCAAAGTCAGGAATACTAGGAATGCAAAGGCGATATCCAATTACCAAACCAACTCACAGAACGTAATCCAAGGTCAGAGTCCAAGGTCAAACACACAACGTAGTCCAAAGTACGAGTCCAGAGTCAGGAGTTCAGGAAACACGGTTCAAGGTTGTAGGAGCATGGATGCAAGCCAGAGGTTTTGACTTGTTGCTTCCACAGAATTCTAGCTGACTAGGAGCTGCTTTTATAGTAAAACAGCCCCTTGAGCTGCTGGAAACCTTTCCATCCTGTCAGTACTCAGGGCTAGTTGAACGGAGGTTTCTGTGGAGAGCCTTTGAGCGATCCTCTGACCTCTTTGCCTTAAGTCTTCCCTGAAGCCTGACCCGAAGCTTGTCTGCTGAGGAAGGAGAATCTGGAGGCAATTCAGGTGTTTCTGATTGCTCAGCATTCTCCTCAGCCTCAGTTAACCCTTCTGGTTCCAGGTCTTCAGCTGCACTCATGACAGCTCAGGATGGAAATTCATGGGAAATTCACTGATTCAGTAGGACTACTCCAGTTGGGGCCGGCAATTGGTCTTGAACCATATTTGCTTAGCTTTAGCAAGTATTTCTGCCATTCATCAAAGGGGTCACGGACCACATGGGGAAACTTTTGAAAAAATACAATCTACAAACAGCATTCAGACCCACCACAAAAATACAACAAATGTTAACGGTCAGCAAAGGACAAAAAGGACCCCCTCACCACTGCAGGAGTATATCGGATACCTTGCAGTTGTGGACAGGTATATATTGGAACCACAAAACGCAGCATTCACACCAGAATCAAAGACCATGAGAGACACTGCAAACTAAAACAACCAGAAAAATCAGCAGTAGCTGAACATGCCCTAAAACAAGCTGGATATGAAATTCTATTTCAAAATACTGAAATACTGGACAATACCAGCAATCATTATGTTAGTCTGCACAGGGAAGCCATTGAAATCCATAAACACCAGCAGAGCTTCAACAAAAAAGAAGAAGGTTTAAAACTCAACAAAGCCTGGCTCCTAGCACTGAAAAATACAGCCTGCAAAAGGTCAACAAACTCTACCCAGCCACAAGGACCAAGGATCATTGCACAAAAAAGATGAGCTAAAGACACCCATCAATCACAGTGACAGATAATCTCTCCCCCTTATCACAACAATACATCCACAACAAAAACATGCTGATCACCATCATCATCCTATCTCCTGAAAAGGACAAAAGCTGTTCCCAGAGCTAAAAATACTCAACTATCCAACAAACAGCAACAGAGCATGGACAGAGTTGCTACTCCAGTCCTCTGAAGATGCCGACCACAGAGACTGGTGAAACGTCAGGAAGAAAAACCTTCAGAACACAGCCAAAGAGCCCGAAAAACCCACAACAACAACCATTTAGCAAGTTTGCTGTACAGTGTGCCTTTGGACCAGACCCAGATTTAGCTCTTAGCACTTGGCCGTAACATGAAAACATGATAATTCATAAACACTACAAAATGGCTATATTTAATGATTGATTTAATATGAAAGCAGTTGTCTTGATTGTAGTTGTCTCACTTTCTGCATATTTCAGTAGTACAAATTCAGGTTGGTAGAGGGAAGGCTTTACATTTTTAAAGTTTGAAGATATCTGCTATGTATGAAAATGCTGCTCATTTTTTACCCCTTTTGCTGAACATCTCCTCAATGCAAGGTGAGTAGCAATTGAACAAGATGACTGACCCAGGGGACAGAATAAAGAACTTCTCGGTTGTGGTTTTTATAACCTCTGCAGTTGCTTCTGAAGTTTTCAAATGCAGATTTGAGCATTTCAAATACTGTGAAATGGAATATTCTTCCTCTGTTCTTTACAGCTCTGGAACGTGCCTATCCCTTCTTGGCTGTAAAAATGAAACTATGAGATCTGATTATGCTGTTCTGAGAATATTTTGCCATAGTTAGTGATGGACAACGTTGGACAGGAACCATACAGGAAAAACTGTTCCTGTGTTTTGAAGTAGTAAATCAGAGTGCTTTTGTATTTGCTTATCCTCTTGGCTACAGTATAATACAAGGAACTCATATTTCAAAATTAGCTGATAGTTTCTTTTTTGAGATCTACTGTGCTTTGTGCTTGGAAGCCATGTTTCCTCTTAGCACTTCAGAGATATTTTTTTAAATCTAGAAATCTATTAATTTGCTATCATCTAAGAACATTTCTTGCCTTACCCCCCTCCTTCACCTTCATATTTTAAGAATATTTTGGGGCACTAATATGCTTCTTTGGCAGTGTCAGGATGGTGCACTGTGATAGAAAATAAAATGAGTATCAGGTGGTGGCTTGACTGAAATTTAGCTCTAGAAGTATCTAAAGTGGTACTTAATTTTGTGTTTGTCTTTAAAATGGAAATAGTATCAGTTTGGGAAAGAAGAAAGCAGAATTATGAGTCAGCTGGCACTAACCACTAGTTCTGAAAAATGCCAATTTAAAAGAAGGCACTTTCCATTGCTAACTTGGATATTCTTTCTTGGTTGTCAAAATGATCCGTATAGCTATATTACAGCAAACCCTCTTTTCTGAATCTTCTTGCTATTCCCTTTCCATGTCTAGTCTCCTTTATTTCATTGTGTTTTCTTTTCTTTTTCATCTCCCAGTGTTCCATCTGGCTATGCAGCCAGTGGATGAGGTGTGGTGGGGAGCCTTTTAAGACCAAGTGAGACAAAATATGGCCAAAATCCTGTTGCTTATCATAGTAAACTGCACCAGATTAGGCACATTGAATCAGTGGGGATTTGGTGAGTCAAGTTCTGTGTAAATTCCATTAATGAAAATGGGATTGCTCTAGCTGTGGCTTGCTTTAGTATAGTAAGTTATACTTAAAGTAGATCCACTTCAATCAATGGAGTGGGATTGAGAGAGAGGGCATATTTTCTTGGAACCACAGCATACAGGGATGAGAGGTTGAAACATTTCCTCCTCACTCTGGTCCGTGGCTGCTGCTATTAATACCTTGGGGAAAAGCCAACAGGACTTACCTCCAAAAGGTAATAGTAGATGGTAGATTATTTTCCCTGGGACTGTACTGGGGAGGGAAAATTTAAACTTCCTAGAAACTCTCTCTCAAAGTACCAATACCTCCCATCTCAGGGGATTGCAGTGACAGAAGGAGAAAGCATTTGGCCTTCACATCTTCACATGCTCAGGCCATGAAAAAATATTTTCTTTCGTTTAACTCTCCCTCGATTGTTTATGAAAAAACTTAGCATCCCATTTTGGCCCGGAGAGGATAATTTTAATAGCCGAACAGAGATCTGAATATCCAGTGTCCAACGGCAAAGCTTTGTCACAGAGGGCCATCCCAGACACAATAGCATAGAGCAATACCACACAGCTGTCCCCATTCAACCTTTAAAAAGAATTTTTTAAACAACAGAAAGACATAGATATCCATGTTCTTTCTAGTATTTGCAGACAGTAGATTAAGAAAATACTCTTTTAAATGAGAGCATGGGGGCCTCTGGGAGACATCATTCTAACTGTGCCAAAGATGGCTTTTTTTTCCTTCTGAATTTCTTTATTAATAAAAGCCACATTTTGTTTGTAAAACAAAACAGATTGGTCCAATGGCACAAAACAATAAAGCAAGGAAGGCGCTAGTTCATTAAACTGGAATACAGGGATTGGGTTACTAATTTGATGTTTTTAATTTCATGTTATGAATTACATCCTTTCAGAAAGTAGGAGAAAAATATTCCCCGTGACAATGGCTATCTACACACAGGAAGGTTATATATTACCCCCGAGGAATGAGAAGTTGAGGGAGTTGCTTCAGATTACTCCTGCTGCTCTGACCATTTCTCAGAAACAGAGAGTAAAATGTGTATATCAAAACCCACCTGATAATACTCTTCATAACATGGAGGACTTTTTTATTCCTTTAATGAATTCTTTTGTAACAATGCTTGAAGGAGAGGCTGTTGAACTCAGCCACTAGGACGGGAAGTTTTAAGAACAGACAAAAAAAGAGAAACAAACACAATCCCTTTTTCTTTTTGGAGAATTTATGTTCTAATGCCCATCCTATTCAAGATGAACAACTTTCTAACTCCCAGGAACACTGACCTGCGAGTAAGACCCATTGAACTCAGTGGAGTCTAGACATGTTTAAAATTCTACTGTGAACCATCTTTTCCTTCCCCCCTTCCTTCTTTTCCTTTGATAATGCCCCCCTTTCCCTTTTATTATCTTTTAATTTCTTCAGTTAAAAATTCTCAAAGTAATATTTGTCTCAAGTCCGACCAAGGCATTATAATTTGATTAAAGTCACCATGCATAGAGCGGAGTCCTCTAGTCCTGCCTCCCTCTGTCACTGTATCTTCAGTCACCCTATTAAATTTGGAGGGGGATGAGTTGAGGAGGAAGAGTCTCTGTTATCTATTAGACTGCCGCATGAGTTGGGCCCCCTGGAAAATCAGGCCCTGACCTTCATGAAGAGTGTCTTAGGTAGCAGACCGCCCCCCTCTTCAGAATCATTAGCCTTCCCATGTAGTAGGGTGATGAAATGAGGGATGGAGACATGAGTCTGGCACATGCCCCTCAATGCAAGATGAATTTATCTGGATTATTACATCTGAATAAGTAAATACTACCAAAATATTTCAATGCAGACATATTTTTCTTCCAAATCAGTTGGAGGTAATCAAGATATCTCTTTAGAAAGATCACATTAGTTATTTATTTATTATATCTGTTAGTCACTTAATGAAGTGGTCTTCTTTAAGTGGCATACAAGATTGAATATAAAAACAATGGTCTTCAACATGAATTAAGTGTTAGGAACTGGAACTACATGAGATTATCCTGATTTTTAATACTATTTAAAGAAAATTGTCAGAATAATATATCATAAAAAACCAAGCAGTACATATGGAGTATTTTTTCTCACTGTCATCCAAGATCCATTTTCTTTCTCAGAATGAAGCTTAAATACCATAAACTTCATTATTTCTCAAGGATCGGAGAGACTCTACAAGCCTGAGCCCTGTTTTAAGCTGATTGTACATTTTCGTTTTGTGCCTTATTGACTTGAAAAGTAATTAAGAGTATTAGCATAAAAGAAAAATAAAATAAAATAAAATGCAAGAGTGGTTCCAGTTGTGTTAGCCACATACTGAAACTGTAAAACACTTCTTTTTCATTACTAGTCTGGCCCTGTGAGCTTTTAATACAGCCAAGCATACATTTTAAAGTGTTTTCACATGTATATTTTCCGATTCACAGTATGCCTTAAATAGTCAGTGTGATTACTAAATATCTGCTCTTCTTATAGGGTCCTCATTATGAAGGTACTCCAACATGCAAAGTATGTACAGCTGAGGTAAGAGACTAACATTTGTTTGTTTTTTTAAAAAAATTTTTTGTATTGTTCATATTTTACGATTGCAAAACTCCTTGCAGACAGGAAAACTGAAATATTTTAAATCTGTGACAGAGGAGACTATGAACTTTAAACTAGAATGTTCTGGGATTAACTCCTCTCTTACCCACCAAATGGCCTTAGAGAAACCACTTCTCTTTTATTCTCAGCTTTCAACATATGGGAATCATACAACTTGATTCCTTTACAGAGGGTTGCTGTATGTATTACTGTGATAAGGTATGCTGAACTGGTTTGAAATCTGTGTTATATAATCTCCGTGTTGTTGTTATGTTATAATGCATACAATTTCACTTACTTTTTTCTGGTGGCATCCTAGATGCTGATATTAGTGGATGCTGTAATTAAGAGAAATGGACTGATCACAAACTGTGGCCACTGCCATTTCTGAAATGTTTATCTGTGATCTGTTAAGTGGTTACGGTTGGGGAGATGGAAAGCAAAATCCTTAATGAAGTAGAATTGTTAATACATCACTTTGTGAAGCAATGAAGGAACAAAGGTATTACTTTTGGAAATATGGTTACAATTATTAACCTTATTACATTACCAGCAATCTTTACTCATGCTTTGAAAGCATTGTTTTGGAGGGGCATTTTCTTGAATTTTGACCTTTTCTATATATTTTAAGGTTTTTTTAATTAAAAAAGGACTAGCAATGTGTTATTAAAGAATTTCACTTGTTTCTTTCAACTAGTGAACAAGTAGTGAACAATGAAAACCTCTTTAAAAAAGAAAAATACTGCTGTTTCCAAAATTTATTCTGAAATTCATAAACTGTTGGGCAAAGAACTTTCAGGTCAAGGAAATTACTTTTTCATGTAGTGGCTCCTTCCCTTCCTCTATATTTCTTTTATTTAAAGAGCAAGATGCTGCACTCAGCAACTGGTCGGCTGCTAGTTGCAGTCATGGCCAAAAATATTGACACCCTTGCAATTCTGTCAGAAAATGCACCGCTTCTCTAAGAAAATGGTTGCACTTGCAAATGTTTTGGTACCCACATATTCATTTCTTTGGTTTGAGTTGGAACAACACAAAAAAACAGAGAAGAAAAGTCAAATCTGATACAATTCCACACAGAAACCCAAAAATACACTGGCGAAAAATTTTGTAAGAAATTTTTAAATTGTAAGAAATAATTGCTTTTCAAGCATGTGATGCTCCTTTAATTTGTATTTAGACACACCTGTTGCAAGTAAGAGGTGTGGGCAATATAGTAATCACACTTGCAACCAGTTAAGAGGGAGAAAAGTTGACTCAACCTTTGTGTTGTGTGTGTGACACTGAACATGGAGAAAAGAATGAAGTGTAAAGAGTTGTTTGTGGATTTGAGATAAAAAATTGTGGAAAAACATCAACAATCTCAAGGCTACAAGTCCATCTCCAAAAATCTTAATGTTCCTCTGTCCACTACGTGCAGTATCATCAAGAGGTTTACAGCCTATGGCACTGTAGCTAACTTCCCTGGACATGGACGGAAGAACAAAATTACTGAAAAATTACAATGAATGGTGGATACAGAACCCAGATTAACTTCCCAACAAATTCAAGCTGATCTGCAGACACAGGGTACAGCAGTGTCAGCTTGCACTATCCGTCGCTATCTGAATGAAAAGGGACACTATGGTAGGAGACCCAGGAGGACACCACTCCTGACACAAAGGCATAAAAAAAGCAAGACTGGAGTATGCCAAAAATTATGTGTCAAAACCACAATCCTTCTGGGAGAACATACTTTGCACAGATAAGACAAAACCAGAGCTTTTTGGTCAAGGACATCATGGCACTGTTTACAGAAAAAGAAATGAGGCATTCAAAGAAAAGAACACAGTCCTTACAGTCAAACATGATGGCGATTCAAAGATTTTTTGGGGTTGCTTTTCTGCTTCTGGCACTGGATGCCTTGACTGTGTGAATGTTGTCATGAAATCTGATGATTACCAAAGAATTTTGGGGTGCAACGTAGTTACCAGTGTCACAAAGCTGCATCTCCACCAGAGGTCATGGGTCTTCCAGCAGGACAATGACCCAAAATACACTTCAAAATGCACTCAGAAATGGTTACAAACAAAGTGATGGAGAGTTCTGAAATGGTCAGCAATGTGTCCAGATCTGAATCCCATAGAGCACCTGTGGAGAGATCTCAAAACAACAGTTGGGAGAAGGCATCCTTCAAATCTGAAAGCCCTGGAGCAATTTGCAAAAGAAGAGCGGTCCAAAATTCCAGTAGAGAGAGGTGTAAGAAACTCATTCATGGTTACAGGAAGTGATTGATTTCAGTTATTTTTTCCAAAGGGAGTGGTACCAAATATTAAGTTAAGGGTGCCAATAATTTTGGCCAGTGCATTTTTGGGTTTCTGTGTGGAATTGTATCAGATTTGACTTTTCTTCTCTGTTTGTTGTTGTTGTTGTTGTTCCAACGCAAACTAAAGAAATGAATATGTGAGTACCAAAACATTTCTAACTGCAACAATTTTCTGAGAGAACGGGTGCATTTTCTGACAGAACTGCAAGGGTGCCAATATTTTTGGCCATGACTGTAAATGTCTCTAAAACTGTATGGGAGCATCAAAACCTGATGACCTCACAGAGTACCTGTCAAATTTGTATGGGGGCAAAAGGACATGTTTTCTACTGATTATTTTTCAGCCAATAACTGTGTCATAACATCTGGAGACATGGGAAATCTAGGAGACAGCTGAGTTTTGATCCAAAGGACATGCAGATCAGGGTCAATATGAATTGAAAATCACAAGAACCAGATTTCTGAAATATCTCTAGGTGAAATTTATAACTTATATAAATTTGTGAGGTTGATCATGAAGACCTTGAAGATCAGAGGCCAATATGCAAGTAGCGTGTTACATGTACCGTAGAAAAGGTTCCTATGTGTTTATTAACTTAATATTCACAGTTCTTGATGGAAGGTTTTTATGCATCACCATATAGTTCACAAATTCAAATGACATTTCAGACATCAAATGCTCCTTTCTCAGGTGCATTATGTGAGACAATCATTGTGACAGTTGCAGGTACAAATGTTTCCAAGGAATCGCTCAAGGGTTTGTTCTGTTTTAGAATGTTTACCTCACCTGACATATCTATCTTGGATGCCATCATGATTATTCATCTGGATGTTAGGCATGTAAGGAGGGATACATCATTTTGTCTAGGAAGAAAGTGTGGAAGAAGAGACGGAAGACAACACAACCTAGTATATCTCTGTAGAAAACTCTAGACAGTTAAATGATTACGATTGCATGATATGCATCATATTTTAATTTAGTAATTTATTTATCTATTGATGAATACTTATGGACTGCTTATAAATTGAAAAGAAGCACTTGAAGATGGCTGAGGAAATTAATAAATACTGCTGTGCAAAAATGGCCTTTTGACATTTGTTGGAAGAGAAATAAATGATGGGGGCAAAATTTCACAAGGAGAAGAAATTCCCCAACAGTTTTTCAGAAGGGAGGCCATTGTTTTTATTTTTAAAGGAGTTGTAACACTGTTTTTTCTTTTTCTCTTTGCTGAAAGATTTTTCAGTTTTGCATTCCTACTTCATGTGGCAACAATAACAGTTGGGCTGGCAGCTTGGTGATAATTTCGTTTCCTCCATGAAACCCTGTCTCTTCGGTGATTGTGATGGCAGGCAGGCAGCCACCAAAAAAATAAACCAGTGGCGAATGTGGGTGGGTGTGTCTGAATAGTGGCCTGCTATTTCTAGGGAAATAAGAAAAAGAAAAATCTCAGAAAGTTTCTTAGAAATGTTGGTTCATCACTTTTTGTCATGCTTTGAAGATCAGCACTTTCTTCAGAGTTCCCAAAAGTTACATTTTTCAGGAATTGTGTCTTTCTTTCTTTCTTTCTTTCTTTCTTTCTTTCTTTCTTTCTTTCTTCTTTCTTTCTTTCTTTCTTTCTTTCTTTCTTTCTTTCTTTCTTACATTTGTATACCACCCCGTTCATGCAAAAGCACTATTCTGGGCAGTGCAACAGCAGATTAAAACCAATACCAAAACTAAACAAACATTTAAAACACTCACAGTATAAAAAAAAAACAGAGGGCATCAAAACAATTCACATAAATGGCAGGACAGGAGATGAACCAAATTTCAACCTGGGCCAGTATGAATTGCCTCCCTAAACAAAAAGTCTTGAAGTTTCTTCTGAACGACAAAAGGGACAGAGCCAGGAGTAGCTGTTCTGGGAGCTGATTCCATAAGGTTGTGGACACCACACAGAAGGCCCTGCCTCTAGTGGAAGACTTTCAGGCCGGCCTCGGGGTGGCTACCTAGAGAAGCTTGGTCTGGGAGGATTTGGTGGGTCAGGCAGATGATATAAGGGTCAGATGTTCCAACAAGTAACATGGTCCCAAACCTTGGAGTGCTTTATATATATAAGAGAGAGAGAAAAAAAAATCTTGAACCTGATCCAGGACACAACGGGCAACCAGTGCAGATGAACCAGAACTGGAGTGATAGGCTCAAATTTGCTCACACCAGCCACCAGCCTGGCTGTCACGTTCTGGACCTGTTGTAGTCTCTGGGTCAAGTTCAAGAGGAGCCCCACGTAGACAGCATTGCAATAGTCAATCCAAGAGATTATCACCACTGATGTTCACTGATGTTCACCAGTGTTCTTAGGGGAAAACTCAAATAGACTTTTTTTTTTTTTTTTTTTTTTTGCAAATCCTTAAAATAGAGTTTCTTCTCTAAGCCCTGTTAGAGATATGAGGGAAAGTAATGTAGTGTCCAGCTTCAGGAATGAAGACTATGTCATGATTTTGTCTTCCCATTTCCCAAAAATGTTATATCCCCAAAAGGGAGCGCCAATCTCCCTCTCCCTCCCTCCCTCATTCTGAGAACACTTCAAAATTTCCAGCACAACACTACGTATTAATAAAATCATCAGTAGAACACACCTGAAATCCAGTTGAAAATTCCTATATGATAATTCTGTTTCCTGTCATGGGGATACTTATTTGTAAAGTCTTGGCTTTTTAAACTCTAACAGAAAGAGCCATTCATAATATAAGCCCTACCCTAAAAATAAGCCCTAGTTAAGTGAAACCCCGCCCTCCACCATTGTGCAGCAACCAGAAGATGACATGACTGTATTTGAATAAATGTAGATTGTTGTACGTGGAAAAAAAAACCCATCTCCTGAAAATAAGCCCTAACGCGTTTTTGGAGCAAAAAAAATAATATAACACCCTGTCTTATTTTAGGGGAAACACTGTATGTTATTGAAGAATTATGGTTGCCACCACTTCCCCCCCCCATCTTCTGAGATGGCCCTCTTTTTTAATACATAGATGGCAGGACATACAATGTGTTCCTGTCTATGCTGGGAATTTAGCCAGAGCAAATGTGGGATAAGTTGTTTCAGATCTTTTTGAAGTGTTCCCAAAAAATTGCTATTCCCATATTTGGGATGCAGAAAGCTTTAGATTTAAAAATTTCTAGTGCAGCAGCAATTGAAACAGACAGCTTTCCCCATGCTTAGTTTCCTCATCTTATAAATAAATAGATTTGCTCAAAGACTCCTCAAGACTCTTGATCAGATATAATCTTACCCGTTTCATCAATCTCATGGAGGAAGTGATGGTATCAACCAAGGTTCAAAATGCTGTAAGTTCAAGCTTCCAGGTTTTGCAGAGCTCTTATTGAAGTGCAGATGTTCAAAACATTAATTCCTTAAACAAAATATGAACTTATATGCCCAGGCCAGTTTGGTTAACCCATGAAAGGTGAGTGTTCATTAGAAAAAGAGCAGGAAGTTTGCAACAGGAACTCTGTGAACTGGATTAGAAGGCATCTGGCCTTTCTTGGAGGAGGTCAGGTTGCACAACTCCCTTCACCAAAGGAACGTGGAAATAATTTCAACCAGATGTAAGACTGGATGCAGCTTGAGATGTAAAGAAACTAGTTCTTTCCAGTGTAGAGATAATCAACCTTACAGAAACTAAAGGATAGAGAAGACAATGCAAAATCTTTGGTCAGCTTTCACCTGAGCTTTTGCTAAGCAGGAAGTCCCACTAGCATAGTAAAGATAGATTACATATGTGTTGCCATTGCACACGTGCTGGTCTCCATCAATTACAAAAAAATATTCCTCTACTTTGACAGTGGTAATCTTTGTAGGTTGCTAGGCTGGTGAGACTTACCATTCAGCAGATGGCCAATATTCCTGACCTATTCTATTTAGATTCAGTATTGCCTTGCTCAGCTCCTGGGACTTTTTGCTCGGTAAAAACTCAATGGGATCTTCTGTTTAGATATGATCAGCACATTTTGTATACATTAACCAGCCTGCACATGCGCTAAAGACTCTGTCCATGTGCAGTATCATCCTGATGGTGATTCATATGGAATGTTTCGTTGTAAATGGGCTTGATCTTTAATTAGCTCCCTCTACCACCAACTTGTTGGTTGTGCTACTTCACATAATTCAAAGAACTGCTCTTGCAAGTTGATTGTGGGTCAGAAGTAGAAAGAGGTTTATCATCAGAGTGGGACCTGCTATAATCATCTCAGTAGTTTGCTAATTTCATGCTTTTGGGGCCACTCCATATTCTTGGCGTATCCAGTTTTCCACAAGGAGATCAATTCATTTACATAAATGCTTGCCATAGATTTTAATACATGGGTATTTAATACATTTCATGATTCTCTGTATCACACATGAAACAAATCGACAGACAGACAAAACTGGCTGTGGCAGGCTATGATCAAGATAGTTGGTACTCAGCATATTTTTCTGCATCAGTTGATATCATAGTGCCATCAATGAAAAGTTCTAAGGTCAGGGTGATATGCATAAGGTCTTACCACTGTGCAAAATGAGGCAGTAGTCTTTGTTGTTGATGGAGGAGACCTCAGTTCCTCGAAGCGAAGTGGCTGTCTCAGGTGCACTGGAGGGGAAGACCCTCTTTCTTTTGCTAATGCTGACACCCACCCACCCACCAACACACAATTCAATTGCCTATCCAGTTTCTGTACATGGAACGGAAGGGCCGTCATCTTGCTCTTTACCTCAAGCAGCCAAATACCCAGGGCCAGCTATGCTAAGAATCCTTGCGGCTGCAAGATTGGAGCTTCAGATGAGGAAAAAGAGCACAAAGCTTTTTTTTTTGAAAAAAAGGAAAAGAGAAAGAATTATGACTGAACATTTCTAGTTGTCAGCGATTTAAAAAAAAAACCAAAAACAGCTGAATTCCATGAATTCAGGCTGTGGATCTTCGCCTCCTAATGGGGCCAACTGTGCTCAAAGATGCGGCTTGGTCAGCTGTGTCCTTTTTATAAGAATTAATTGTAGGCCCAAGTCAAAACACATAGCTTTACCCTTTTGTGCATCTAGAAGGTTTAGCTCCAGCAAGCTACAGGGACTCTTGAGTGACCTTGAAGACTCTGCACAGAAGCAAAATCCGTGAGAACATTTTTTTCCCTCCCATGATTATAAACTTTGCCCAGTGATTTTTTTCCACAGAATTATATAATTCTGCATGGTAGTTAATGAAGTGCTGGATGTTAGAAAAATAACTGCAGTGTTATTTTGCCTGTGGTATGTTTTCCCTTATAAGGCTTAATATCTAATTCACTTGTGGGCTGTGATCTCTATCATGCTGTAATAAAAATAGTTAGCACTTTTCACTTACCAAAAAAACAAAAAAAAAACATTTTGCAAACATCTCATTATGAATCTTCACAACATCCTTGCGACACAGGTATGCAGGTCAATTCAATGCTCTGTTTCAATAAACCTCCAGTGCTCAAGTAAATTATAAAATGGGGAGTCATTATATTCACTCTAAAAAAGAGGGGAGGGGGACATTCATGAACAAAGCCTCATCCTATTCATTACAGCCCACCTAAGGAAGAGATTAAAAATTGTAATAATGATTGCCAATAGTAATATCTAGAGAAAACCACTATATTAGCAAGATATATCACAGTACTGGATCATAGTGCGCCCAGTGTTTCACTGGATCCCTGCATCATTTATCCTGAACTATTGCACATTAACACTGACAGAAATTAACCTTTGTCATCCAGATGATAGTACATGTAGCCAATGAATAAATTAATGAATAAGCAAGTAAGAAGTAATGGCAAACTCCCTAAATGCTAGCGCAAAACTGACATTTGATGTTGAGTGTTTCCACCATTCAATAAAGATCTGTTTCTTTGCCTAGAGATCCTTCCCTGATTATTTGCCTGATCGTTAAGAATATCAGTTCTCTGAGTTTTTGACTCAATTGTTCTCCAATTTAGTGTTATTTTGTTTTTATCATTTCATCGTAATTTTATTATTTTAAACTTTTGGCCTTATTTATTTATTTATTTATTTGCAATATTTTTTAGCTGCACCATTGCCAGTGGCTTCTGGGTGGCGTACAACATTAAAACTTAAAAACATTAAAAACATTTTAAAAGACAATATAAAATAGCATATATTAAAATAATTCTTAAAACATTAAAATTAATAAGTCCTGCTGCTCATATGGCCAGCTAGGGAATATTGTTTAATTAAAATGCTGGCTGAACAGAAAGGTCTTTGCCTGGCGCCGAAAAGCCAAGAGTGTTGGAGCCAGGTGCATCTCTCTAGGGGAGGGCATTCCAAAGTTGGGGGGCAACAACCGAGAAGGCCCTATTTCGACATGCCATCCCCCTCACCTCTTTCAGGGATGGCACCTTCAGAAGGGCCTCCTGGCCTGATCTTAGAGGACGGGCAGGCTCATATGGAAGAAGGCGGTCCTTTATTGTACCTGCCTTTATGATGGAACACTCAGAGATTTTTTTAAGTGAGAAGTGATTTTTCCTTAAATAAACAAATGGATTTTTGAAAACTGAATGAAATGCAACTACGTATTGGATGGAAAGCAAAAAAGAAGGAGCATCTTGTATGCTTGACTTCTCCACTCAAGCCCTTTTGTATTGACATGTCCATATCCATCCTGGATGTTAAGGGCAATGTTTTACAGTACAGGCAGTTGCCACAAGAAACAAATGTAGGGTGGGGGGGATTAAAACACCAGTATGTGGAGAATACCAAGGGACGTGGTGGCGCTGCGGGCTAAACCGCAGAAGCCTGTGCTGCAGGATCAGAAGACCAAGCAGTCGTAAGATCGAATCCACGCGACGGAGTGAGTGCCCGTCACTTGTCCCAGCTCCCGCCAACCTAGCGGTTCAAAAGCATGCAAATGCAAGTAGATAAATAGGGACCACCTTGGTGGGAAGGTAACAGCGTTCCGTGTCTAAGTCGCACTGGCCATGTGACCACAGAAGATTGTCTTCGGACAAAATGCTGGCTCTATGGCTTGGAAACGGGGATGAGCACCGCCCCCTAGAGTCGAACACGACTGGACAAAAAATTGTCAAGGGGAACCTTTACCTTTACCTTTACCTATGTGGAGAATATGATAGAGAAATAATTTCTTCTAGAATCATAGTTCCTACCACAAGTTGGAGAATGTATGAAGAGGGCAATACAACCACACCTTAATTACTTCATTACAGGCCCCTACAGGATTTCACACAAATCCCCATTAAGTTTTGCTTGTGACTTTCTAAGTAGAAGTATCCCACTGAATTTGACTGAATTCCAACCCTGGTCTGAAAGATCTACTTTCTGAAATCTGGAAGTACATCTTTCAATGCTCCTTCCTCTCCTCTTGTATTGGCAATCTGTTGTTATTGCCTGTTTGTTACGTTTTGGTCCTGCTTTCCCTACAGTGAGCTTAAGATGGCGCCCATAGCTCTCTTCCTCCTTATCGTTTCCTCAGAAGAACCTTGCAAGGCAGGTCGAGTTAAAAGAGGATGCCAGTCCGAAGGTAACCGAGTGAATTTCATATCTCAGTGAATATTCAGATGCCCCAGGCTGCAATACTGTAGCTACTATGAGTACGCAGATGTGTGTTTTTTGGGTTGCAACTCCTAGAGTTCTGGGACTTTACTGGTCATTATACCATTCTAACTGTTCCTAACACTAGTACAGTGTTGTGATTTAAGCTGTTATCAGACATACATTTTGTCCCTTGACTGGTGCTGAGGCATGCAGTCACTAGTTCGCTTTCCTTTTGCAGCTGCTGATGGAGGGCTATAGCTTCATCACCTAAGAAGAATGTGGTGGGTGTAGGAATGTCTGGATGTGTAAGTAGTGATGGATGATAACCCAGCATCTTAATCAAGAAACTATTTTATGAAATATGATTCAGATTTGCAAAGGGGTAGAGTTTGGAGGAATAATAAAAACTCTGCATCTCATGAATGTGGAAAGGTAGTTGTTTAGATCTAGAGACTTTTCCCCTCTTTTCTTCTAAACTGTCTTGCTGTTGGGCAGAAAATGGACTTGCGTGGTGACCCTTCTGTGTTTCAGGCAACTCTTTATATATGAGGCCGCATCTGATGAAATGGGCTGTCGTGCACAATAGCTTACGGCCAATGAAACTTGTTAATATTTAGGGAGTCGTTTTCAAAGAGGTAACTATATTAGTCTGTTTCAGCAGACGTAACAAATATAAAATAAAAATAGGAACAAACGTGTGCTACTTTAAAAACAAACAGATCTGTTAGTCTTTGTGTTCTCACAATACTTTTTGTTTTGTTTCGATTATTTATTCTCTCTGCACCAGTAGTATTATGCCTTTATCAGAGGTGCAACCTTTTTGTTGAAAATATGTGGTCATATTACATTTTGGAGAAGATGTGGCCCGTGACCAGTCAGGGGGGTGGGGGGGGAAGAGAGTCAAATTTTGCTCCTAGAGTTGCCAGAGCTGTCCATAATTGCTTTATAAAGCATGCCTTATCTTCTGTTTTCGCAAGCCCTGTATTGTTGACCTCCTACGTGTTCTCTTTGAAGAAACTCTGTTCATTAAGGAAGCCAGGCAGAAATGTCTGATGGCCATGTAGCTGGCCACACCAATCATGCAGGCAATCAAGCTTTGCACATCATGCTGAGGCAAGGATACCAAGAGTTTTTGTGCACTCAGAAAAAGTATACACGATTAAGACATACCAAACTCCATGTTGTCTCCTGTTCTATTCTGGTCAAGAACACGTTTAGTGTCTTCTCTGACCCTATTTAATTTATAGCAGTGGTTCCCAAACTTTTTTCACTTGTATACCCTTTGGTAACAGGTCAAGTTCATAAATTGTACCTCTCACACCAAAATAACAAACCAGTAGATATGTATCCATTTCTTATGTTGGCCCACTTGTCCCTAGGCTTTCATTAAGCTCTGAGCATCTCCCAGACTAGCTCCTTCCCCAACCTTCCCCTACCTTCTTCCCTTTCTTGAAGTAACTGGCAGGGCACAACCACAGAAGCCATAACCTTCTCCCGCCAGCCCCTCTTCTTTTCCCTGCCAACCCCACTGCATTCTGCTAGGGGAGCCCTACTCTCACAGGATCATAGAATCACAAAATAAGCAAGCTGGAAGGGGCCTATAAGACCATCAAGTCCAAGTCAATGCAGCAATCCATAGCAAAGTAGATCTGACAGATGGTTATCCAATTTTATCTTGAATGCCTCCAGCACTGGAATACTCAGCACCTCCTGAGGTAATTGGTTCCATTGTTGTAGTGCTCTAAGAGTTAAGAAGTTTTTCCTGATATTCAACTTAAATTTGGCATTGTTCACCTTGAGCCCGCTATTACACAACCTGCACTCCAAGATTATTGAGAACAGATCCTGCACCTCCTCTGGATGACTATCATTCAGGTATCTGAAACGTGCTATCATATCTCTCCTCAATCTTTTTTTCTCAAGGCTAAACATGCTGAGTTCTTCCAGTCATTCCTGATAGGGCTTGGTTTCCAATTCCCCAATCATCCTCGTTGCCCTCCTCTGAACTTGTTCCAGTTCATTGGCATCCTTCTTAAAGTGCAGTGTCCAGAACTGAACACAATACTCAAGATAAGGCTTAACCAGTACTGAATAGAGGGAGACTAGTACATCATGGGATCAGTCATCTCTGTGTTCCCTCTGGAATGTTTTCAATTTTTGAACTTGTGAACATGGCAAAATACATCCATCACACTGTCCAGTGTGAGTAGCATATGTACATTTAAATTACCATGTTTTCCTACAACAAGCACAGGGGTATCTCTCTGGTAATTTTCCAGCTGCTTGTTTAATTTCAAAACAAATATTTCACATTTATTTCAGGTGTTGTTTGTAGTTGAGATTTTTTTTAAAAAAATGTGCATTGACACCTAGACAGAGACAGATGCTTTCCCTCTTCACTATTAGATGTTGATGGTTTCTCATGCCATCATTCAGCTATTTCTTCTGGCAAAGCCAGAATCCAAGAAAGAGTCTTAGAGAAAAAAACAAAACCAATCAAGTGTAAGCAATTTGCTGTTAGTCCTGTTGTCTCAGGCCAGATTGATACTTTATTTACTTCTCCCTGAAATATCTTCTGTCATAAGTCTATCAATTCACTACCTCCCAAGATTAAATGCTGATAAACCAAATATCCAAAAATTCTTCCATATCCAGAAACTTTTCATAAGGGTTCTTTGTGAAGGTATAGAAGAACTGAAGGTTAGCACCTGTAGAACTGGAATTTTGCCTCCTTCATTAAGGTGGCTTCTATTTAAAGTTAGAAAGCAATGCGGGATCACCTGTATTTGCACCCTCTTAATGTGGAGCTTGGATGAAACAGAAGGAGTGAAATGGAGAAAATATCAGAAATATATTCTTCTGACAAAACAAACATGTAGAAACAGGAGATCCATGTATAATGTGGGCCTAGATCAGAGGTCTCCAAACCAAGGCACGAGGGCCACATCTGGCCCACCTTGCCTTTTTATTAGCCCTGGCATGCCTTGCGGGCAGGTGCATATGTGTGTGGGAGTGCAGGAGTGTAGATGTGTGTATGCACGCATGCACATGTCTTCCTTCAACCCTCAAAAATGTCGAACATATATGATGTGGCCTTCGTGCTGAAAGGTTTGGAGACCCCTGGCCTAGACCATGGACAACAAACATTTAAGGCTGGAATCCTAAACATTAGCATTCTCCAAATTGATAACCTTTGAAGTTAAGAACTGGTATGCTAGAAATAAATGAAAATTGTTATTATGAAAATTTCTGCAAAATGAAATACTATTCATGTTATTTTACTTTAAAAAGATCACTACTAAATGTAGACAGCTCCTGTGTCTCTGAGGTGAACTCTTCATACCTAGTTAAAACATTTCTTCAAATGTTTGCCTATTTAACTGAAGCTTAAATACTTTCTTCCCATTGAATGAACAAGCTAGTGTGGTGTTGTGTACACAGAGGTGTACTAGGAATTCGGAGACTTGGATTTAAATCCCCAGTTGGCCATGAAAACTCACTGTAGGATGCACCGTTTAAACCACTCCTTAAATATCTCATATATCTTGTGAACTCTATTAGGGTCACCATAAGTAACATGTCACTTCACAGCATATAACTTTTAAAAAGGCACGTTTATGCTCTGCTTTGCACATACTAAAATATGAAGATTATTTGGAAATTCTGTGGACATGTCCAAAATGCTCAGAAAATGTTTTCATACCATGGGATGCCACAGAGAAAAACGTCTCAGGGATAAAGGGATGGGATCAATGCATGCCCATGTACACTAAGAAAAATGTTACACCTCGGTCAAACCACTTTCAGCAGTCTAGGAACCATGCTCTGCTTCCATCATGAGGATAATTTTTTTAGAAGTCTGTGTTGAGAATTAGCTAAAAAGGAAAACCTGCATATTTCTCTCCAGTCAGGGCACCTACAATGCAAAACCAAGATACCCTCAAGGCACTTTTATACATTTATTAGAAAGCAAAGATTAGAACCATTTTATGGAAATTAAAGATAATGTGGAACATTTGTCAACCTCATAACCACACATAAATGGGGAAACAGAATAATGAACAGCTTCCCAAACTGCATGCAAAATGGCTGCAGGCCATTCAGGTTGTGACTACCTGTCTATTATATGCAACTCTTTACATGAGCATCTTCTTCACATGGTTTGCTTCAACTCCTGGTATTGGAGGTCAAAACCATTCCATTCTATCAGCCAAGAACATTGCCCTAGCCACTTCCTAAATATGGCAAGATATTCTTGCTTCCATCCAGAACATTAGACAAATTCAGGCCTTTTTTCAAGAATTTGCAACTAGCTCCACCGAGAGGTCTACGGAACATTTGGGGATGGACTGAGGCAAGAGTCCCTTAAAGATTGTCTTCTGCAGTGATCATATGCCTGAGCCATCCTGCCACAGTTTATGCTAAGAGTACAGCCATGCTGTCCATGCTTGCCGTGACATTCTAACAGCTAAGTCCAAGAAAATAACTTTGCCAGGCCTTGACGAGTCCAACCGCCAGACAACTGTGATAGCACAGCTTGGAAGAAAGATTTCTCTTTTTTTAAGTGGCAAGTCCTCTTTGGAAAACCAATGAGATGTGATGAAGGAGGAATGAAGTGAACTACTCCATTAATAACACTCTTACAATCCATAACACTCTTACAATCACGTCATAATTATCATAGTAGTAGCGATTAATCAGCTAATGGAAGAGTCTCACATTTTCCTCAAGAATCATGTAGGGGTTTTTTTTTACCACTTGGAGGATGTAATATGCAGGAAACAGCAGCAGTGTTTGTGGGGAAAGATCTGGGGCTGTGCTTTACCAGCTGAAAACAAATGTGGCCTTCATGTGCCAAAACTAACTAAGCCCAAAGGAGGGCCTTAGAGCTGTATAAACTGAGCACCTTTCATTTGAGCAGCCCATTCTTTAAATTGCAAAAGTAAGTTCTGTTAAGAGAACCCTGCTGCTACTAGTGGATTCAGTCTCTGACTAGTGCTGAGTACCCTTCGACTTTGGAAAGAAATCACATCCAGACTTTTATAGGCATTGCTCTAGAAACTGTACAGCAGCATTAGCATTCTCCCAGTTGTTTTTTCTAGACTGCCCTGCCGTTCTTGTCCTCCCAAGGACTGCTGCTCCAGGCTCCCTAAACTGGCCTGATGCCTTAGATAGGGTGGATGCCATTACCACAGCACAAGTATGGAATTACTACACGACAGTCAGTTTAGCTTTTCTTTTGAATATGGAGTGGGTACTGAATGTCTCATGCTGGACCTATGCATAAGGATGCAACAGTAGAAAGAATAAGAGTATAGAGGTACAGCCACAGTCTGGCACATGTGAGGAGGACCTCTTAGATTCTGCATCACCACCTTCTCTAGCCAATGATACCAACAAAAGCTGGAAAATCCATAATATGCACAGGTATGGTTTGCCTTTTCCTGATAGAGGAAGCAGGAGACAGCCAAGGCAACAATGGCTAGGATGAAATGAGAAATGGCCACACATTTGTCTATAGAACAGCATTACCCCACAAAATACAATTCAGATGGGAAGATAATATGACTTTTCTCCAGTGATTAACTGAGCAATCTTGTAATCGAAACACTTGTAATAAATCAACGCATCAAGCTAACATAGCTAATATCTAACTATGACTGCTACTGCTGCTACCACTAAGACAGTGGTCAGGGAATGGGGGTAAATTACCCCAAATGGGGTAAAAATGAAAATCCGGGGGTAATGAGGACGTGACCCTAACCCCCTTCCCTCCTCCTCCTCTTCCTCTGCCTGGAGGGGGGGTCCCTGGCTGACTGATTGCCCCTTTTCTGTCCCCTTCTCCGGCCTGGCTGCAACCGAGCCACAGCGGATGGTGGCCAGCGACGGGCCCCGGACGGCAGCGTACAGCAGCCACGGCAGCGGCGGCACGGCCAGCCATGGTGGAGCCTCTCCTTCCAGTGCCTGGAGAGGTCGATCACGGTGGAGGGGGTGGGCATGGCCATGCCAGTGGCCTAGGCCAGGCTCAGCCTTCCGGTGCCAGGACACCACCCCATGCCCCGTCCCCATCCGAGCCCGTTGGGTGGTAGCGGCGCTCGCCCAGCCATGTGGCTTCCTTTGGCGGTGTCTCCACGCTGGCCAGCTGGGCCTGGTGGAGCACCCCGCCCTCCGTGTGGCAGCTGTCATGGCGCTTCGACGGTGAGGCCCACGGGAGTCCTGACTCCAAGGTCTGATGTAACCGCCTCAGTGAGCAGCCGCCGGTGCCGGTGTCGGAGCGGGAGGTGGCATCGGGCACTCCCAGCAGGCAAGCCATCTGCTGCTCTTTGACGGCCACTGAGGAGCCACCTTCCAGTGGAGAAAGGGAGCCGCCCCCATGGGGCCAAGGTCTGAGCACAGCCCTGCCAGGCGGAGTAGGCAGAGGTGGCCTGGGTGTGGGTGGCGAGGCTTCAGCAATGGCACTCAACTGGCTACGCGTGACTGAGATCCTTCCTTTCAAATCAAGGGGTTAATGTCAGCGTATATAAATTTTAGGGGGTAAAAGGTTAAAAAGTTCCCTGACCCCTGACCCCTGCACTAAGAACAATTCAACTGTGCTCTTTTTGTTTTATCCTCTGTTGCCTTTAATTGTATAAAGGCCGAAGTATATCATCACATCATTGTGCCAGGATTTTCTCAAAAAACAAAACATTCCACCATCTGTAACATTTAAAAGGGACAACTTTTATGGTAAAAGAAGACTGCTAAGAGCAGAAAATTATGTTACGTAATAGGCAGAGCTCGGGAAAAAACAGTTATAAATAATAAGTTCTTTCCTTTTACAATTGCTAGACCACAATTAAGTTATCCTATGATTCTTAGTTAACAAGGGGTAGTTTTATTCCTTTTGCAAAATAGTTATCATAGTAGTTACTATGATAAGTTCCAGAAAGTGCTTGGCTTCTCTACCTAGGTGAGTTTGTACCAGAGACCAACAGCTTGCAAACTTCTCATTTTTTAAAAAGTAACTGCCAATGAACAATCCTATTTATTTGTTGATAATGTAACATTATAAATTCATAATAAAAGTATAATTAAAATGGTAAGCCATTCCCTTGGGAGGCCATGGGACTGTAATGGCAGTGGATTACTTTCTAAAAGTAATATTCCTGTAAGTGCATTCTGGTTACCAGAGATGCTCCATGCCTCTCTCACTTCTTCTGGTTGTGATAAGGCTGAGGAACTGTCATTGAACGGAAAATGAATCAATTCCAAGTGGCCAATGATGTGTGGGGGAAACAGGGCAATGTGTTTTGTTATGCTATATCCTCATTCAGATGTTATGCCTTAATCTCTGTAGAGCTAAAATAAATGGTAGGGATGAGGGCATGCAGTGCAATCCTGCCCTCTGTGTCCCCACTCTACCTGAAAGTCTTTCAGACCTTTGTGTGTTCAATGCAAAAGTTTGCAAAGACGTAAGTACCTTCTGCTGAAGATGCTTTTGCAGGCTGTCACGTTAACATGCAAAGGTCTTACTGAATTTCAGGTGGGGTGGGAACATAGGTGGCAAGGGTTATAAGGTAAAGGTAAAGGTTCCCCTTGACAATTTTTGTCCAGTCGTGTTCGACTCTAGGGGGCGGTGCTCATCCCCGTTTCTAAGCCATAGAGCCAGCGTTTGTCCGAAGACAATCTTCCGTGGTCACATGGCCAGTGCGACTTAGACATGGAACGCTGTTACCTTCCCACCGAGGTGGTCCCTATTTATCTACTTGCATTTGCATGCTTTCAAACCGCTAGGTTGGCGGGAGCTGGGACAAGCGACGGGTGCTCACTCTGTCACCTGGATTCGATCTTACGACTGCTTGGTCTTCTGACCCTGCAGCACAGGCTTCAACGGTTTAGCCCACAGCGCCTCCACGTCAAGGGTTATAAGCATGTGTTCAAAAGCTCTCTCTCTCTCTCT
This sequence comes from Pogona vitticeps, assembly GCF_051106095.1. NCBI lineage: Eukaryota > Metazoa > Chordata > Lepidosauria > Squamata > Agamidae > Pogona > Pogona vitticeps. The sequence continues at coordinate 89,197,729 of NC_135786.1, read as the reverse complement.
CTCTCTCTCTCTCTCTCTCTCTCTCTCTCTCGCATTAATGGGCTAGCATTAATAAGTAGCTAATGTTGTTTAGGATTTGCATCGCCTAGCAGAAGTCATACCTCAGTTGGGCAGTTGTTCTGTGGTGAATAGCCACAGCCAGGAGGAAGCAGTGCTGGGAAAAGTTGCTTTTTGGATTATAACCTTCCGACATCCCCAAGTTGGGGATTTCTTGTAACCATTTTTTAAGCAAATGCTCACGCTTTGTGGGGACCTTTCTTGTGCTCCTTCCTTCCATGTCTACTCAGAAAGCTGAAGGGCAACGATGTTAGAAACACTGTATGTTCTACAGTTCTTCAGAACTGCGTTGGTTTCTTGCAATCACTGCCCAAGGGGCATTAAACAGACTTTCACTTTTCAGGGTGCAGAGCGGTGACTAGAAGATATCAATAACAGGGACAAGCTGAGACTGCTTTCCTGTAGCTAAGATGTACAGTATACCAAAGCTGTCAGAATAGCATGGGGGAGAGACCCAGTAATAAAGACATGGTAGTGTACACTTGCTGTGTGTGTTTTGTGTACCATCAAGTGAGAAGCGACTTACAGCAGCCCTAATAGAGCTTTCAAGGTAAGTGAGGCAATTAAGGAGTAATTTTACCAGGTCCACATCCCTTCTCTCTGAGTTTTCATGGCTGAGCAGGGATTTGAACCCAGGTTCCTGAGACCTAGCCCATTACTCTGTCTATACAGTATATAAACATCTCTCTCTCTCTCTCTCTCTCTCTCCCTCTCTCCCCACACACACACTCCATTCAGGCATAATGACTGAAGAGGGTACAGATCTACTGTGAAGATCCACAGAGTGACACTTCTATTCATTTCTAGTTCCGCCTTAGCATTGACACATAAGTGGAACTGCAGGAACAGCTCGCCTACAAATATATTTAACTACTGGGATAATCCCTTTTTTATTTTTATTTTATCTTATTTTTTATTTGCAAAATGTATAGCCTTGACAGTCACTATCCATATGCAAAATGAGGTAGATAACTGGGTTTTCATTAATTTTCAGTAAATGCCTTAGCTGGGAACTTCTGTGCATTTTTCCAATGGAAGAGTTTCTGATAGTGGTATGATGATAATTCTAAATTTCCTCTTTGCCCTGCAACTAATTCTTAGTATTTGGTGAAATCTTTTTCTTTTTCTTTTTTACTTAACTATTATTGGCTATTATATGGCCTTATAGCATTTTCCCCTCCCTGTGGAACCATGAACTAAATCCACATGGCAATACAAGCTGCTCCCCATCTCTAGTTTCTTTCCTCTTTGAAGTGATTAGAAAACATCTCTTGAAAGCAAAGGTGTTTATTTTACTTAATATCAAATGCTTTGAATAAATGAGTTTTATGTAAGTTTTCTAAACATATATCAACAAATAACCCTGTAATGTTAGTAATTTTTTATTAAACCGAGGAAGAAACATTAAGGCCAATTTAACCAATGCTGATTCAATCCTTTTCTTTTGTTTTTTCTTTCTTTTGTTTTTTATTTTTTGCATTTCCTACATCATATTCTGAATGAAGATCTCAAATGATATCAAACAAAATGGCCCAACACTGTGGCAAATCCCCTAAATTAAGTCCCGTGAACAGATAATATTTTCACTTCAGAGAGGCACACAAAGTTAAGTTGGTTCATAACACACAAAGTCTCTCTCATTCTGTCTCTTTCAAATTAATTGTTTGTTTACCTTTCAGTCACTTTGAATCCAAAGACTGGTTAACAATAATACATAATAAAAACAATATTATAACATAGCCAAAAAGAAAAAAGAAAGAAAAGCCTAAGCTAGCCAACACAGAGTTTTTGGCAGTATTATTTGACAAAAACCTTCAAAATTATCCGTGAATACTTCACCTCATACTCTTAAGATTACTTTTTAAATTATTATTTGATGGGCAAAAGTCAACAGGAAAACCAAGGGCACTTAACAAGAGGTTCCACAAATTGGTGCCACTTCTGTAAAGTTCTTATTCCACCACATTGCAGGCAGTGTGGTAATGCAAAAGAGGGCCTCAGAGAAACTCTTAATGTATAGTTAATTTTGTGCAGGGCTAGCTGGCTTTCACAGCTGACAGCCACACGCACCATTCTTCCGTTTCAGTCACAAGGTAATGCTGCGACAAATGTTTCACCCACAGGAACTTAACAGATGCTTTTCTGGATCACTTCATATTTTTAATTTATTAGATTTATTAGCTGTTTAGCTGGCTGGATAACTCAGTGAGTTAGGTATCTGGCTGCGGAGCTAGAGCTTGGAAGTTGATTCTTCACTGTGTCTCCAGGGAGAAGAGTCAGCCTGTGTGGACTTGGGCAAGCTGTTCAAGCAAGCTCCAAAGTCACTCCCCCCACCCCAGAAGAAGGGAACAGTAAAACATTTCTGAGTATTTTCTACCTAGAAAAGCCTGAAAGGGGTTGCCATCAGTCAGAACTAACTTGACGGTACATTGTTTTTAATATTTTTAAATAAAACACAGTTCTCTAAGTGATCTACAGAATCAAGTATAAAACAATATTAAAACAATACAACAAAAGGAGAATTAATAATACAGTCCAAGGTCACTGAACAAAGAAACAATTGCCAGCTCAAGTATAAGTCAGTTCATCACATAAAGGAGATATAGCAATTCATGGAAGGGGTGGGGGAGACTGAAAACTATAATCAACAGCAACTAGGATCAAATATCAGCACAACATTTTAAAAGCCTCAGAGAAAGTTTTTAAAAAGTCTTTGCCTGGCACTGAAAATACAAAAGAATGGATGCCAGGTGAGCCTGTTCGAGGAGAGCATTCAAGAAATGGGATAGCACTGCTGAAAAGGCCATCTCTTTATTAGCCAGACTCCAGACTCCAGACTGAGGGGACTCAGGCTACAAAGGACGAAAATGTGCAATTCAGGTCAAACTATATTTTACAATTTACAAATAACCCATTGTTAGGGCTATTTGTAGGAATGAAGGAATGACTTAAGTAGCAATAATATCCAATTGTCACTGCAGGAGCTTTACTACATCTATGGTACCTAGTTTGCAGATTAGCTTTCTTTTCTTTCATTCATTTTTTGTGACTGGTCATCAGGAAGTAAGTCCAGGCTTCATTAGTAAGTATTGTTATGCTGACACAAAGATCTGCCTGAATCATGTCTCTGGAACACTAATGGATTTCAGGTTTTAATAACAGCCTGTCTATAATGGATAGTTTGGCTCTCTTCAAAACATAAGTTTCAAACTCTAGGAAATTCAGTCACTTTGGTTTCAATTCTCAGTTCTCATCACCATCATCCTAAAACTGCTGGAACAGAACTTATGAATCATTGAGTCCAGCTCCTAAAAAGGAGGCACAGTAGGAAATTGAACTCCCAGATGCCTAAACTACTGAGCTATCCAGCAGTTCCCCTATACACCAAATTAATTAGAACACTAATTCTTTTGGTAGAGTATTTTAAAAATTTAATGACTCAGTGATGTTGCCCTGTATCTAATGGTGTAATTGTTGCAACATAAGTTTCATTATGCTACTAGGTATACATTTCAAGCATTAGCATTCAGGTGCTGGAAGGGATTCTATGTATCATTGAGTCCAGCTTCTATCAAGCAAAGAATTTGAGAAGGTCAATCTGTGCTTTATAGGCTACAGCAAAACTTTTGACTGTGTAGACCCTGGGTTGTTCTGAAAGAAGTGGATGTGCCTCAGCACTTGATTGTCCGGATGTGTAACCTGCATTGTGGACAAGAATCTACCATTCAGATAGGATATTTATTTATTTTATGTGTTTAAAATATTTTATCCACTCTTTCTCCTTGAAAAGGCAGCTTGCAACAATGAAAGACAATATTTAAAGTAGAAAACATTGAGTATACAACAGTGGTTAACATCATTAAAACACAATCTGGAGAGACAGAATGGTTTTCTGTAGGCAAAAGTGTTGGACAAGGGTGGATTTTCAAGTCACCGTATCTGTTTATTGTGTATGCAGAACATATCATATAGAAAGCCAGAGTACATTCAGATGAAGGAAGAAAGAGAAATGGAGGAAGAAACATCAGTAATTTAAGATATGCAGATGACAGCATCTTACTGGCAAAAAGCAGCAATGACTTGAAATGGATATTACAAAAAGTGAAAGAAAGTGCCAAAGCAGAACAACAGTTTGAAAATTAAGAAGACAAAAATTGCAACTACAGAAGAACTACATTACTTTAGCATTGCCAACGAAAAAACTGAAATAGTGAAAGATTTTGTATACTTTGGTTCAATCATCAATCCAAATGGAGATTGCTGCCAGGATATGAAAAAAAAAAAAGACTGAGACTCGTAAGGGCAGTGATGAAGGAATTAGAAAAGATCGTCAAATGTAAGGATGTGTCACTGGAGATCAGGGCCAAGATTATCATCACTACTGTATTCCCCTACTTTCCAGTTAATAACATTGTAAATCCTTAGTATAAGTAAAACCTCAGCTAGTGTTATATTAAAAGCATTATATTATCCATCCAAAATCACCTACCCAAACATCTGAACACGTATAACCATTGCTGCAGCACAAAATTTGGCCAATTGTCTCGTAATATAAGGGGTATTGTCAGAAAGTAGGGGCTGTTTTATCGTGTTTTAATGGAAATTCTATAATTCTGCCTGATTTTACGAAACGACAACTATATGTATGTATTTTATATTGATTTGATTTTACTGGTCTTTGACCGTAATAAAGTATTCATTCATTCAACAGTACTGTATTCAGGATTGGTGATCACTATGTATGGGTGTGAAAGTTGGAAAATGAAGAAGGCTGACAAGAAAAAAAATATTAATTTGAAATACGGTACTGGACAAGAGCTTTGTGGATACCCTGGTGTAACGGAATGGTGCACCATTGGGTTGTAGAGCAAATCAAAGCTAAACTATCTCTGAAGGCAAAAATGATTAAACTGACACTGTTCTGCCTTGAGCAGGCAAGACTCTCTGAAAAAGACAATAATGCTAGCAATAGTTGGAGGCAGCAGGAAAAGAGGAAAACTTAAATATGAAACGAATTGATTTTCTAAAGGAACCACAGTCTTGAGTTTGCAAGAGTGGAGCAAAGCTGTTGAGGACAGGACATTTTGGTGATCACGCATTCATAGGAGCACTATAAGTCGGAGATGACTTGACAGCATGTAACAACAATAAAAGTAAGGGCAATTAAGTGATTTAAGCCAACTGCAATATGTACAGTTTAATACTGCACGGAAGGAAGGAAGGAAGGAAGGAAGGAAGGAAGGAAGGAAGGAAGGAAGGAAGGAAGGAAGGAAGGAAGGAAGGAAGGAAGGAAGGAAGGAAGGAAGGAAGGAAGGAAGGAAGGAAGGAAGGAAGGAAGGAAGGAAGGAAGGAAGGAAGGAAGGAAGGAAGGAAGGAAGGAAGGAAGGAAGGAAGGAAGCCCTGTTTGCTTTAATTTCAGACAAGAGGAAGAAAAAAAGTACAAATGCTATTGTTGTTATGATCTGTCTTTATGGGAACATTCAGCATAACCTCACATTACTGAGACTAATTATTTTGGCACCTTATTGGCAACTAGTGCTTAATAAAAAGAACATGTATGGGATCTAAACACATTCTTGGTTTCATATCTTCTTCCTTCCTTTTGTACTCTGGAGTTTATTTATGGCTAAACTGAAGCTGAATGTCAAATCTGGGTCCCTCAGAACAAAATCTTAATAATTAACTGGCAAAACTGAACATGATCGCTTCTGACACACCTACACTGGTAATTATTGCTTTGAGGCCATTTACTAATGAAATTAATGTATTCATTGCCCTAACAAATTAGCATAACTCATACATAATGCCCCACATTTCAAGACCTTCCCAGAAAAACAACACTTAATAGTGCAGAATGAAATGGCAAGGGCATGGCATGGAGACAACATGCGCTGAATGCCTACATGTTAAAAACTGCCACAACTAAAAGAGTATTATAAAACAGAATGTAAACGCCGTATGCACAGTAATACCATTAATGAGATCATCAAAGCCATGCTGTTTATTATTAGTTTTGCACTTCAAATACTCAGATCTTATGAGTATTGTAACCACTGAATTAAATGAGCTCAATACTTCTTATTGCTATACAATGGCAGAATGATTCTTTGTAGAAGTAGTTACTTCTTTCTCTTCTCCCCCCCCCCCTCCAGTTTGTGGATGATATTTCTTCTTTCAGAAGGATGAGTGCAATATGGTAGTAGAGATGAAAAACTTGCAGTAATGGATTTTTTTTTTGAAAAAATAGTTATCAGTTTTGTTGCTCATGAGGTCCATAAGGGAAGTGTACGCCTGTCTTTCAGTGCCTTCTCATCAGGAGAAAACTACAAGCATCATATCCTTTTTCCTTTTCAAATTGTGTGTAAGCAACTGCACACAATTAAAAATGCATACATGTGAAAAACCCTCACCAATACCAATTGGTGAGGGTCAATAGGAAAAAGGGCATTTTGAAAAATGTGCAAAATATGTATATTAAGTAAAGTGCATATCAATATGTGCACACATTTCCATGCAGGAGGAGAAAAAAGTAATGTGAGCTGCTTCAAAATTCGGATTAGCCAAGACTGTTGATGTGATTATAAGAAATGCAAGGAAAATGAAAAAGACTGAGTTTTCACACCCTATACAGTTGTGCCCACTAATTTCGAAAAGAGCATGATTATAAAAAGGTAATACATATGTCATCTGGTATCCCAGAGGGAATGGATTTTTCACACTCTTATAGTGGTTTATCCATATTCATACTGCAAACCTGGAAGGAGAAATGTGCACCCTCCATTAATCTATGGATTGATAGGGCTGCATTTCTTTCCATGTTTGAACATGTGGCATACAGAATTTGAAATTTAAGCCTAGATTCTTCTTCTTCTTCATTTTTTTGCTTTTTGGGACATTGGGACTTTTAAAACAAAACTGTTGTTATTGTTTCTGTTATTCTGTGCCCTTTCCCCTTTTTAAGCATATCTTACTTTCATCACCAATGTGCTCCAGTTTTTCTTCTACTTTTATGACTGAGCATCTTTGTGTACATGGTGGTTTTGATAAGAGAAAGAAAGGCAACAATTTTATGCAAAATATATTTGCACAAATCGTAGACCTTGTGCAAAATGAGATGTATGCAGCTTTGTTGCATAGACTCTTAAGGATAATAAGCACCAGAGGGAACAACTGGCCAGAGAGCTCTCTGCTTGCTATGTTTGTGCTTTGCTTCCCAAAATGTAATAGTTTTTATCTTTTGCATATATTATGGACATCTTGCATAAATTAATGACACCTTGATGAGAAAAAAGAGCACATTCTGTCTCAGGAGATACCTCCGCTGCAGACAAGGGATTTCACAACCTTAAAAATGGCAACAGAGATGTTATATCATGTTGAGACAGGCATGAATCAACAAGAACAAATAATTTAGCAAATATTTTTTACGTACCTGGCATTTACAAAGAACCTTTATATCCCTAGTATATTCATGCCAAGCTAAGCATACTCAAACATTCGCACACAAACAAACACATGCAGCATCACTTCATAGGTAAATAGTAATGCATGCATCAGGATGCCACATGCTAACATGAGTAAAAGCACATCATATATATTGTTATATGGGAAGCTCTGTAGCCAGGAAGTGGGAGTCAATAGTTGCGTCCAGTCCAAAGTTGAGAAAGGATGTCAGAATTCAGGATTGTGGGGTATGAGGAAGAGGTGGGATGAGCAGAGGTGATCATGTCTTCTACTAAAGTACTATATGTTCCCATCATTTCTGCCTATGCCCTTCCAATTAATGGTCAGTCATAGTACTAGATAATGAAATGTTTATTAAGGGTTTTCATAATGTGTTTCCTCCTACTCCACCAAAAACAGCTCCATGGAAGCTCTTTTTGATACTCAAATATTTAACAACCAAGCCTCTTGAACTTTTAGCAACTGTTGACTTAACTACTTACCATGAAAGTAGTGTTTTTAGTGGTACTGACATCTGCCAGATATGCTCGTGAACTGTGTGCATATGTTGATTCACCACTCAGCGTTTTTGGTTTTTTTTTATAGAGACAAACTATGTCTTTATCTGGACATATCCTTCTTATCTAGAGTCGTCTCTGATTTTCATCTGTGTCAGGACGTTGTACTGTCTGCATTCTTTCCCAACCCGCTAAGAGACTTAGAACCTCCTTAGGCATCAGACAGCTGCTGGCTTTCTATGAAACAAAAACTCAAGCTCGAAGGAAAGCCCAAGATTTCATAGGTTATGATGGTCAATATAAAGGGCTCTGGGTAAAAAGAAATGGTAAAAGCACGGATCTTATAAGAGCCTCGTGGCGCAGTGGTTAAAACGCTGTACTGCAGCTAAAACTGTGCTCACGACCTGGGGTTCAAATCCCAGGTAGCCGGCTCAAGGTTGACTCAGCCTTCCATCCTTCCGAGGTCGGTAAAATGAGTACCCAGCTTGCTGGGGGGGCAATGTGTAGCCTGTATAATGAAATTGTAAACTGCCCGGAGAGTGCTTGTAGCACTATGGGGCGGTATATAAGTCCAAAAATAAATAAATAAATAAATAAATAAATTTGAAGAAATGGTAGTACAGAAGGGAAAGGTAGATGAAAATAAGATAACGAAAGAAATAACAAGTAGAATTTTTTAGATATTAATAGAAACAGATGACTAACAAGATGTTCTTAAAACATTATGGAAATTTGATTTGGGAGAAGAAATAAGTACCAAGGTGTGGAAAAATGGCCCGAGTTCAATCCTGATGGGCTCAGGTAGTTGGCTTGAGGTTGACTCAACCTTCCATCCTTCCAAAAACAGTAAACTGAGTACCCAGCCCGCTGGGGTAGGCAATATGTAACCTGCACAATTAAATTATTAGCCACCCAGAGAGTGTTCTAAACGCTGTGGGGTGGTATATAAGCAGCACACTTTATTTTGCTTTCTAAATTGTGACAAAATGTAAAACAGAATCATATCATCTTTGTCCATGATATAGTGGGGAATGAAGATGGTACTATGCATGAATCATTTGTCTTTCCCAAAGAAAGAGCTAAGAATAGTTACTGCATTGTTTTTAGAAGGTTCTGTGGCATAAAGAGAAGTGATGCACTAATACCTGCATTTCACAGTAACTGAAATCTGGTAGAAAGTTCAAACTGGAGTAGTTCCACTGAATCAATGGAACGTCTGGAGGAGCTAACTCACCAAATCCTCAATGATTCAGTGGGCCTACTCTTGTTGTGACTTACAAAAAAGTGGGTAAAAACATTGATCACAGTGATTTGTGCTCTATATAGCTGGTAGTTTGATTAAATGTGTGGCTGTGGGTAGGTGTATAGATGTGTTGATGCAGCTATATTTTTAAATACAGGTACAAATTTAAAATTAATCTTTCATTTTGGCAATAAGACATTTGAGACAATTTTGCCTTGACTGCAGCTCATATTTAAGGCTTTTTATGGGATTCTCCAAAATGATAACTGGATTATGTAAATGGTGAGCAAGTGAGTTTATTTGGGGGAACGGATTAATTTCTACAAAGAGAAATGTGAAGGTGAGGCAATGTTAATGAGCAGGCATTTTTGTAAGTGTGTGCCAACTGGTTGCTGGGTTTCCTTTTCAGCCAAATGAAGTTGGAACTCTGTGTATATTAGTAGCAGCAATGCTATTAATTCATCAGTTCTAATGTTAGGAAAAGTACCAGTTGTAAATAATGCAGTGTTATGGGAATGTTTACTTCTATTTCTTTTTATTGAGAGGAGCAACAAGAGAGTGAATGCAGATAAGCTATGTGTCACCAAAACACCTCAGAATTGCTTTGATATTCGAGACAAATTGTGTGAGTCTCCCCCTCCCTTGCCAAAAAGAATATTAAGTTCTTAAAATTAGTCTCTAGCAGAGTTAATTTATGTTCCAATAAAGGTCTGTCAGGACTTCGCATCATCTTTGAGGAAGGAATTGTTAAAACGTAGATACAACTCAAGTGCACAACTTAGCCATTCCTGATTGTTTTCCTCAAGCCATTATAGCTAGCATTAAAATGTTTAGGGGAACTGAATTTTTGTAAAATGGTAGCATTCTTGAAAAAACTCCAGTATCAGAAACAGATCTTATGGGGAATGTGTGACACTCATTTATAGAAGGAATATTCTGCCACTTCCTCCTTCCCCCTTCCCTTCCAGCCATACCTCCTACAATGAAAGGCATAGCACGACATGTCAATCCATCTTCAGCTTCACTGGCTGTCACTTAGAATGGGCAGGAGCATCTCAGGATAATGCTGTCACATTGTGTTTTTCGAGTTCTTAATGGATGAGGAAGGATGATAGGGTGGCCACTGAAGTATCACCAGAAAAAGAAGAAACACATCACCAAGTAAAAGGATAAAGAAGGGAAAGATTTGCATATGCTGATGTATAGCACTTGTGACCACTTGGCAATACTTATTATGTGAAATAAAAATACTCTACATTTCGCCAGGGATGATGCTGACTTGGAGACCTGTCTGCTTGTCCATTCTGCTGTCCAGATGCTAACTGTTGATGGGCCCAAGGGTTCCCTTTATTCATTCTTGTGGTTCCTTATGTTTAAACCAGGTTTATAGAGGACTAGAAGAAACAAACAAACAGACCATTGTCTGTCAGGCCTTCAAATAGAGGATTGTCCTCTGCAAAGTGGAACATGGGGTCACTCTAGCAAGTGGAGCAATATGGAACTACTATTACAAACAACAATCCTTCCATGACACCCCAAATCAGGTGCTTCATTTTGTCTGATAATAGAGCTGCCCCATAACAACTACGTAATTTGGCTTTGAAATTGAAAGGAGTAGCTTGAAATACTAAACATTTTCTATGTAACCTGTGTCAGGACTTGAAATAACAAATCCTCTGAAAGCCTGCCTAATAACACACAGAAACACACCAGCTGTCCTTCCTGAATATATTCTGTTTGGCTTAAACAGTCAGATCTTGAGGTTTTCTTGCACGACTCTGATGTTTTGGTGTGGAAATTGTTTCATGCAAAATGCTGCTGTATCCAACTGCATTTCATAACATTATTTCATCAGATGGTCTTAATTTTCTGCATGACATTATCTTTTCAAGCTGACATAAGATTGGGCTGTGATATTTGCATATGCAAGATGGAACTGTGCAGCTGAACTATATTCCTTCCTCAGTGTGGTATTTCAGTGTTTGACTTGGGGGAATCAAATCATCAAGCCCTTCCAAAGAATTGCTTTAGTTTCCAGAATAATTTCATTGTTTTAACTAAAATAATATCCGGAACTAATTTTACAAGATTTGGTGTTTTCAAAGTAAACTGTGCGTAGATCTTTTTTTTAAAAAAAATGGCCGTTACTGGTACCGAGTTCAGTTCCTAAAGATGATGATGATGATAATGATGATCATGTATAAACTTCATACTGTACCAAGAAGATGAGGGACAAGTCCCTGCCCTGAATTTGACACAAGAGAAAAAACAGAAGGAGCGGGAAGAACTACAATTACAACAAGAAGATAGGCAACACGAATCTCAGATTTAGCTCTGTTATTAAGCATGATGGATTATAGAATACCTGTCCCATGAGCTCATGTTCTCTTATTTACTACAGAGGAAGGGGAAAAGAAATGGATATGGCTAAACAAGGATAGATCTTGGAAGTAATTGGGTTACCAGTAATTACAGTGGCACCTCGACTTAAGAACTTAATCTGTATTGGGACTGCGTTCTTAAGTCGAAACGTTGTCGAAACGTTCTTAAATCGAAGCACCATTTCCCATAGGAATCCATTGTAAACCATTTAATCTGTTTCTGCTGTTTTTCATTCTTAAATCGAGGCGCTGTTCTTAAGTCAAAGCATTAGTTCCCATAGCAACTAATGCAAGGCCGGTTAATCTGTATCTACCACTAGGGGGCAATTTTTTTCTTCTTCTTTTGACCTAAGGTGAACTTAGGTCAAAAAAGGGCAGGAAAGTTCCCCCCCCCCTTTTTTGGTTCTTAAGTCGAGGCTCCATTCTCAAGTCGAAGCAACTTTTGCAAACGGAGCTGTTCTTAACTCAAATCATTCATATGTAGGGACATTCTCAAGTTGAGGTATCACTGTATTGATACATTGCATTGTTACCTAGAAGTAAGAAAAAATTGGGGAATATCCTCTGATTCCCTCCAATAGGCAATTTTGATACTGCAGCTTGGAAATGTTTGCCAAAATAAAGACAAATGAGATTTTGCTTATTTGCAATTGGTAACAGGATGACATAAAATTTTAAAAATTCCTATCAAGGCAACTTGTAATATTTGTATATAGCCAGGTGTTACTCATTACTTAGTAATTTAGTTACTCATTACTAAGTTACTCATTACTAAGTAACTAAGTAATCACTAAGTTACCTGTTACACCTAAAAGTAACTAAGTTAATAATAAAAAATAATTTCTAAGATAACTTGGTTGCTTGGAGTTAGTTACTTCTAAGTTCTGGCCATTACTCATAACTAGGTACTTTGGGGCAATCAAAAGTATAAGTATGTTATGTTTCAAAAGTAGTCTAATAAGGAGTCTACTTTGAAAGTTTGGGGGGCAGGGGATTATATTTTCTAAAATTACTCTTCACAGACATTGTAAAACAATTTTAGAGGCATTTTGTTACAAATTTATCAAGTAGAATTCCATCTGGGGGTCAGTTCTAAATGGCAAGTGGATTCTTGTTTTTGTATTTTTGTTCAAAATTTTTCAAGTTGCAGTATTGAAGTTGGCCGCTAGAGGGTGTTAGAGGCCCCTAGTATTTTTCTGGCATGCAGCAAATGGCAACATAGTTATGTAGCAACAAACAGTACAATTATTTCCTTCTGCCAGCAATGCAGTGATAATGAAAATAGCAACCTGGCTGTCTCAAAGTAATGAAAAATGCAACGAATTCCATTTTAAAAAATGCTCCAAGCTATCAACAGAGGTGAATGATGTTCAATTGTTTTAGTTACCTGAAATTCAAGTACATATGCTTATTTACAAGCAGGCATGCAGGCTTGAGTTGCGGGACTCACTGTTGAGTCAGACTTAAGTGGCAATACTGACTCAGCTCTGGGGTGTTTTTCAATTACTCTGACTCGACTTGCGACTCAGAACCAATCCACCCTTCCCTTTTTTTCTTGGGGGGGGGGAGAGCTTCTTTTTAATAGAAACTTGGGACTCCAGAGCATTCCGACAGAACTCACTAGGCGGGGAGCACTCAGTTCAAAAAGGAGAACAGGAGACTGGGGAATGTTCAAGAAGGTGGAGCAATTCTTTATAGGGAAATTAGAAGTCTAGTTCCATCTTTATGAAAGTCAAACAGCTAGCTTATTGTCCAAAAGAGAGAGATTGGAACGGTGGGGCTGTTTTCAGATTTCCTCTTCTGAATATATCCTTGGAATTGCATACACCTGATTGCCAACAGTTTTATTTAGCTCCCACAGTCAGGAATGGGCATTGATGAGGATAGCAAATACCTGAAAGAGCCTGAAGTTTTGATCATTAGCTATGTGAGAAATTATTGTGTTGGAAAAGCCAAGCTGGCTAGAGTCAAATTTCATATTCATCTCCTTTCGAGTTTTCTTCTTTTTCTTTCTGCCTCTAATATTCCCTCATTAACTCTTTGAAAACAAGAACACAGAGTGACCTTGTGGATAGATTTATGAACACTTACACAGCCAGCTATTACTTTGTAAATAGCTTTCCATCCCACCCACCCCCATTGTAATGCTCTAAATTTCCATATATTTTAAGCTGTGATTTCCATTCTTGTACAAAGCGTATTAAATCTTGGACAGAGATTGTTCTGCTCAGTCCTGACTACAAGCTGGTTATTAGGTTGGAAAGGAAGGCGTCCAAATCGGTGGTTGCTTAAGGGCAAGAGAATGAATGCTTTATTAAGGGAGTGGTGAACAGCTAGGCTTCATTCAAGGCCCCCTCTGATGGACCCTTCATTGTAAGCTACTTTTATTTGGTTTTGGTATTAAACCTAGAATTGCCAGGTCAATAACATCCCATTCCCTGAGATTCCAAGGCCAAAATTTGAGATTGGGGCTTGGGCTTTTGTTATATTACTAGAGTGAATGCTCAGTAGCAGGGAGCAGGAAAGGGGATGGAGGGTGAGGAACTGTTTCTGAGGTAGGGGATTATGGACCTATGCAGAAGGCATTCCACTCCCTACCTTTTTCCAAATGGCATGAGGGGTGCAAGTGCATGCACTCCTTCACGCTCTTTGCTCCTTCTTTCTTTCTTTCTTACGTTCTTTCTTTCTTTCTTTTTTAAATTTTTAAACAACCATCAAAAGGATACAAATACAGGGATGGAAAAAGGGGTAACACAACACAAAACATAAACAGGGAAGTATTTGCATTCATATACAGTGGTGCCCCGCATAGCGAGGTTAATCCGTTCCAGATTAACCCTCACTATGAGGAAACATCGCTAAACAGGACGGAAAATGCCATTGGAACGCATTAAACTTAGTTTAATGCGTTCCAATGGCTTCTATACTCACCATTAAGCGAAGTTTCCTCATAGCGCCGCCATTTTCGCGCCCTCAGTAAGCAAGGGCAGGGCGCGAAAATGGTTGCAGTGGCCATTTTGGATCATCCGGCGGCCATTTTGGAGCCGCCGAACAGCTGATTTCCCAGCGTCGCAATGCGAAGATCGGTAAGCGAAACGCTTACCGATCTTCGCAATGCGAGTTTTGGCCATAGAGGCCATCGGTAAGCGATCGCATTAGCAATCTCAAAAAAGAGATCGTTATGCGATTTCGTCGTCATACGGTGCACTCGTTAAGCGAGGCACCACTCTAGTATCTAATATACTGTACTCTTGACTCCATGGCTGTGATACAGTGCTAGAATCCATAATCTATATTATATTCTCTACTCATATCTGTTTCTGGGCCCAATCATAAAACGTTTTCCAACTTTCTTTAACATATGTTCTTGGGTTCTCGCATAATGCCTCTGACAATCTATCCATTTCTGCGATATCTAATAATTTTTAAAATAGCTGCTCTTTCTCCGGACTTTCCTGATTTTTCCACTTTTGGGTCCACTTCAGCCTTGCAGCTGTAAATATGTGCAGCAACATATATTTAATTTTTTATCAACAATTTCTGGCATTATATTCAACAAATATATTTCTGGTTTAAAAGATATTTCTTCTTATACAATTTCTTGTGTAATGTCTTTTATTGGTCTCCAAAAGCTTTTTGCTTTATCGTATGTCCACCACGTATGAAAAAAAGTTCTGGGTTACAAAAAACACTTCCAACATGAGTTGCTAGCCCCCAGCGTCCTTTTTGCCACTTTTACAGGCATAAAATGCCATCTATAAAACATCTTTAAAACATTTTCTCCTAAGTTTACTGGTTTGAGCCATCTATAGTTCTCATTCCACATTTGAGTCCAATCGCCTATATCTATATTATAACCAAAATTAGTGGTTATTTAAGTGATTTAATCATCACTTTCACCCTTTCGTCCTCTAAATTATATTCTAACAAAAAGTATACACTTTTGTGTAATCTTATCATTAGTATAAATCCACAACTCATCCACCTGTACCTTTCTTTTTCTTTCTTTCTTTCTTTCTTTCTTTCTTTCTTTCTTTCTTTCTTTCTTTCTTTCTTTCTTTCTTTCTTTCTTTCTTTCTTTCTTTCTTTCTTTCTTTCTTTCTTTCTTTCTTTCTTTCTTTCTTTTTTTTGGAGTGCCAATACTTCACATGCACACAATACATATAAACATCTTTTGCTGAGCTATTGAACTCCAGAACCAAGTGACAATTAGGAGAGATCTGTGCCCAAGTTGTAAAGCAGGGGTCTCAAACATGCAGCCCGGGGCCCATTTGCGGCCCGCTGGATGATAATTTGTGGCCCCCGCCTTGCCTGCCACCCCAAAGCGCCCACGCGTCCTCTGATGTCAAGAGTAAAAAAAAAAGCCTTGCCTCGCTCGCCGGCTCTCTCCCAAGACAGCGCCTCTTGCACTCTCCATCCAGAACTGCAGCCTGCCAGCCAGCCCACCTGTCATGGGGGGGGGTAGTTACTGCAGCTGTGTGCGCCTTTTTTTGAGGGGACCCTCAGAGGAAGGTTGCCAGACCTCTGTGTGTGTGCGTGTGGGTGCGTGTGTTTGCGTGTGTGAATTCTGTGATTTTTATTTTATTTTATGCCATGCCCTCCTCCCCCTGGCTAGGCGGTTGCTGGCACTCCCTCCCTTCTCTACTTCTTCGTCCTGCTGCTGGTGGTATTAGTGAAGAAGGAGCTGGAGGTGGTAGTGGCCAGCAACAAGGGCTCACGGGCCCCTCCTCCTCCTTGGAGCCCCATCTGGGCAGCTTCCTCGGGCTCTTGCTCCGCTTGGCGGAAAATCTGATGCAGCCCAGCCTCACCCAGACTCTGCTTCCAGCGGCCCTCAGGTAAATTGAGTTTGAGACCCCTGTTGTAAAGCCACATCCCCAAATAAGACAATCACTTTTTCTAATGCTGCTCCTAGCCTGAAAACCAGGGAATGTAAAGGAGTGACCTGAGACAATCCTGATAGCTATATCTTAATGTGGGCATGGGAGCTTCCATAATATATCCACCCTCCATGCATAATATTCCTTGAAGATTCATTTATTGATTCATACCTCTGTTTTTCTTTATGTATAAGTAACTAAAAAGGTGAATTAATTTAAAAACACTGGAATGCTACTAGTCACTGGCCTGTACCTAGGTGGTGAGACCACTAGCCCTGTAACTAGAAAAGCAACTAAAATCAATTATAGTTACTTGAGGAAAGAAATGGCCTCACCACCTAGGTAAGTACTCAACCCATCCCCTGCTCATCTGCCGGTGGAAAGGAGTGTGTTTAACTCTTGTTACAATCAGAAAGATACTTAGTTGTGTCTTAGTTGTTGTAAAAAGGAATTAATTACAAGTGACATGTTACTTGTAGCTAATTACTTCAAGTCCCTGATGAGAACTAAATTCAATATGTCACTAAGCAGACTGAAGGCAGTCCAGTTTTCAGTGACTCACACTTCCTTCTGTGGAACAAAGTAAATAGGCTTTGAAGAAGTATGCAGTTAGATAGGAGCCCAAAATCCTTTCCTGTGACAGGGGAACTTGGGGTCAAACTAGACATTAAAGGGGTTGTGTATTTCCTGTCATTAACCAATTCTGCTTCCAACAACGAGATCTCAGAGATAAGAGCCTCTGTGTTCAGACTTGCAAATCAACCCAATGTGTTTTCCAACTTTTTCCCCAAAACAAAACACATAAAATGCAAGTTGTACAGATGAGGAAAGTCATGTGCTATGACAAACAGATACCCTTCACCACTTGAGGCAGAACCTCTTCCAACAATGTGATTAAAGTGCAATTGAGTTTTACCCTTGGTCTTCAGAGACTGGCAAGTACAAAGTACAATCCTAGGTTTTCCACACATTTGAGAATAGGCTTTTTGCCTGTAAAATAATAAAGAAGAAAATCTTCTAGGTATTGAATATAGAGAGACACCATAATTTATTTCCTAATTTGTAAACATTCACAATACAGATTACCCAGTGATCTGAAATACTGAGATTGTATCTATTCCAGGTACACAGCATGATACAGTGGATAGAATAACAGGATCAGACTTAGAAGATCTCAATTTGAATCCATGTTGCCCGTGGAAACTCAAGGGGTGCCATGCATGAAACCAAGGTTCCCTCTATGGTGTGTGGCTGCGCAAGCACGCATGACGGCACCACCACCCCTTCGTGCAGGGCCCATCTCCCCCATGCACCCACAGCAAACATTTCCACCCCTTTTGGTTCCATTTGCAATGGAACTGCACGGGGGAGAGGGGTTGCCTGCAGGTGGGGCTGAAAACTGGAGGGAATGTTGCATACAACAGCTCCTTAAATATCTCATTTACCTTAAAAACCTTATTAGAGTCACTAAAAACTGAACGCAACTTGACAGCATATTATATATATTCCAGAATATATTCAGTTTTGATAACTGAAGTTCTCAAAATCAGGAAGCAGATTTTGGGGTTCATGAAAGGGCACCAAAATATTGAATTGGTAGGAGAATGGAGATGTGCCTGTGGGGTTTTCTGCTTCATGAATACTTTTCCTCCCTGTAGGTACTTGAACCTTGATCTGGATGAGTGCGAGTTGCCATTTTCTTCTTCAGACAGCAAAATATCTTATGCTGGGCCAGTCATTGTCGCATGATAATGTGTTCCCTCATTCCTTTTATGTGTTTAGCAAGGAACTATTGGGGAGATTGACATACACTTTGTACTTAAACTTCTGCTTTATCTGCTTTCTTCTCTTAAACAAGAAGGTCTTAAAAGCATCTTCCATTTTCTTCTTCTTCCCCATCATTGCTTTTGCACTGTGTATTTCGCAGAAAATTCTCAGTGAGACAAGTCTGCAATTTTGCAACCTTGCCATGGAAAACGGTATTTTAAAGAATATGGGAAGGGTTTTTTGGATGGAGTATGCTAAATGCAGAAGAGCATCTTTGTGAGGCTGGGGTGAATGTGGTTCTATCTAAATACTATGATGAAGTGTTTTATGTATGTACTGTCTGCAGTAGGAAGATGTGAAATTAAGAAGAGCTGTAAAATATAAAGTCTCAGATCTGCATATGATTATCTGCAGTAAATTGAAGTAAATTTACTTTATATTACTCAAGGAGTGTTTTGAGCAGTAAACCAAGATGTGTTTTTGCTTCTGTTACTGCCTGTATTTTTTTTAAAGAATTGAAGGTCAGGCTGGGATGCCATGAGCTCTTTCCTTTGCATTTCAGAGAAGGAAGAAGCAGGAATTTTAGAGAAGGTGGAAGCAAGGGGCCAATAGTTGGGCTTTTAAGGGACAAATAATTCTTATAATTCTTTTATCACCCAACATCTGAAGAACTCAACACTTCTGCAAATTAAGTACTGTATTTGGCATGATGACTTTAGTTAAGGACAGAGGGGCTTTCTGGGCCAACTGCAAAGATGCAATTCAGGGTGGGAATAGAAGTAAGTAGATTCCCTCTATCTATTGTATGCACAAAGGGTTTCCACATGACTAAAGGAGCACCAGAGCCATACCACCATCCTTTCCACGCCTTCTCCATTTCCAACTCTAGGGATGTAAAGAATACTTGTCTAATTTTAATTTTCATCAGTGTAGACTAGACAGTCTCAGTGAAACGTCTTCAAGCCTTGCACGATTTGTTCTCTCCAGATGAGACTGAGGCCTCCTTGACCACTGCAAATTGCCGCAGCAAATTGGTGTTCTTCCCCTTTGAAAATTGAAGCGGGGAGAGAGAGAGAGAGAGAGAGAGAGAAATCAAGAGAGCACAAGCAGAGAACTTTAGTGGCTCATTGTCGAAACAGATGCAGACCAATTTTCCAATCCATAGAATGTTTAAAAGTCCAGGCAACAAAGCAGCAGCCACCATCACTATTGCATTACTTGCAACACCATCTGAATTACTTGCGTTAAAGAATCATTTGCACTGAAATATTATTTGCTCAGCTTTACTCAGAGGGAAACTACACTGACAGATACCATGGGAAGTGCTCTCTGATTGGGACAGTCAGGTCCATATTACTTTCCACTGATTACATAATGTACACATCAATGCAAATCATCAAAGCATCACCACCCCACACCCAATCCATACTTTTTTCTTTCACTGCTGGGGCTTCTCCTTTCCCCCCTCTAATCAAAATGCATTCATATCAATTCAGATGGTGTGATCTCTTGAGCTGATGCAGCTTCATTCCTGAATGGGCATGCTCTCCCAGCTTCCTAGTTCAAGGTTGGGAGAAGGGAAGTAATGGGGTACATGCAGGGTGTCAGTTCCACTCAACTGAGCACCCCTTGTCTCCAAACTCTGTATTTGTATTGTTATTTTTAAAAAGCTTTGGTGCTAGTTCTGGTGCACTAGGGCACCTAGCAGATCCAGAGGAAGGAAATTGGCAATCAGCCTTTGCTTACATGACCAGATGGTGGAAGTCCATTTGCTTTAGCTGACAAGTCAGGAATTAGAGAGGACAAAACTGGCAGCCAGGCCTTGTTTGCAACTTGTTAAGACAGCTCTAATGTAGCTGACTACAGTAGAGCTGTCTTAACAAGCTGCAAACAAAAGTTAGTTGGCAATTCCTTCCTTTTTCTTTCTGCTGACTCCTGTGTGGTCAGATAAAGTGAATTCACCCAGGGAAATCCAGTTTTCCTAGTGTGAATTCACAGCAAATCACTTTGCGTATAATCATACCTTTAATTCACGCATGCATGTACAAATCATTCTTGTACTTATTCACTTATTTCATCAAGAGTGCTGTATGTTACCTTGCCCTCTTGCAAGTAAAGAAGAATAATGTTTTAGTTTCTTATCCTCAGGCACAAGGACTGCATCTCTATCCAGGACCCATGTCTTGAGCACCTGTAGCAGGGAAACACTGCCTGCCGAAACCTTTAGAAGATCTAGGACCTCAAGTCAGTTTTTCATTTCACGAAGGCTATGTGCATAGATGTCAACAAATACAGATGTTCCAGCTGCAGACATGTAAGCTCAATGCATGGCAGTAAAGTAGAGCCATGGAAATCGTGTAATGGTGGGATAGAGTCAGTGGCATGGTATCATTGCCCCTTCAATCGCTTGATTTCCCATTCAGGTGGTGAATCCATGAAGGTCTTCATGATCTACTCTGATTATTGCCTCAGAGCAGAAACACTGCACTCTAATCCTTAGATACTAATCATACAAGACACCCCCAGCAGTTTTTCAGTAACATCTCAGGCCAAAACCATGTTGGATATTTCTGGTTATGCTGTTTGGTGAGGGATCTGTTGAGCCACTTGTGCAACATGTCGCTCAAGGGGTCATGCAACCTTTGCCAAACACACTTAGTTCCGAACAGGATACTGGTCTCAGTGTTCTTCTCTCCCTGCTTCATTTCACTGGCTGTGGCTTGCCCTGCCTGGGGAGATGGGAAGCATGGCAGTACCATATTTGTGTTCTTTTTTCCGGATGCAACAGCAGAAACTATGGCAACCATATGTCCTCCAAAGAATCTGTTTAGGCCCTGAAAACTGGATGAACATTATCATCCAGTTGAAGGTTGTCAGTGCCATAACTTGGAACATCTCACATTAAAAAGTAAACCCAATAGCTTTTTCAGCTCGACCAAGATGCAGTGGATGGTGCACAGGGATCTAGAAGTCTATCCTTGTTTCCCCCTTTCTGCTCAGAAATTTGTGCATATTTTCAAGATGCAGTCATCCATGCTGTTGAAATGGATGGATGTCTTTCTGTGCACTGCCCCATGTCCAATGTTCCCTCTAATTTTCAGCCCTACTGAGTGGGGCTCTGCCCTTGAGTGGAGCTGAAAACTATATATCCTGGGGTGTTTGCAGAGGCAGAGCCCTGCACAGAGGGAGACAGAGTCATGTGTGCATGCACAGACATGCATCTTAAAGAGAACCTAATCCCCATCCTTTACCTAGTCCCCATCCTTTGGATTCATGCCTGTGTAAGTCATGTTAGCAAATTACTGCTTGTTAATGAGCTGCTGGGTGTGTTCCTGGGCATGTGCTAAAGCGCCAAGAACAGAATTCTGCTCAAGGAAACTGTTTACCTTTACATCGTAGTTTACTTCTCTTTCCTCTGCTGCAGAGAGTTGGGAAACTATGTAGATGAGCGTGGGAGAGATTAATTAGAGTTGCAGGTAGAAGAGGAGTACGTACATAAAAATTGTCATACCTCTTCCACCAATGGAAGACATTGACTGAAACCAAGTCCCTTCCTAAAACAGAAGAAGCCCTTCCGTGAATAAAAGGATATCTTCCATTTGCAGAAAAGCTTCCTCAGATCCAAACCAGGGTATTTTCCAAGTATCAGACTAAGGAATCTGTTTGAGCCTCCTAAGAAGTAGGATGAACTGAGTCACAACACACCCATTCAAAAACTAATAACGGCCTAATTGTTCATAATACAGCTCTTTGTCTCTCACGAGAGATAACAAATCATATTAGACAGACCTCTCACAAAATGTCAAGGGAAGCAAAGAATTTTCTTGAACACTTTATCAACATCACAAGTTCCACTGGAAGCCTCACTACATTTTGAAGTCTATAGCTATGGAAAATAAATCCATTTTCTAATATCAGCTTTTCTTTTAACCTATTTGTGAATGATTTATTGTGGTGGAAAGTCAGATGACGATAAGATAGTGCTGTTTAGAGGTCATTGAAGAGTTCTTGAGAAGTTTTTTCTTCCAAGGTGCTGGTCTCACAATGTCAGTCCGATAAGAAAACTAACAGTTTATGTCAAAATTGGCAAAATGAGTTTGTCTGATAAACAGTCTGCTTAGTGGGCATCAATCATACTTCTTTTTCATGCTATGTTGTATTTATCATAAAGGGAACTTCAGTGACTTGATACTCTCACAGCATTGAGATTGTTGCATGTTAAACGGCACAGTTAAGCATGAAGAAGGCACAATGTGCTGTGCATTGTGTGCCGTTGCCTTCTAGAGTAGCTGACAAAGAGCCACTAGAGTAGTTTCAGAAGCTAGAGGTGCGGGTCCTGTTTTGCTCTCCACAGAGTCAATTGTATTATAGTTTTGGGCAAAAACAAAAGTGAAATGCAGTACAAAAGAAAACAAAAACAAGGGAGATAAAATAAAAGATTGTAAAGAGAGAAGAAATAATAGGAAGGAAAGAAGTATTGTGTGAAGAAGAGTGAAGAATAGATGGAAGAGCTGAAAGGATGATGATAGAATTTTCTAAAATAAAATGCTCCAAGGGTATAGGGTGTTCAGTGATTTTGCAAATATGTTTGTTCCTATGAAAAAGGAGAAAATGCGAAGTGTGCATTTCAGATACTCAAATCTTGCTAGATTTTTTCCCTTACATGCATTTTCAGCTTATTCCTATATAAATCGCTTCGCAAAATTGCCTTGAGCTGAAACAATATATCTAAGCTTGGGTTAAAAGCCTATAAGTGCTTCTCTGCTTGAACAAAGTGAAATCAGGTTACATTAATAGAAATATTAATTAATTTGCCCTCATTTATGCAGCAGAATTAGCATTACTGAACAGTCTTTACCACCTTTAAGTACGCTAAATTGTGTGCGGCTTTGGTGACAAAGGTTCAGCCATAACACCTAGCAATGTGTCAAATACTGTTGAAAATTATTGTCCAATTTGGAAACCTGAGACATTACTTGGAAATGCTGTGGGGTGTGTTATAATGAAAATACCAATCCACATTAGCCATTGTTGCCATAAGCAAAAAATCTTAATATCTTGGCCAAACCTACTTAAGGTTCAGGTAATAAAGTCACATTCCTAATTTTATTAGGGATGTGCCAAGTTAAGCGCTTTGCTGGCCTTTGGAGAGATTTATGGCTTAACGTCTGCTGAATTAGTGGTGACTGACAAGGGGGACATTGTTTTATAGGACATAATTTAAATAAAAACCTTCAGGGTATTTCTGTAAGGTTGTCACTTCAAGTCCAAACTGGAAGAAAGAAATGTATATTAAGGAGGAATCTTCATTAGTTTTTACGTCTGCAATCTAGTGCTGTCAAAAGCTTCCTTATAAGGTAATATACAGGGACAACTGGAATCTTGTTCCAGTTTCAGTATAAAAACAATCTGTTGGGCTCACCAAAGAATCAAAGAGAGGAGGTGAGAAAAGAGACAACAGTTTTTGAATCCTTTTCCATTTAATTTGTCCTTTTCCTGCTTCAATATAGTGGCATGACAAAGGGCAGTGGATTCAGTCTAGAGCAAAATGTTGAAGTAAATTTGGAGAGCAGAGCTCCAACAGATAGTGGGGGAAGCATAAAGGGGTTTTGATAAGACTAACCAATGGCATCAGCAGTTATTAGCTTAAGCAAAATATTAAACAAGACCAGTCTCTCCAAAATGAGGAATAAATCTCAAGAGAAGTTGGTACATCCTTGGGAATAACTCATTGAGGTCTGCTATAACATGATATCTTAAAAGGAATACATGAGTATTCTGGCTCTGCTTGTTGTTGTTTAGTCGTTAAGTCATGTCCAACTCTTTGTGACCCCATGGGCCAGAGCACGCCAGGCCCTCCTGTCTTCCACTGCCTCCCGGAGTTGGGTCAGATTCATGTTGGTAGCTTCGATGACACTGTCCAACCATCTCATCCTCTGTCGTCCCCTTCTCTTGCCTTCACACTTTCCCAACATTAGGGTCTTTTCCAGCGAGTCTTCTCTTTTCATGAGAAGGCCAAAGTATTGGAGCCTCAGCTTCAGGATCTGTCCTTCGAGTGAACACTCAGGGTTGATTTCCTTTAGAATGGATGTTTGTTCTCCTTACAGTCCAGGGGACTCTCAAGAGTCTCCTTCCTGCACCACAGTTCAAAAGCATCAATTCTTCGGCAGTCAACCTTCTTTATGGTCCAGCTCTCCCTTCCATACATTGCTGCTGGAATAACCTGGCTCTGCATTGCCTATATGGCCCTGCCATATTAATGGAGTGTCTCCATGTACTGAAAAACTGTAAAAGATAGAGAGTACCGAAGACCAGCCACACCTTTGAAAAACTTTGCAAACTACACAGGAGCTTGCCATGAAGTGGCTGCCATATTACTCTGGTAATGGATTAACTGGGTTAGAATAGAACAGAAGCTTGCTTCTAAAGCTTGCTCTTCCATGTATATAGCTCTTACATTCTCTGCACTTAATCACTGCATATTTGACTAGTACACTCAATAAGAGATACGTGAGAAATTCACTCTATGGAGTGGGGTTTCAAGTATTTATCAGTGTCTCTTGGGCAACACAGAAAATAGATGCAATTAGAGGTCAGAAATCCATACATTTTGGGGCTTCTCTGTGAAAGGGAGGAAAGCATGGAATAAAGTCTGTTTGCAGAAAATACCCCACACCCATTGTATTCAGTTCTGTAGTCTACACATGCCATCAATGAAGATATGCATACAGTTGAAAAATGTGTGCAAAAAGATGTGCAGTTTTTTTTTTGGGGGGGGGGGTTACATTAAAACCTGGCACAGAACAAACTTGGAAAAAGAAAGAGGAAGGAGCCCATGGAAGCAAACTAGATAGGTATATCCAGTGTTACATTTGATGGCTGGCTGCACAATGTATAAAACACTCCTTCAAAAGTACTGCATCAGTTGATCAGAGCAAAATGTGACCACGTGACATGAACATTTTGTCTGTATTATATCTTTTATGGCTCACATGGAAGACATCACATGGTGTTGTTGTGATAAAGTGATTGATTTACTCATACGATCTGAGTCAATATTAAAGTATGCTTAAGATAGCCATTTTTGGTCACTCCTTTCGCAACATCTTTACACTCTCTGGATTGATTTCTAAACTTATAGTATTTGTGCTAGCTATGTTTTTTGCATGATAGTCTTTATCAAAGAGGCTCTGTATGATCTCATCTCCAGCCTATTCATAGGGTCAGTGCAATAAGATGACCAATTGCACTGTGGTGGATGTCAATTCAAAGGTCTGTCTAACCAGCATTTAGTTGCAGACAGTGATTTTCTGGCACAGTATAGTGGCACAGTGTCATCATGGCAGGAACTCATCCTTTCACCCATGCATGCTGCTTTCCTGTGGTTTATACTCAACTTTGGCTAAAGACTCCATCATATTTACACAAATTCAGCTTGTAAAACATAGGTTGAGCTTTAACATTGAGTGAACAGATGATCCTTAAACATCGGCATTACAATTTTTAATTTTTCATCAGAAATACAGATGATCTGGCAAAGAAATATTAACAATTCAGCTGGTAGAATGAAGTAGGAGCCCCAGTGAAGAAAAAGAATGAAACATTCATCTACTGCTCAGTCATTTTCCTTATTATCGCACTTCTTCTGTGCTAGTGTGCTAGGTCTGTTAGTCAAAAACCAAGTAGTCTGGTTGAATCAATGGATTTGTTCATTGCATCGATTCTAGGTGAGATTTTTTCCCCCATTTTGGGCTAAACCTAACTGTTCAGCTTCTCTGAAAATAGTACCAGAAGATGTGTATCATCTGCATTATCTCTCCAGTGCACTGCCTAATGGCTAGATACCTGTGAATGTTCAGAAGCAGGACATGAATGTGGTGATCTGCCCACATTGTTCATTGTCAGCATGCAGCCTCTGAACTCAGAAGTTCTATTCAGTAGTGGCTGAACATATGTTTCATGAATGTTGTTGTTGTTGTTGTTGTTGTTGTTGTTGTTGTTGTTGTTGTTGTTGTTGTTGTTGTTGTTTATTTGCCTAAAGCCATCTAAATTCGCAGCCTTCACCACATAGACTTAGATATGCAGAATTGGGCTACTGTAGGTTTCTTTCCTAGAATTCTTGGGGATATCTTGAAGTTACCTGGAGGTCTACTATCTAACTACAAATAATGTCCAACTTTGTTTAGGCTCCAAAATCAAACAAGATCAGTTTGCTTCAAAGGGACATGGTGGTAAACATCTTCCATTGGTGAATTCTACCCGTTAATTATGTATTTCAGAGAGTGTTGTTGTTCTTTAGTTTAAACATAATTCTGACCTTAATATGTATGCTGACTGATGCTCCTATTCTGAACAACCCTTGCAATTCAGAACTGAGGTTCTTTTATTTGTAGGTGTGCAGCTTTGCCACTTTCTGTCTCTCTTTCTCCCCACTAATGACTGACTTACCTCACAGGGTTATTATGAGGTTAAAGTAGAGCAGAGGGGCACTATGTATAGCTCACTGGTGGAAAAGTGGGATATGCATGGAGATAATAATAAAGTTAATGATAATGAGAGCCATTGGTCAAGCGCTCTGGGGCTGCTGGAGTAGAGTACTGGAGTATCTGGCGGGCCAAATGTTAGAAACCTCACTCACCAGGATTGCACAGGTTTTAGCCCTACCCCCCCCCCAAAAAAAAGCTCTAACAAATATATGCCTAAGTCAGATGAGACAGAAAACAAACAAAATACTGCATGTAATATCTCAATAGTCAAATTGACTAGATGGGTGGGGTATAAATTCAATCAATCAATCAATCAATCAATCAATCAATCAATCAATCAATCAATCAATCAATCAATCAATCAATATTTTAGAGCCTTACTGAAGAACCTTCTGGTGCAGTGGTTAAATTGCAGTATTATATTTTATATTTACGTATATATTTTGTATTTTTATATATTTTATATATTTTGTTATGTATGTTATGCATGCTGGAAGCTTCCTAGAGTGGTCATCTGACCAGAGCGGCGGGGTAAAAATACAATCAATCAATCAATCAATACTACAGCCACCACTGTGCCCATGACCTGAGTGTGATCCCAATGGGCTTAGGTAGCTGGCTCAAGGCTGACTCAGCCTTCCATTCTTCTGAGGTTGGTAAAATGAGTACCCAGCTTGCTGGCAGGAGGGGGGCAGCAGTAATGTGTAGCCTGCATAATTAAAAAAATTATGAACTGCCCATAGTGCTTTAAGTGCTATGGGGCAATATATAAGCAACACACTTTGCTCTAGAGGTATACATGAATGTTTGTAAGAATCTATGGATCGTGTTCCAAAGATTTAAAAATATGTCATTCCAGCCTTCATACAGATATATAAAAAGAGCAGCTGTGCATATCGTTGTGTAATTGCCGGTATGCAGATGAGGAACAGTAATTTCAGTGTCACAGGCACACACACAAACATTGTAACTGAGAAAGCAGAATTAAAGTTGTATTCAGAAACATCTGATTTTTCAGAGACAGTCAGAAGGTTGAATAGAGTTGCATGAGACACTGCTTTCCAATTTGGTTTGAGTTGTATATCATGCTCTGATTGAGAGAAAGGCTGAAAGAAGGCCAGATCTGATTGCTACTCTCTCATCATTGGGAAACCTTCCATGAATTTTCATGTACATTTGTTGGATTGGGCACTAAGCCTCTACAGCCACAAAGGAATTCAGAAATTAAACATGTGCTGAAGTGCTTTACTGGATTTAGGTTCAAGAGTATAACATTATAATGGCCAGCCCTTTATTTAGAACTGGGGTCAGAGCAAAAGAATTGATATAATTGATTCCAAAAGTTGGAGAATTTCAAGTAATGATTCTGGGTTGGCATCCAGCATCCAAGATGAATTGAGCCAAATCAATAAAGTGGGTAAGTCTGAATCTTTCTTCCAGTCTTCTTGGCAAAGGTCTATTTTTGATGCTGGCTTCACAGTGTTGCTTTTAACCAAATGTATGTCCTGTCTGTTTCTTTCTCATCTTTCTTGAAGTATATCATTCAGTTTGCTAGCTTCCTTAATTTAGGGCAGCAGTGCAGTGGTAAATTTGGAAAAACAGAGGCTTATTGTGGCAGCCCCCACCGCCAACTGCCCTTAATTAGGAGAGTCCAAAAATGCAGGCATGTGGATCAGTGCATATCAGTAAATGAGGAGCAGATATTTTGTAAAGTTAATGACTCTCAATTGCATATTCAAGACCAAACCACCCTTAAAGTCTTTGCAGTTCAGTAGGGGCATCTTGTAACAATATACTGTTCCTTGGAAAATTCATTTGTTTCCCACCTACTGTGAGGAGTGCAGCTACACTCAGAGAGAGAGAGAGAGAGAGAGAGAGAATACGAGGTGGGTGTTTGATGGTATAATTGTCCCTGGTACTGAAAAGGTACCAGAGCTTTGATTTTGCAAGCCCTGGTTCCACCATACCACTGATTTAGAAATATTTGTTATTGTAAGCACCTTTCTCAAATTATCACTTTCTCTTCTTAGTGCATTATGCAGCCAGAGCTGCTACTAATGTGTGTGTATGCATGTGTTGCCTTCAGTTTAAGAGTAGAAGTAGCCCTCTTCAGAGATTATGCCTCCCATCTGTACATGGGGGGGGGGGGGCTGGGTCACAACTGTGGCCTCTAGCAAAGTGAAAGAACCAGGGGTACAGGAGGCATCGTTGGGTGGTTGGTCCTTCTTCTTGCCCCCACTCGCTGCTGCCTGAACCAATCACCTCATCCTGCCTGTCAGTAGAACTGGCCCTGAAAGGGGCAACATGACTACTTTTCTGATTGTATTTGTATAAGACAAATCATCTAACTAGGGCTAGAGATTCTACCATATTTCTAGGTATTTTAATATGAAATGTAGAAAGTAAGAAATTTTAAAAACAGGCAAGGAATGCATACATCATCTACCACTATACTCTGTCCTATCTCTACTTCAGGAACATCTTCCTCTGTCACCTCTAGATGATCAGTACCCAAAGTGCTGATGGCGATGGACTGTAGTGAGGTGAGCTGTGAGATGGAGTGTGATTCAGCACCCCTCAAGTAAAAAGATTCAGCCCCCTTTTTACTTTGACGTCCAGATCATGTGTGACACCCTGTTCTTCCTGTTATGAGGCTCTTTCACTCCAGCTTGAAAGGCACACTTTGTTTCCCTCAGAAGCCACTTTCCCACATGTAATTGTTTTAAGCCAATCTACAATTGAAGACAATCACATGTGAGAAAGTGGCTTCTGAGGGAAACAACGTGTGCCTTTCAAGTTGAGGTGAAAGAGTCTACCAGGATTAGATTACTTGTGGGAAGACATCTCTGTATGTTGTGGCTTCACTCCAAGGAGTGCATATGAAGGCATAAAGCTGCAAGAAAGTCTTCTGCTTTTCTGTGGAATAGAGGAAGTGGAATATACTGGAGTTACTTTAAGATAGTCTTTTAGATCTAAGCCGTATGTTGAGGTAGGGTGGCAGAGAATTACTGGAATTGTAATCCAATATATGTGAAGAGTTCAAGGTTGTAGAAGGCTGTTATAGTAAATAGTGTCCTCTAGGCCTATATGAAGCATGCTCAGAGAAGCACTGCTCATTATTGTCACCGTCATCGTCAGTCTGTCCATCCCTTCTCAGGTGCTTGCATTGTTTCTTCTGACTCCAGCCGACCCCAAGCAATAGAAGACCTTCTATGTGATTTACAGCAACTGTTCTTTGGCACAGAATTCCAGCAACTAAGTCATACACACCCCAGATTAGTTTTATATGAATGGCAGGTGCTGAAAGTCATCAACTCAAATGCCTGTTGTAGAGGTGGGGACATAATTTAGAGCCACTCAGATTGCCCAAATCATGTGTGACAGTGGGAGCAATGAGGCAGCAAGCACAGAAGAAGGGGCTTCCACAGTACTAAGTAGCTTCAAACGATATGAAATGTCTTCCACGCTGTAGTATACTAATGAGTGGCATCAAGAGTAGCTATCAGCTCTGCTTTCTGTGGCCTGGTGTGCCAAACATGAAAGCGGGTAAGTGAACTGAGTACAAAAGATTATGAAATGCATAGACTCAAAGCACACATTAATAGATTCCTCTAAAGTTTGCCTGCAGGGAAGCTTAAGTGATATCTGAGAAAAGCCGCACAGTTTAGCATTCTGATATCCACAACAGTGCAGTACCCATGTCAAGTGTAACATGAGAAGTGGCGCACATTTTCCTTTATGGAAGATTATTTCTTGATTACCATCACCTCTATCTAAGCTCTTGTTTCCTAAAGAGGTAAATATATATGCCATATATATATGCCATATATATATATGGGGTAGCTTTATATGTTCTGTTGTTCTTGCTCATCTTTCATCTGTCCCATAAAATTGGCTCTCTTTTATTCCCTGCTCTTGAACAAGTTATGTCACCTCCAATCCTGTTTTCCATTTGTATCTCAGAGTGTTTGTAAAACTACTCTTTAAATTAAAAAAATATATACAACATGATTCAAATGTGCTAAAGAGTTCCAGGAATAACCATATAATTTCAAAATGATACTGATTTTGTTTGTGTGCAACATAATCTTTTACAGTGCTTAGTCTTGATTTGAAGCATTGCAAAGTGGATTTTTATGAAAGATATTATAAAGAACTCCTTGTTTCTTCATAACAGATTTGAACATTAACTGATCAGAGTTCAGATAAATAGTCTTTACTCTCCATTAAAATATTAAAAAGCCTTTGGTAAGTAACTGGCATAAAGATCCTTCATTCTTGTTTAATGAACACTTGTTGGCAAGTATAACACTTTAATAGCTTTGCAGAATGAATTTTGTGTGAGCATCCTCCATTTCTCTGTCAGACGCATGTCCAGGTGCTGGGAATTTATTGGGGGAAGCATATTTTTACTCATTAGTTTTGTATTTGATTACAGAACAGTAAAATATGAACCACCAAGTCCCCGAGGCATAGCTGTGTACATTGAGATTAGTAATTGCATGTCATCGTGTTTTCCATTGGAATTTATATGGACAGATGGGATAGGTGCTTCTTAAGTGGGTTTAAAAGCAAAGCAAATTTGTATTTAATCTTTTTTCCAGTCATTTTTTCCTAATGGAGGAAAGGTTAGGACAGATGATATATTTTAAACACAATTCTAATTTATTTATTTCCTGCCTCATTTTTCTTTCTTTTGTTAAAAGTATGCAGACTTTTGCTCTAAGAGTGAGACATGTGTACATAATATGAAAACTAAATATATACTTTTTAAAGAATACCAAAAAACACACTTATTAGTATAAACAAGAAGAGGGAGAGGTGTATAATAGAAATTACCATAAAGGTGTTTACATGGATGGCTGGATGTAAATCTGTAGATAGTATTTTAATTGTAATGTGGGAGAAAGCAGTGGAAACCGTCCAATAGTTCAGGCTACATATCACGTAGACGTTCTTTCCTTTCTTCCTCCATTGCATTGCATTTATTTTTACTCCCCCTGAAAGCCCTTTGAGCATGTTGATCAGAGAAGATTGGGGTTACAGTGCTTCATTTTTCAAATGTTACATTTTCTGCGATAAAGAAACAAATTTGCTTGAAGTGCTTTTAGTTTACAAAAACCCACATATGCTACAGCAGTCTCGTAGATGATCTTCATCTTGCACTGTATTGCTAGAGCCACAGAATGCCAAGCATGCTTATATCGAAAATATATAATGAAAATGCTCATAAATGCAATTTCCAAAACAGAATCTAATGAGGTACTTAATAGTCACAAAACTGGCACATTTGATAATTAATGTTCCTTACTGAACTTGTGCTGATACAGCATGGTTTGAAAAAGAGAAGCAAGTTCACTGAACATTTTGCTTGATCCAACAGGAAAAATGAAAAGTTAACTTGTAAGTTTTGAAAGAGAGAGAGAGAGAGAGAGAGAGAGAGAGAGAGAGAGAGAGAGAGAGAGAGAGAGAGAGAGAGTGTGTGTGTGTGTGTGTGTGTGTGTGTGTGTGTGTGTGTGTGTATATATATATATATATATATATGAGAGAGAACAAATTGTCTTCTCTGTGTTTGATTTAATAAATACAGGCTTTCCTGTATTTCCTTGTAATGGTATTAAAATCAATTGCCAAAAAGTTATTAAAATATATTTATTGTTCAGCAAAGAAGAGAATGAAAAAATAATCCAGAGAGCAACCCACCAAGCAGCAGTCAGTATTTCCATTGCTGTGCATGAGAAATTCACCCCATTGCAAATAATAATAATAATAATAATAATAATAATAATAATAATAATAATAATAATAATAATAATAATAATAATAATAATAATAATAATAATAATAATAATAATAATAATAATAATAATAATAATAATAATAATAATAATAATAGAAGAGTCTCTGGATTCTGCATCTCTTCACTCACTCCCAAGCAAGTGATTAATGCTTTTGTGATATGGCAGCACATATCAACCGATAATCAAAAACCTTGAATAGGGCTTGAAAATTTTACCCTTCTGACTACAACTCCCAGCATTGCTTGGGGAGCATAGCAGTTCTGAAAACTGTAGTCTTAAAAGGTAAAATTGCCAAGAGTTGATCATATGAGTGCTTCTGGTCTATACACTCCAGTAGTTTGATGCTACATTAGGTGCCCGTGGCTCCAGTTTGTCAAATCCTAGGATTTCTAGTTTGGTTATGTTAATTAGTATTCTCTTCTTAGGGAGCTTTGATGCTGTACTGTGGAAACAGCAGATGGATGAGGCAGAACTAAAATTGACATGGCTTGGTGAGAGATGTTGGGAATTGTAATCCAGACAAGTAGCTTGTCGAAGCCATTCCCCAAAGGCACCCATTTCAGGGACCCCTCAAGTCTGAGTATTGCAGGTCTGTATCATTAAATCAGTGTTTTTAGGAATTAGTGTCAAAGGTGGTATATTTCCCTGTCATTTGGTTGTAGATAATACTACAGCTATACCACTCTTTTATCCATCACAGGAATAATAGTCATGGTTGATTCTAGAGGTGTACTAAAATGATCTGCTTCAATTCAGTCCAGATTATTTGTCCTGCCAGCTTTGAGCTTGTGATATGTAGTCCTTCCAATTCAATTTGTATCCAACTAGCCCACAGTATTTCTATGTATCTGTGTATGTCAATGTAGTAAAGAATACAATACAATACCATGAAAATAGGTGGAATAAAGAGCTCTGACGTGGGATTGGAAGGGAGGGATAAAACTCAGTGTCATCAGCTATTGCCCGACTTCCAGTGTGTAGGCAAAGCTTCCACCACTTTCCTTCTTTCCCTCACCACATGTGGGAGCTGTGCAGTTTAGAGGGCTGTTAGATCTTACTCATAACACTACTATAACCCCCCCACACACACACTCAAATCATGCACTATGGCACAGATTCCTCACATACAAGCACAAGCACTGAGTCAATCAGATGTAGTCTGTAGTCTGAAAAGAAAAGAACAAATCCTTAAATCTTTTCTACCTAACATAGTAACGAAAGTAACTACACCTATAGACAGTTACGTAAATTGCTCCGGAAAGAAACTTGAAGCTTTAGTGAGACTTCTTTGCATAGCCAAGTCTTCCTGGGATCATGAGCTCCATGTTTTTAAAAGGTCATTTAAAAAATGGAACATGCCCAGAAGAGAGCAAGCAAAGGCATGGCTCGCAGAGTTGCATATTTGTTTAGCTTGGAGGAGAGAAGAATAAGGCTGCAACTACAGACGATTCACAACCTGTTTTACAGCTGAATTTGCAATCAGTGATCATATAGGGACGTTTCACCCCACAGCTCACTCCTCCCGTTCCTTCCTTCCTTCCTTTGATCCCACCTCTGCTGATCCTTTTATGGTTTCTCTGTCAAGCCACTTGGTTTTGAAAGGGTTGTACAATGTTCTGGAAAAAAGTGGCAGTATTTCAAAGTTCTCCTTAACATGTATAGAAATACCACTTACCACAGGAACATCTTTAATTGTGTCTGGGTTGTTTTAATTTTTTCTCATCCAGAAGTGATTTAGCACCAAACTAGAATATCAATGCTGGTGATAAGATGATCTACTGCTAATCTCATATACAGTATGTTATGAGCATTGATATACTAGTTTAGTGCTAGATCACCTCTGGATGAGAAAAAAATTAAAACAACCCAGACAAAATTAATGATGTTTTATATATAAAAAAGGAAGCCCATGGGGGGGGGGGATGTAGGGGCAAGCGTTCCCATGGTCCTGAGCATCACCAAAACAACACTCATAGACACGTCTTCCATCTTAACACAAACGAATCAACTGATCCCCACTGAAAAGGTCTGCATGAGTCATTCCTGCTTTTAAAAAAAGCAGAAGTCCCCAGCAGCAGAGAGAGAAAAGCCATGTCAGGAGCAAAAACAGCTGGCCTGATTTGAATTGGCTTTTGCATCCAGTGACAAGGAAAAAAAATACTTTGAATACTATAATCATAGCAAATCATGTGGTATTTGATTGTGTAGTCACAGCCTAAGACGAGAAGTGACAGCTGTTCTAAAATGTCTGAAAGGCCACCACACAGAAGATCAAGGAAAAATGTTTCCTTGTGGTTTTCTGAAGTGGAAGTTGGCATGGCTATCTAGTTGTTTTAAAGGGTGAGCTTGGAGTACCTCATTATTGTTATGAAATATTTAGAAAACTAAATTTCGGTTGATTTAAATACAATTATACGTATGCCAGCACCATGGAACAGGTGCAGGGTTGAGAACACCTCAAATATTTTTGCTGTTTGTTTGGTTCACCTGTCAGATTGGATGTTTAATGCTAAATGCTGTCCTGCAAATAACCTCAATATGATTTTAATATGTTGAGTGAGACATCTGAAACATAGTCCTATTCATTTTGAAATAAAGTAAATGAATCCTAGGGAAGAATGTTTTTGCCTCACCATCCAAGGACTTTTTTAAACATATATTATGTACCCTAAGGGGTCTATTTTCTTTCAGTCTCAGGATTCTTCTCCACCCCACCTGCTGCTGTCAGTTTTTTAGAGAGCAGGACTGGAAATTGCAAAGAAACTGGTTTTGGGTAAACATTTGGAAGAACAATAATTGAGCAGATGAATAGATGGCCTCAGGAGGTGGTGAGCTGTCCTTTATTGGGTGTATTGAAGCAGGGTCTGCAGAGCTATCTGTCCACTCTTGCTCACATTGCATCTTGTATTGAGCATGGGGCTGGACCTCCAAAGTGCCTGTTAATAGTAACATTTGA
Organism: Pogona vitticeps; assembly: GCF_051106095.1. Classification (NCBI taxonomy): domain Eukaryota; kingdom Metazoa; phylum Chordata; class Lepidosauria; order Squamata; family Agamidae; genus Pogona; species Pogona vitticeps. The sequence continues at coordinate 89,162,200 of NC_135786.1, read as the reverse complement.
TTGCTCTAACATGAGGTGTGTTCTCAGCCCTAAGAAGCACCCATCAGACAGAGGCTGTATGTGGAATCCCAGCCTGGCTCCACCTAAAAGGCTCTTCAGAGAGTAGTTCATTTTTTTTCTCTATTTATCTATGCCTGGAGATCCAAAATGGAGGGCCACTCATTATCCATTCGTGAAAGGAATGTTTGTCTTGAGTTCTTTCATTTTGTTTTGGCTTACTCTTGGGCTGTTACAGATGGTATTGAAATCATGTTAATTTTAGTATGACTCCAACAACAAAGCATTTGAAAATGTATAACCTTGGGAGGAGGGGGTGGAGAAAAAGAAAACGCCATAAATAACAATGAAGTCACATTGCTGCTTTAATGTGGTGATTACAACAACCCCCTCCTATTTCTTTGCTTTCCTCCCTCCAACTTTAAAAGCATGCATTCTGATTCTTTCTTTAAAGTCAAGACAATGTGCTGATTGACTGTACTGACATAATTGTGTTAATGACAAGACACTGAGGCTACATTGTTAGATATGTCGCTTAGCATCACTATTTATTTAGTTCACTTCTGCCAAGCCTGAGTTATACTTTCTATACGTTGTGGTTTCAGTCAGCCACTTAAAGTGCTTCGTTGTTGAAAGAAAATACTTTTTTCTTCTCTCCTCCACCCAACCCCCTAACAAGTCTTTTAGCCGTAGTTCAAGAGAAGCAAGTCTTCCTCGGCATCATTAAACAGGGTTCAAAGTTTGTCCTCGCTGGAAGACTCAACGTTGGAGCACTTAGAGAATGAATTCTTTAATCTGTAACATGATTAGCAAAAAGGGGGCTTTTTTTGTATCTGAGCCCAGCTTTAACTCAGGTTAATGGCAATAATATGAGTTTTAATCTTAACCAAAGAATAAAAAAAAAATAACGTCTTCCCTTTATTGTTTTCTTTTCTTTTCATTTAAGATTCTTTCATTTTTCTTAGGTAATCTTCTGTGGTTACTGCCTTGAACTGTTGAAATGTCATTGTTTATTGTTTACCAGAAAGGAACATAATTGGAAATGCAAGCATAAGGGCAATGGAGTTATTCTATAAGTGGCCAATGTTCCTGCTTATATGCTGTTTACCTTCAATCTCTCTCTTTCAAATTGTGTGACACATTGCAATTGTGAAACTCCTTAAGTTCTTTCTAAGGCTAACCGATAGGACAGAATATACAGAACTCCACCATTTAAATAATAGGGAGGTTGTGACATAATGTGATAATAGAAAAGAAATCCAAAGGTAAGGCTGACACTTCTTTCTAGGCTCAATGGAAAGGGAGGAAGAATAAGGCCCTGGAGACGGACTTAGATCAAAACATGGATGCTGCAGAAATGTGTTTGTAGCACACTAGCCAGCTGATAGATTGTGTAGTGATAGAGGTTAGCTGACTTTATATTTAAGAGAAAAGCATGACCCATTCTACAAAGCACAGGGCTTTCAAATGCAGTGGGTGCATGTTGGATATTTTTTTTGCGGAGGGGGGGAGAACCCAAAGGGCTCATTTGTTATCAGTCATTTGTTTTGAAATCATTTTTTTAGGAAAGGAATCTAATGAGTGATGAAAATATATGAACAAGATTGGTTTTATATTCTCACTCATACCTCTTTCAAGGGGATAAGTTCAAACTTCTCTGTTTGATTTTTGTGCCCTGAGCTGATTTTGGACTTCTGAATTAATGTTGGTGCTGTGGTTATTCCATCATTCTGGAGCATTCCTTTGGAGAGGCTGCCAGTCAAGACAAGTTTAAAAATTAAAAAGAAAGAGGGGTAAGGCCTTACTATTGTGAAAAGAACTGTAGTGGTAAGACTTGATATAAATTGAACAACTGAATTGAATGACTTAACCCAAGCCGTGGATTTGAGAAAGCCAACAAGTAGACTTGTGAATCACTCCTCAGTCTGCAAACTGTGATCTCAAATCTGTTGAAATATATTTCTTTTACAACACTGCTTAGATTAGTTGGGACTAAATCCCAAAGACATCAGTGCAGCAGGGTGGTTGTGGCTAGCTTGTGTTGTGGTGATACAAGTTTGACCTATCAATACAACACAAGTCAGTATTATGCACATGCTTGGGAGTGAAATTAGTAAAGCAGAAATTAGTATAGCAGAGTCTTGTAAAATCTTAGGATTTCACTTGTATATGCATACAGTGGATATTCATTTTTAATCTAAACTAAAATGAGTTTCTGGCTTTATAGCTTAATGGATTGAGTACCTGGCTGTGGATCCAGGAGCTGGGAATTTGCTGGGAGAAGAGCCAACCCGTGTAGCCTTGGGTAAGCTGCTCGGTCCCAGAACAACTCCAGAAGGGAATGATAAACCATTTCTAAGTACTCTATACCTAGAACATCCTGGAAGGGGTTGGCATAAGTCAGAATTGACTGGATGGATGGCATTTAATTATTATTGCTGGCTACATAGTTCAATGAGTGGGGCACATGGCTGCAGAGTTTGGGAGTTCAATTCTCCACTTTGCCATCATGGGGAAGAGCCAACCTGTCTGATCTTGGGCAAGCTACACAGCCCCAGATTGACCCCAGGAGAAGGGAAGGGTAAACCACTTCTAAGTAGTCTTTATCGTGTAGTCAGAATTGACTTGACAGCACGTAATAATTATAAAGTACTTTGGAGTTGATTTTAAAGAGATAGCAAAGAGATATTAGCTTTGATGATTTAAACATTCTTCTCTTCTCATGAGGAGTTATGTAATTAGGGTTTTGTTTGCTTTATTTTTATAAAGTTAAAGCTACCCCCTTCCAAACTTCCATTATGTTCTGTAGTATTTTTTAGCATAGTGGAATTCCAAAGCCTTAGTGGAATTCCAAAGGCTTATCAGTAGGGTTACAGCTATGAGGGTTAGGTGTTGTGTTCCAGGTGGGGGGGGATTAGTACATGGTGGTTAAAGATGAAAATTTTCAATGTTAGACTAGCAATTACAGATAAACTTAACACAAAATCTGTTGTGTAATTATTTAAACATAATAACTTTTAGATGTGAATTGCTGTACGTTAAGAAATCTCTGTAGGCATTATTTTTTGAATACTGAGTTATGCGACTCTGTGCGCAACAGGTAATGTCTATGGACATACCTTAATTTATGGCAATTTGTGTCTAAACATTGCAATGTTTGCATAACCATGCAACAGGGTTTCAGCCATTGTAGCAAAACAGTTTTGTGTTGCTATCTTTTCCTGTTAATGTTAAATTGTAATTGTAAATTGTTCTGAGTCAAAATTGTTTTTTAATGTTTTTTTAAGTGTCACACCTCTCCTGCCCAAAGCTCACTTTTTACCAAGAACTAATAAGAAGTAAATGAAAGACATCAGTTGCTTTAAATGAAGCGGATTCTATAAATTAGATTCTTTCACCATATCTCATGTTTATTTCTTTTCTGTTGCTGTTGCTGTTTGTCCTTATTAAATGTTTTCTGGTTTCCCCCCTTCTCATTTAGATGTATTTAATTTGGATTCTGTTTGCTTTAAAGATGGAAGCTTTTAAAACCTGGCTAGTTATTTACTTTAGGTTCAATATCCTTCATGCAGAAATGACAGTTATATTTTCTCCTGGGACAAAAAAAAAAAGGATTAATTTCCCCCCCCCCCCCAGTTTTTAGTGTAAAGGGCTCATGCCAAAGATTAAAAGAAAAAATAATTGTGTCTAAGCCATATTAAACATTGTCCATTAGAAAGGAAATCGGAACGTGTCATGCTGAATATCTTTAGAGTATGAGGCGAAAGTTGAGAGGGAGCTGAAGCTACATAAAACACATTCCTTGAAGTAAATAAAGAGTCTCCTGATACAACGGAAGGATCCTGAGGATCCACGGCTTTAATTAAGCAGAAATGATCAAGGCCCAGGGTACATCCAGGGGATTAATGACTGATGGGGAGACTTGACGCCTTAGGCAAAGCTGTAGGCCGTTAACCTGAACCGGTCCTTCATTTTTCAGGAAATTCTCTGTGCCAAGGTCATGTAACTAAATATGAATGCTTGCCATGATCTCATGCGAATCATGGGTTCCATGATTATTTATAGTTCATTTTTCCTTCTGCATTTTGCCATCTGGCTTTTTCCATTTTGAATTTTGCCTTGTGCTATGCATTTCTCTTGGAACAGCTCATCTACTGGCCCATTCACTTGTAAGGGGGCAGAAGAAATTTACTTTTTATCAGCGTAAGTGATGAAACGGGCAGTAAGAGAATGTTAAACATTACCCCAAATCCAGAGACATTGAAGCACACTGGCAACTGGTGCAGTTCCCTTCGGTGCGTGAAAAACAATTCATGTGTGTGAAACACTGCAGAGGTAAGGTGGTCTCTGTGGTCATCATTTATCAAGATTTCCACTGCTGTGTCCTAAACCATTTGCAGTTTCCCATGTAGATCAAATAACAACAATATAGCTCAAGGATGTCATTGCATATAAGATGGTGTCCAAGAGAACATAGGGTCCAACAGGAGAGATTCTTCCGATATTATTACCAACTACAAGAAATTGCTGAAAGGGCCCTAATACTGTAGTTAGCACTTATATTGGCACACTCTGCCCTGAATTCTCCTCATGTTTAGCTTCTCTTATCAAGGGGGTTCGTATCCGATGCAACTGACAATGCCAGAAAAATCAACAGGAGTCCTGTGGCAGGCCCTCTTTAGAGTTCAGGCATGAGATTAATCTGGTAAGAACCTAGTGTATTGTTATATAATTAAAGCCACTGAGATACTACTAATTGTAAAGTAATGAACAGAATGAGCAGTACTTCTTTCAAAGCTGTTATTTACAGCAAGAAGTGCAAGTACTTACATCAAGCTGAAACTGAAATTGCTCTTCATATAGTTAAATTAAGGATGACATACAAAACCCAGGACCTTAACCTTTGTAATGTGAAAGCAGAACAGTTAGAAACTGCCCCTTCATGCAGAGGACTATGCACATTAAAGCCACTTTTTGTTTTAATGCTTACCAGGGAAGCCAGAAGTAACTAACAAGTAGACCTTGTAAAGTTCAGACAAGCTATATTTCTGTTTCTTTTTGTATCTTGCATAAGCAAAGCTGAGATCATTTTGTAAAGGTGAGCTATTTCCATTGAGACACTAACTTTCGTACAAGAACCACTTATCTTGTAAGCAGGCAAGCTGAAGCCAGCTGTCCGAACAACGTACTGTTGTCCTAAAAAAAAAAAAAAAGTAACTACCTGGAGAGTAGCCCACAGAATTCTGATCCTGCTGGGATAGGTCAAGATGAAAAATGTGTAGTCCCTCCAGCACAGAAGGAAACAAGAAATAATCTCAAATATCGATGAGGACAATGCTGAACAGTCTCAGAAGTCTGGTTTTGTTTAGGGATTTTTTAGTTGATTTGTAGCAGTTAGTAGAGAGATAGGAAAAAAAAGACGCATAAATCGGATGAAAAATTTCGGCTGACTTTTGATTCCAGTTTGAAGGTGAGTTGCCTACATTTTTATAATGTTTATGAGTCGTAGAAGTAAGGACAGTTTGAGGTTGCTTACTTTGTTTGTTTGTTCATTCATTCGTTCGTTTCATTCATTCATTCATTTTCTCGCCTGACCTATATCAATACTTGTCAAGTTGGCATACAAATACTATTGCAAAACTATCTTAAAAGAGGCTAAAACAGTCCAAATACTTTAGAACAGAAACCAACAAGAACGGAGACCAAAGCATTGTACCAGTACAGTATAGCTAAATGCCTGGGTGACTAGCCACCTTTTAACTTCGCATTAATATGAAGAAAATATGATTGCCACTCAACTCTCCTAAGGAAGGTAATTCTATAGCTCAGAAAGCCATCTCCCCCATCTTAACATAATGTACTGCTCTGAATGGTGTGACACAAAGAAGCCCCCTCTCCCCAATCATATCATAATGATCAGACAGGTATATATGGGCAGAGGCACTCTGTTAAATATGTTGTGCCCCAAGCCATTTATAGGGCTTTTACAGTCATTACCAATCTGTTGAACCAAATCAGAAGCGTACTGGCACCCAAGGCAATTCCTCTCATCGTAATAGCATCTTCATCTCAAGGCATTTTTGTGTTGGAAAGGCATGTAAAAAGAGGGTATGTGTTCTGTTAAACAAGTAAATAAAGTATACCTTCCAGTACAGCATTTTCCTAATAATTTGGTGTTGTAATATGACTTCAACAACTCATACAGGAAGCCAAATCACAAAGGTTTTGCTAAGTTCTAACAATTAAGCAGCAATTTTCAGCAACAACCACACTGGGGAAAGGAACATTTGGAGTGGCTGTCAGAAGCAGAATGAACAAAGCCAGTTATGTAAGTCTGTGCGAGTTTGTTTAACTTTGCATAAATATGTTGGGCACAGGATTCGGGTAGATTTTGGAACATGATAAATATAGTGGACCACAGAGGTTTATTCCAGTGAATTCAATTATGAAATGTGTTTTGTAACGTATGTTAAGGAGAACATACCCCCCTCTCATTTTATAAAAGATGACACAAGCCTTTCGCTATTCCAGCAATTGTAGGAATACCTCTTTGTTTTTTCATATCAATCTGTCTGACAGAAACTTAGAAAACTTGTACATATTTTTTTAAAAATTCAGGCTACACAAGGCAAGTCATATGACCTTGAAATCCACAAAGGAAGCCTTTAATCAGCAGCAATTTTTCATTCCTGATGACATCATCACCATTACACACCTAGAGAAGCGCAACAGGATTATAACCAATGGCTAGTATGATTTATGCATCATTTTTATATACATGGGAGAAGATGGGGTGAAGCCCAAGATGATGCAAGTTCTTAAGTAAAAACTAAGAAAACAGATGCAAGTTTTCAAATGCCAGGGAAAAATATTAAATAAACAGCTGGGCCCCTTATATTCAATTCTTCAAGAAAACCTCTGGTTTATGAACGTGGGATATTATGCCTCTGTACCCATGATTCAAAAAGCCACATTGCCAGTAGGAAAAAGGGTGCCAAGTTTTACTGAGCAAAGGGCAGCTTGAATGTTGACAACACCAATGGCAGCAATCAGGATGGTTTACAGGATACACTCTTGTGCTTGTGTACCATTCACAAAGTGACACAGGCAAGGGAAAATCCCAGAAGCCGACTCCCTCTTTTTGTTAGTTGCCCTCTTCTCACCCAAACACAAAGCAGCTGTCTGAGCTGTTTTTCAATAAGTGTGAATAGTAGTGAGCAGAAGAGGTACTGTATTCTCTTTTGAGATAAGCAAGTTTGGTCTTTCAATGTATTTGATCTGTTTTAAGTCTACAGACAGAAATGGTTGCTAGTGTAAAATATGGTGGTGGGGGGGAGAGATTTACATTAAAAAAATATAAACCACAAGCCATTTGCCCAAACACCTCCAGATCTAGCACACAGAAAGAGCAGACTATCTCCTGTTTTGTTGTTGTTTAGCCGTTAAGTTGTGTCCAACTCTTTGTGACCCCATGGATCGGAGCACGACAGGCCCTCCTGTCTTCCGCTGCCTCCCAGAGTTTGGTCAAATTCGTGTTGGTAGCTTCAATGACACTGTCCAACCATCTCGTCCTCTTTCCCATTCTCCTCTTGCCTTCACACTTTCCCAATATCAGGGTCTTTTCCAGGGAGTCTTCTCTTCTCATGAGATGGCCAAAGTATTGGAGTCTCAGCTTCAGGATCTGTCCTTCCAGTGAGCACTCATGGTTGATTTCCTTCAGAATGGATAGGTTTGTTCTCCTTGCAGTCCAGGGAACTCTCAAGAGTCTCCTTCAGCACCACAATTCAAAGACTATCTCCTGTATCTGTGCCAAAGTTGTTGCTGATCTGACATTTCAAAGTTATATTTTTTTTGTTTGTGGTGTCCCCATTTTTTGAATTATCTTATGTGATGCTAATTTGCACTGTTGCACAATATCCGTTACTGCACTCTTGTGATAATTAAATGCTGGACCTATGACTAGATTAGGGATAGACATGTTCACTTATTTCATTGTTGCAGGTAAGAATGAAAACTTTCAGTTTCTCTCTCCCAGATGCAATTATGTATCTTTTTGAACATTTTTGCAGAAAGATTAATGAAAGTGTTTCTTGTGGAAAACATATACTTTCTACAGAATACATTGTTATCAAACAAAATACTATAGCTTTCATGTAAAATACGTTTTTGTCAAAATAAAAAAACACTCTTCATTTTTTTCTCCTAAATAAAACTTCTTTGCCAATGCTGTCACTAAAGAGTAAGAAGTGCTAGAACATTTTTACAACTGACTGTGTTGCAATGTGTTGATGTGTTGGGATGCCTATTCAAGAATGTGAACATCTGTGAATATTCATTGCATCATTAAGGTTGAAATGGACATTTGATTCCCCATCACTTTTCTGGCCACTAAAACAACATAGTCTACATAACCTGACCTAGTGATATTTTGTGTATCACCGGATGAGATTTACGTGAGTTCCCCTCTGGATGTGAAAATACTATTATTTTTTAGTATTGCAGGAAAAATGTAGCCTGCAAAAGGTCAACAAACTCTACCCAGCTACAAGGACAGGTGATCACTGCACACAAAAGACCAGCTAATAACACCCATCAGTCACAGTGACAGATCATCTCTCCCCCTTATACCCACAACAAAATTCACCACAATCACCCATTTCCTGAAAAGGACAAAAGCTGACCCCACAGCTATAAATACTCAACTATCCAAACAAACTGCACCAGAGCACAGACAGAGTTCGGACTCCTGTCCTCTGAAGATGCCAGCCAGAGACTGGCGAAACGTTAGGAAGAACAACCTTCAGAACACGGCCAAAGAGCCCGAAAAACCAACAACAACCACTATTATTTTTGATTGATATCTTTTGACTTAACCTTTGCCCTGCTTCTGCTAGTTTTTTTGTCCTTACTGTAGTATTCTTTTCTGCTACTTGTTTACAGGGGTCATTCATAGACTGACTGGGGGAAGGGGGTTGCCTTGCCACAACAAGGTATAGTCATGGGTCATCTATTCTTGTTTTTATTTTTAACTTCTGGTAAGTAACCAGCAGTTGTAATGTACTTCAGATGTAAATTTCATTGTAAGTAAATAAAATTTTAAAGAAATAAAAGGCCTTCCTTCCCGGGGAATGTATTATGTAATGAAATCAACACATCATTCAACTATGGTTGGCAGAAACTACATGCATTTTCAGACAAAAAGCTTGGAAAAGTGACATTTTCAGACTTTGACTACACCTCCTTGAATCCTCTAGCCTGGTGGAATGGTAGGAATCACATCTGTTTTTATGCCTGAGGTGCTAAAACTATCCAAAGTTTGCACTGCACCTCTGGATTTTCTTTCAGAGGGAAACAAAGAATAACTTTCCCAAATGAAGCTGGAATTTTTGGTATGCAAGGTAATTACATGAGCTGGAATTTAACCAGATTGCTCTGATTAATTTAACACTTGCAGTCTTGTTTTTTAAAATGCCAGGGGATTTTTAATGATCAACAGTGATTAGGAGCTGGATGTAAATGTGTTTCCCTCAAGAAATACATGTGAAACTTCAAGAAAATCAGTGCTGTCATCAATTCATACTACACTATTCATTGATACTAAATTATCCTCACAAGCAACACAAGAGTATGTGTGTGTGCTTGTGTGTGTTTGTATAATCTGATCAGTCAAATAATGTTTAGTTTAATGAACAGTTATGTTTCTTTAAGAAACAGAACCTGTTCTGATGACAGATCTATTGTAAACACTACATGCTGGTGACACTACCACTGCAGGAATATATTGTTTCCAAAGTTACTCGTGCTGATACTTAATATAATTCCATTAACATTTGTGTTGTGTTCACAAATATATTACAGTGGATACAGAAGCAGCTACATTCATCAAAAGACCTCTGTGTTTGATAGACTGAACTATACATCCCATTAATCTTGGCTCTACCAGTATATTCTTCTTAGAGGAAACTGGAGACCGTTTAGTCTGTTTCTGCATTCGTGAAACCAAGCAATATGAACTGCATGAAGTCAATACTATGATCTGGATTCAGAATTAACTGTATTGAAGAACAACCAAATTGTAATTCACAGGTTATAATTATTTGGTTTTTTTCTCTTACACTTATAAACTGCTTTTTCACTTGAACAAAGTATAAACACATAAATATTCACATCAATGTTCAGCAAGATATATAAAAATCGTAGCAGCTGTTTAAAAATATATAAGGGTATAAACTGTACAAAATATCACTTAAAATAAGATAAAGTATTAGGCCTAATCCAACTTCCAGTGCCAGCTAGAGTAGACCTATTTAATCAATTGTTGAATGGCAACAACTCATCCCTTATTTATGTCCCACTAAGTCAATTTGTCAGGTCAGAGTCTGAAACCTGAACATCTCCTTAAAAACCCTACAGAAATGTATAGATCTCTAGGGGGGATATCAGAAGCCTGTCTTCATCATAGCTGGTATTTATCCCAGGAAAAGAGTTAATTCTGGAATGAAACCGGATCACCATTTCAGTAATATCAAAATTCATCTAAATATCAAAGTATAAGTTGCTTTGTTGTTGCAATAATTATAGGCAACAGCAGCTTGCGTATTTCTACAAGCATTATTTACCTACATTGCTTCTATGTTCCAGAAGTGCAAGAATACTTCAAAGTTATTGAAAACATGCAAAAGTCTTACAGCTATGGAAAAATTGTAGACACAAATACTTAAAAATGTATGAAAACTATTTTTAAGTTTCAGGCAAATACTTAAGTGAGATTTCAGTACAATTACTAGAAATATCAAAAAGAATATTTTAATTACATTCTAAAAATGCAGGAGTTTATAGTCTAAAAGGTGCATTGAAAACCAAAGAATATAACTAGAAGGCAATTAGAAGGTAAAAAGCTTTATAGCTTTAAGCTATCTTTAGCCTTTAAGGATATAACTGGACACACATGAAAAATATTCTAAACACTCACTAAGCCAAGTCAGTCTAAATCTATGGAGGAAAGTTCATGTTGCCTTCATCTATTGCAGTGTACTTCCGAGAGCTGTTGCTATTACATGCCATTGTTCTTTGATGTCTGATGTCCAATATCAGTGTTGTTGGTATCCGGGTGTGTGTGGCATGGCGTGTTGTGTGTATGTGTCTCTTTGCCTCCCTATGTTTATATTTCTCACAGTTGTTACATTTCCCTTCAACTGTAAACAACTGAATTTGCTAATGTAGTAAGTTACTAATCTCTATAAATGGTCAGATTTTTTTTTCAATGGAAATGTCTATTACTTTTACCAGGATGGCAAAATATAACTGTCATAACATATGAGGTTGGCAAGTTGCCCCTGTAGTAGATAACAGCTCTTAAGGTAAAGGTAAAGGTTCCCCTTGACAATTTTTGTCCAGTCGTTTTTGACTCTAGGGGGCGGTGCTCATCCCCGTTTCCAAGCCATAGAGCCAGCGTTTGTCCAAAGACAATCTTCCGTGGTCACATGGCCAGTGCGACTTAGACACGGAACGCTGTTACCTTCCCACCGAAGTGGTTCCTATTGATCTACTCGCATTTACATGCTTTTGAACCGCTAGGTTGGCGGGAGCTGGGACAAGTGATGGGAGCTCACTCCATCACATGGATTCGATCTTACAACTGCTTGGTCTTTTGACCCCTCATTCTTATCTATTCAATTATAAGAGCAAGTGTAAAATTATAGACCCTATGTCCATTTTATTTTACAATAGCTGCATTCTAAACATATATTATTAGTCTCCAGCAGATTTCCAATACAGTGAGTGGTGCCTTGACTTATGACTATAATCTGTTCCAGAAGATGGACGTAACTTGAAATGATCATAAGTCGAAGCAGCATTTCCCATAGGAATACATTGGAATGCAATTAATCTGTTCCAGAAGAAAAAGAATACCCCCCCCCAATAAAACACTGCACGCCCCATTGGACCGCACCCCGGTCAGGAGGAGCCTCTCCTTCCAGTGTCTGGAGAGGTGGATAGTGGCAGGGGGGTGGATATGGCAATGATGGTGGCCTAGGTCAGGCTCAGCCACACTCAGTCCTTGGCCCCGCAGGGGCAGTTCCCCTTCCCTGCTGGCGGGCAACTCCTGAGCAACAGGCGGCTCGCCCGCCTGGGGCACCTGATGCCGCCTCCCGCTCCAGCACCAGCTCCTTGCTGCCCTCCATGGGGCCGATGCCACCACTGCTGCTGGGTCCCCGGCCTTGGCCTTGGTGCAGGGGCAGAGGGCCCCCCGATCCTGGCTCCTGGAGGAAGGGTCCTCCCATGCTGCCTCCTCCTCCTTCCTGGTGAGGAAGCGCCAGGAGAAGTTCCACCAGGTCCGGTAGGGAGGACTCTTCCTCTGGGAGCCAGGATCGGGGGGGCCTCCACCCCTGCTCTGAGGCCGAGGACCAGGAACCAGCAGCAGCAGCAGCAGCCCCGTGGAGGGTTGCAAGGAGCGCCAAGGCCCGACGTGGCCGCCCCAGTGAGCAGCCGCCAGTGCCAATGCCAGAGTGGGAGGCAGCGTTGGGTGAACCCAGCGGACAAGCCACCAGCTGCTCAGGAACTGCCTGCTGGCATAGAAGGGGAACCGCCCCCATGGGGCCAAAGACTGAGCGCGGCCCCACCAGGAAGGAGGAGGTGGTGGCATGGGAGGACCCTCCCTTCGGGAGCCGGGATCGGGGGGCCCTCTGCCCACATGCCAAGGCTGAGGACCAGGATCCCACCATCAGGTGAGGTAACACCCCTGCCACCGACTCCCCCCTACTGCTGCATCCCTTTCCCTAACCATTGGGGCAAAAGAGCTACAAAGAAGCAGTCTCTTTGCCACCAACGGTTTGAATTTCCTGCCCTTTCCCCCTGCCTTTTCCTGGGTGTAACTCGAAGCTCCGGACGCAAGTCGAAGCAAAATTTTGCAGCCGGAACTGATCGTAACTCGAAATGGTTGTAAGTAGGGACGAGGCACTACTGTATTCTGTGACTGGGAAAGATTGTCCTATTCTCTGAGATTTCATGAGAACCAGGCCACGCCCTTGTGATGTCACAGAAGTATGACAGGCAAGGGTTTAGAGGAGAACAGAAAGGAAAGCAATTGCCTGAGACTTCAGCCCTCTCCCTGAGTCCTGGCAATTTTATGCAACACTGTGGATACTAGACTACAGCACGATCAATAAACAGTCTCTGTCAGACCTATGTTGGGAGCAAAAACAATCTCTGTTAGAACTGGCTTGGTTCTCATTGGCCTCGTCTGTCCTTTGTGAAGGCAACTCGAGATGGAAGGAAGCATAGAAACACATGAAAGGATGAGACTGTGTTGTGGGAGTGAGGTTCAGTATTCTTGCATCGTTTTCCTGAATGCTGTGTGTGGTTCCAAAGAACAGGGATTAGGGCCAAGGGGCCTGGCACCAACCCCTCTTTGATCCATTTGTGACATAGGTATAAATGACAAATTTGTAAGTACTAGGTGCTGGTGGGAGTTAGGAAGTCAGGTAAGAACCAGAACAATCTTGTCTCTGGGCTATTGTGGAAACTGGCAGGGCTTTAGCTTAATAATAGCCAACAGATACTCATTTCTCTGGGCACAGAAATAAAACGTATACTTTGCAGAATAAATTTATAGCCCAGGTGAAGTGTAAGCTTGTGATCGGGGGCTTACCTTGATGGCCACCTGTTTATGTAAATACTTTTACAATCTGTCTTAGGGCAAAAGAAGCATCTACAGCAGTGCTCTGAAACATTTTATTTTCAGAGAGAAAACAAAGTGCTGTGTGAGTTTTCTCGTTTATATTCCAATGAGATTTGGTAGCTTCCTACGAGCTGCAATGCAAAAGCATTTATGGTTCATGTTATATTAATATTGTAGTGTGATTATCAAAAACCATTACTCTTGGTTATCTTACAGGGGTTGAACCAAGCTGCTATAAGTCAGGCTGACTACCCGCGCAGTGTGTGTGGCTTTTCTTTTCTGTTCTTTTTTATGATAGCATTCTAAATGTAAAAGTGCATTTGTAAAGTTATGTTCCTGGGTTAGATTAATTATGAACAGAATGGGCTCAAACAATTATGCACACACACACACACACACACACACACACACAGACACACACACACACACACACACAAAAGCTAAAAAAAACTTTGGCTGTATTATATTCTACTCAGGTCAATTTTCTGTGTAGTCAAACTTAAGATACAACATTAACATTTTTCTAAAATTCTCTGTTCCCTTTGCTCTCATCAGAGAAGCAATGGGTTCTGCTTCCTTTGCTTCTTGGTTGTGTTTTCACGTCTTCGCTTTTGGCAATATGCCTCATGATTCTTTTATTTGTTTGTTTGTTTATTATAATGATACTGTATTGTATATCACAGCATATCCCAATGAGGGAAATGATTATTTCAGAGTTCTTTGTGGATTACATGCATTTAGAATTTCTTTGCAGTAATGATTGCATCCATTGTAACTTCTAATACTAATGCCATTATAGTTCACTTTTCTCATTTAGTTCCCCCTTACTGTGATACTTTCACAGGGCTTGTGTTTGTCTGAAAGGAAGAAAGAAGGTCTAATAAACTACAGACCTGTCTTAATAATACTTTTCCTTTCTTGAATATCTGTTTTATTAAGCATTCCAGTCTGGGCAAGGGGAAGAAGAATCTGCTGGGTCCCCGCTGTCAAAGACACCTGGGAATGAATGGCTTCCTGCTCCCAAGTTTCTTTGGAAACAAACATTATTAAATGTAAAGTATGTAGCGGAGAATTCCCAAGGGCCAAGCCTGGGACATTTAAAATGCCTCATTTATTTAAATTAGTTCTTTGTTTCTGTGTAATGTGAAGATCAGTGTTATATCTAAATGAGATTGTTTGTCTAGGATTTTGATTTATGTAAAAGTGGAAACACCTTGGGGTTTTGTCTCTGTGTAATTCTATGTCAATTGGAGATTGTCAGAGATGCTAGGTGGCCCTTGAAGTCCCTTCCAACTTCCATCTCCCAAAAAAAGAGTTTGTAATGAAGCCTTTCAGTGTAGTTCTGTACCTTCCACATGTTGCAAAATGCTTCCAGGTACCATGGTTTTTATAAACAGAAGTGTTGTATGTGGTAGCCAGTGTAACTGTGTTGAGAGCTCACAAAGATCTAGAGATGGGCACGAACTGAACCACGAACCAGAAAAACCGATGAATCAGGCTGGTTCATGGTTCAGTTCATGGATTGATTTGCGGATCCTGTTTTGCTAAAGCAAAATGAAGCTTCGGATTCTCGGAGCACTTCCCATGCTGGGCACATTTTTTAAAAGAAATAAAAAGTTCCTAATTTCAGCCATGCATTCAAGAATAATTTGAAAACCTGAAAGAAGTTGGCAATTAAAGAAAGGGTTGTCTTTGGCCTTCATCGCATTACGGGGGGTATAAATTAATCTTTTTAAATGTGGGAGAAAGATTGTACTTCTGTTTTAATCTTTAGTTTTATGTTTTTGAATAATTTAGAGTTGTACATTCTGACAAAGGAGGTTGGTTAAAAAGTATTTGAGAAAGGAGGTGAAAAAGTCTTAGGGCCTGTCCAGCTGGTTACATAGATCGATATTTGGATTACTGTTGGTACAGTTTGGTTCAAAGCAAACTGTGCCATCCACGTGTGTTTCTACTTAAATCAACCCACCCTGCCCCTTTAAGAGCTGTCCTGCTCCTTTCTGGTACTGGCTTAGAGGCTTCTGGTGTTTTGGTGCAATTTGGCATACTCATAATGATCCTGTTGTGTAGCCTGTGCAGTTGGCTAGGAAGCAGCACCCAAATGGAGCTGGGGGTGGAGTTAAATGAGGTGACAACCTTGTGACATCTGTGAGTTGGTAGGTCCTGAGGGTGGTAGTCTCATTGTCTTTTATGCTTGTTAAAAAAACAGCCCTGGCAATTGTTTTGTGTTTGGGTGAGAAATAGTTGCAGTGGTGCCCCACATGATGATAATCCGCTCCCCTGAAATCGCTGTTAAGTGAAATCATCATCATGCGAGAAACAATTCCCCATTGGAATGCAATGAAACCCATTTAATGTGTTCCAGTGGGGAAATTACCTCGTTGCCCAGTGAAGATTGCCCATAGGGGAAACCATTTTCCGAGCGCCAATCATCTGTTAAAATGGCTGCCCTGCAAAGCATGGGTCCGGAAAAGACAGGGCAGCCATTTTGTGGAGCTGCAAAAATTGTCATCTTGTGAACAAACGGTTCGCGAAGCACGGACCTAATCGTTGTGAAGTGAAAATCCCCCCCCATTGAAATGACTGTTTTGCGAATTGCTATAGCGATTGCAAAAAGTCATCGTTCTGCGGATTCGTCCTTTAGCAGGGTTCTTGTCATGTGGTGCACCACTGTAATTGATTAAAAAAGGAGTCAGCTTCCAGGATATTCTCTTCCTTAATGTTTTGTGATTGGGAGTGAGCACAAGTGAGCAATAGACAAGTGGTTCCCAAACTTGAATAACCCAGGAGTTTTTGGACAGCAGTTCCCAGAAACCCAAACCAGCACAGTGAAGGCTTCTGGGAATTGCCATCCAAGAACAATTAGATTATCCAACATTGAGAACTACTGCTGTAGACCATCTTGACTGCTGCCATTGGTGTTGTCAACATTCAGGTTGCCTTTTGTTGTTTAAAACTTGGCATCTTTTTTCCTGCTGACAATGAGGGCACAATATTATGCAGCAATATTGGGCCATGTCCTGGCATTTTGAGTTGTGGGTACAGAAACATCATATCCCACATTCATTAAATGGATTTTTTTAAGAATGGAATTTTTATAAGTTTGTTCAACAAAACAACAGTAATCACAATTTCCAGCACTGCACATTGGACAGGAATGTACAAAAAGGCACTCATGAAACCATACGAAATTCATCCAGAACTGAAGAAGACTACCATCCTATGTTAAGGAGAAAATTTTGAAAATTTAACAAGCAAGGAGAGAGCAAATAAAGATTTACCTCCCTAGCCAGTGTTTTTGAACTGCATTTGGAACTGTCAGCCTTTGAATTTTCAAGAAACTGTTAAAATAGGTTCCTTCCTATCAGTCTGACCTGTTAATTGCAGCTCAGCTGAGGGAAATATAGAAAACTCTTCTTGGTTTCAAGACAACAAAGTTTTTCCTCAAGTCTATTATCTTTAAATGATGGAAAAGATTAGAAATAGTGTGTAATCTATATCATAAATAGCTTCTTCCAAGGTGAGTGTATAATAACCAGACATGACATAGCAAAGTGCTATGACATGAAATGCAGCAAATACATGGCCACTGTGCTGTTTCCTCCACACTCTGCCTATGGTGGTCCTCTCAAGCCAGCATATTATCCAGGCTGAAATATACACTGCTGAATCTCCAGCTGCTACATTCATCTTCTAGTAAACCTCTACACTGCATATGACTTCCCAGGACAACTGGTGTGGTGTTTCTCCTACCAGAAGGACAAGGCTTGTGTGTGTTCAAGTGGAAATGCTTGTCTAGTCAAATGCCTCCCTTAGACAAAGATGCAGCACCTGGGTTGTTCATGGCCAGTTCACTCTAACTATAAGGCTGCCCAAAGATGAACAACGTGCCAAAATGTATAACTCAAACAGGTCAAGCTGTTGCTATATGCTGTTACCATTATTTGCACAAAACAGCAGATCCAAAACAACTACCTGTATTGCTCTGCTGTTATGAAACTGTGCAAGTAGCCATTTCCAGTGTCAATAATTCTACCACAAAAAGAAGTTTACTAGCAGTTAGCGGATAGGGACTACTGTTGACTGCCAGCCAGTCAGAATTTCTCATCTTACAGAGCACAGGTTTGTGTAGAAATAGGATGGCACACGTACACACTAGCAAATCTCCAGGAGCATAGAGAGCCCATGGCATCACTTGAGGTACAGTACACCTAATGGTTTGTTTGGTATCTAATGGAGAACTTGCATGTTTTATATATGATTGCAGCTAATTGCTTCATTATCCATGGAAATCATAAAGCCAAACCATGTCTTATTATAAAATCAGCAATGAGACCATTTAAAAGCAGGCTTAGAAAAGAATATTATTGTGTCCATGCTTCTTCCGCTGCTTCTGCATACTTTTTTAATGACTTGGCATTAGGTTACAGTGGTCCCCCCCCCCCCCACTGGCACTTGTTCTTTTATATCAGTCTCTGGTTAAAATGATCCCACGCCAAGGAATTAAGGTGAAACCCATTGGCTTCTTAAGCACTTAGAATACAGCTAGATTATGCACACCATTGCAATACTAGTTTGATTGGATCGTCATTTGATTGGGGAAAGGGAGGGGAGAAGCCATAAAGTTCTAAAATTGTTCATCAGTTCATGATTCAAATAACTGGGATGCTTTTACTTCATCATAAATCTCACTCCCAGTGATTATAATGCATAGCGCTGGCAATATTTATTTAGACTTTCAACTGCCAAATAACCCCAAAGGCTTAGAGCAGGTAATAGCATTTAAAAACTGTGCCCATTATCCTGTTTCGTAGCTCTGCCAGAGGAGGGGAGTGACATCACTGACAGAAGCAAATTGTCACTAATTAAATGCTTTCTGCTTCAATTTCAGGTTGCACACAACTATCTTTCACTGTGTGTATGTTGCACACAACCCAAAATTGAAGCAGGAATTTTTTAAAACTATTGGTAATTTACTGTTGTGGATGATGATATTCCTGCTACTGTGGAAAAGGTACAGAGCAGGATACTAGCCATTAAGTAAACAAAGCACACTAAGTTGCATTAAAGCAGGTCCACTGAATCAGTGGGTGCTTGGTAACTCAACTCTGTAAGTTTGATTGATTCAAATTGACTTACTCCAACTGTGATTTACTATAATAAAGTAAGTCAGAGTAAGCCCATTTGAATCAATTGAACTTACAGAGGAATTGATTCACCAAATCATAGTTGATTCAATGGGTCTACTCTAGTGAGATTTACTAAACTAAGCAACAGGATTTTGGCTAATATTTGACAAAATGAACTTTAATTGAAAGAACCCTGCTCATTCCCATTCACTAAGCATTTCACTGGTGTTCGCACAGTGCTTTTGGAAAATAGTCATGGCCAATATTTGCTGAACTTTTGGAGCAAAGAAGGTCTGAATATCAATGAATGCCAGTGACACTGCTTTTGTGGCTACCACCCCCTTTAAACAAAAACTACAGCTTTTATGATGAAGGAACTATCAATGGCAGACATACTACTCAGTGGTGGGATTCAAATAAATTAACAACAGGTTCTATGTCCTAATGATAAATAAATAAATAAATAAATAAATAAATAAATAAATAAATAAATAAGTCAATATGTAAATATGTAAATATGTAAATAAATATGTAAATAAATATGTAAATAAGTAAGTAAATGCCCAGGACAGTGGGATCTGATGAGGATTTCTTCCACAGTGGTCTCCCTACTGCCTATTATCACAACTACTTCTCACATAATTAAGACATCTGGATAAGTGCATCTGTTTGGGCATACTGCTGCTGTTACCCTCACCATGGGCATGTGCCAAAAACACACACACAAACACACACCTCACAGTGGGTGCTTATGACCAAGTTTGACAGAGAACTGACACATCTCTCCTTCCCTTTACCTCCTATTTTGCCCTATAGCTCACCAGTAAAAATTGCTTCCCTCCCCTTTCCTGCTCCTGAAATGACTGATAGCCCTGTTTGTTGTTACCTGGAGGCAGCCTTTGCGCACCTGTTGTGGAGTTCTTCTCCCCCCCCCCGCTTCCTTCTGGCTTGGAAGGTATGTTCCCTTTTCAGTCTGTTGCCACTCCACCTCACCCCCACCACCTCAATCGGTCCTTCAGTTACTGACTCCTCTGAGGTCTCCTCCTCCTCCATCTTTCCCCTCCACCCCGCACCCACCGCTTCTCCTTGTCAGTCGCTTTGGGGGTGTTGGTGTTGCTGGCGGCGCTGGTAGTGATGATGGCTTCCCTCAGAGCCCTGGCAGCTGCTTCCTCTTCTCATTTTCCACTTTTCCTTCATGCCACAGTTTCACCAAAAACATAAGACTCCCCCCCCCCACTGTCTTCCCCAAATTTCCACCTTCCATTTTCATCTCCTCTGTCCTCCTCTGCTGCCCCTTTTCTCCTTCAGCCCCACACAAGTCCTCAGGGAAGAGTCCTAAAATACAAGCCTTAGTTTTCAAGGAGAGTGCTGTGTAACCCCATGCAGTGCAGGTTTAATCTCTATTCCCTGCTCTGGGGAAACAAGGAAAGTAGTTGTGTGGGAAGAAGGGAAGGAAGAAGAAGGAGAACCTCACTTGCCTTGAAAGGCCCATTAGGGTCATCTTGAATGGCATGTAACACACATGTAAAGCGAAGATGAACTTGAGAATAACTCTCAAATTCTCTGACCCCTTCTGAAAAAAAAAGTTCTTACCACAAAGCAACAGTAATAGTAATAATGAAGCTTTTTCTGTAGCACAAGCAAGAGAGGGCTGCCACCCTGGGATGTGAACTGGTCTCTGAACAATGCCACAATCATTTAATCCCTCCCCATTCCAGGTTCTGTGGAAAAGTCCTACTTCGGGCACATCATGAGAAGGCAGGCATAGATTGAAAAAGACATAATACTGGGAAAGGTAGAAGGCAGCAGGGAAAGAGGAAGGCCAAATGCAAGATAGACCTACTCCCTAAGGAAACCACAAGCTTGAGTTTGCAATAGATGGGCAGGGCTGTTGAGGCCAGGCCATGTTGGAGATTGCTCATTCCTAGGGGCACCCTAAGTAGGGGGGAATTTGACGATACATAACAATAACAGCAACCTCAGGTTTTGTATGTATTTAACTGCCAGTTCCAAAAAGTTGAAAGGTTATTCCCTTAATTGGTTGTTGTGGGTTTTTCAGGCTCTTTGGCCGTGTTCTGAAGGTTGTTCTTCCTAACATTTCTTCCAGTCTCTGTGGTGAGACGTTAGGAAGAACAACCTTCAGAACACGGCCAACGAGCCCAAAAAACCCACAACAACCATCAGACCCCAGCCGTGAAAGCTTTGCAAATAAATGCCCTTAATGGGGGGACTACAACTCCCAGAATCCTGCACCAACCACAAAGACAGGGTTACGATCTCCCTCAAAACAGTGACCAGAGAAACCCATTGGCCAGTTATTTATTTATGAAATGTATGCTTTTTTTGCAGCTTGTGGGTTCTGCTCTTTTCGTCTTGTTTTCAAATGAGTCACTTTTTCTTACAAAATAATTGTAAAAACATGTTGACTCAATACTAGGCTGCCACGCAAGCATCTCCCGCCCACTCCCCAATTCACCAACATTTAATCCCTCCCCATTCCAGGTTCTGTAGAAAAGTTGGAGGCAACAGGAAAAGAGGAAAACCAAATGTGAGATGGATTGACACCATCAAAGAACCCACAAGGTTGAGTTTGCACCAGCTGTGCAGGGCTGTTGAGGACAGCGCAAAGGGGCAACGTTGCAAAAACAGAAGCTTAAAACAGCATGCTGACATGTGGCTCTTCAAAGAGGACTGTCCCAATTAACAAAAATTCAATCATCTTTGCAGACACCCTTGGCCTGATCGGATCGTATGGCAGATACCCTGGACTGCCAAAAAATATGAGTAATTGGGTTCTAGATCCAATTAAGCCTAAATTATCTCCAGAGGCAAAAAAAAACAAAAAAAAAAAACCTGAGGCTGTACTACTTTGGGCACATCGTGAGAAGGCAGGCATAGATTGAAAAAGACCATAATACTTGGTAATGTGGAAGGCAGCAGGAAAAGAGGAAGGCTAAATGCAAGATGGACCTACTTCCTAATGAAACCACAAGCTTGAGTTTGCAATAGATGGGCAGGGCTGTTGAGGCCAAGCCATGTTGGAGATTGCTCATTCCTAGGGGCACCCTAAGTAGGGGGGAATTTGACGACACATAACAATAACAGCAACAACAGTTTTTTTATGCATCTAACTGCCAGTTCCAGAAAGTTGAAAGGTTATTCCCTTAATTGTTTGTTGTGGGTTTTTTCCGGGCTCTTTGGCCGTGTTCTGAAAATTGTTCTTCCTGAAAAACCCACAACAACCATCAGATCCCAGCCGTGAAAGCCTTTGCAAATAGATGCCCTTAGCCACTTTTAAATTTTTTACAATCATAATAAAATATAATACCTGATAGAGCCTGGTTCCCCATTAGTTTTTCCATAGATCCTAAATACTAGATTTCCGCATACCAATGGAAAAAGTGGCATGTTCCCTCCCTGAAAATCTAAATAACTAATTAATCACCAACAGGCTTCTGACCTTTTTTCTCCAAAGTTCAGGTATTTATTTCTTTCAAAAAATAGAAGTATCAGTTTTTTTAAAACCCTGGAGCCTTGGGTTGTTTGTTTGTTTGTTTTTATTTTTAACCCATCTTTCTCCCTGCAGAGTGTCTCCAGTGGTTCACAAACCCTGACACAATGATAATTTTTTTTTTACATCCCACTATAAGGCAGCATAAAGATGCAATAATACATAAATGCTAAAAGGTTCTAAAGGGAATCCTGTTGAAATAATTTTGAAAATATATTTTACATGATAAAAATTTTAAAAAGCAATCCCATTTCATTTCCCTCCCTCCATTTCTCCACAGCAGTTTGCATGTTAAAAAAGCCTACCACAAAAGTCTTTGCCTGCCAGAGTCAAGACTGCATGGCAAACAGCTAAGGCAGGGAAATATTTAATAAAAAGCCAGCTTTATGCTCAAACATAGTTTGCCTTTTATGTATTATACTTACTTACTTGAATAATCTCAAAAATGAAAGCTTGAAACTTAAACCTATCTCAACACAGTCCTCTTGAAGATGCTGGTCACAAATCCTTGATTAGTATGCTTTAGTCCCTCCTCCTCCTCCTCCTCCTCCTCCTCCTCGCAGTCCCTCCAGCCCCCAGCCTGAATGTGTGGATAGTTTCGATTCCCCTTTGATATGTTGATCTGCTTTCTTCAACCCTGGCCTGATGGTAAATCTTACTAGTGTTAAAAAACTGATAGCTGTCTTCCTGTTTTTGAGTAAGCCTGCCATTTGTCTCCTCAAATTGTCAGAGCAACAGCCTTAGTTGTCTTTAACTTGAAAAAAAACACATAGCCCCCCTCCCTCCCCCGCTCGTTGCTGGTCACCTGGCTCCTCCGGCTTCATTCATCTCAGGCCAGTAACCGGATCTCCGAACTAAAATAAAAAATAACAACCACCTCTATGGAACCGGTGCGAACCGGGTCAATCCCACCTCTGATACTACTCAATCTGATGTTTGCTTACTTGGGTGTCTCCCCCCCCCCGCAGAATTATCCCTAGGTATCTCCACCTAGTTGTGATCCTGCTTGATAAGTATTGAATTAATCTAGTCAATTTTATCTCTCTCCTGCTCCTCTGCTGCCCTGCTCACTCACACTTCAGACATGGAATATTGACCTACAATGCAATCCAAAGGGACTTGCAATTCCATAGCTACATTTCGGACATACAATATCGACACATATAGTCTGAGTGGAGGGAGTGCAACAAGAGAGCTATGCCTTACTCAAAGCCATGGCACCTAATGCTGTTCAGGGAGGGGAGTGCTATTTTTGTGGGATTGTAATTTTTTTCTTCAAACGGTAATGACAGGATGGAAAATTCTTTCACCAGCTCCTGACCTATATCACAGTGAAAATTCTTTCACTGTGATATCGGTCAGGAGCTTGATACAGGATGCCATCGATGGACTGAAAAGGCTTTCACTGGAACAGATTGAAGACCACTTCTACTTTGCCTGCCAGGTTTCTCCCTTTCAAGGTCTTCTGTCTGCTACCACCCACGAAAATGCTATTTAGATAGAGCTGTCAGGAAGCATAGTAAGGGCCTCCATGGTGGCGTTGCTGGAGAAGCTTGTTTCTACCAGCCAAGGCCAGGATCAACTCTTTCTAGTCGTACCTCCTTCACCGTGCTAATCGCAACATTTAGGAGGTTAGCATGGCCTTGTTTGTCAGAACAATAACTGAATATTTGACACCAAAGAGGGTTATCCCTCATCCAACTGTTAATGTCCCGTTTGGAAATTGTTGCCATGATTATAGTGATCTGATCAGTGGGTCACACATCTCTTCCACTGAATTGTCTGAATTGTGGGCAATATTGTAGTAAAGCCAGAATTCATAACATCAAATTGCTGAGATGTTTTGATTAGTAGGATGGTAGCATTATGAGCTCGTCTGCAGAGGATCCCCTGCTCTTTGGGGCTTGGCTCTAATGTACAAAGAAGCTAGAGAATAGAATAATTTTTTTCTGCAACAGTGTACATCTATGAACAGCTCTTTTGTAACACAACATATGTTAATGTTCCTTAGTTTTATATGATCAGTTAAGAACCACTCACTATACAAAAGGCCTGTTCTTCTTGGAGCTGAAATCCACTGGAACTGGATTGTTTATTGAGCAATACAGCTATCTCCACCTTTAGAGTAGCCTTGTGAGTGCTGTGCTGGATACTGGCATGATAAGGCTTGTACTTCTGAATTTACCTCTGTATCACTGACTGTAAGGATGAACCATCTCATGATCACCATTCCCAGATTCACTGCCTCTACTCAATGTAGTTATTCAATTTTAATCCTAAATACCACTTTATGATGACAGAGCAACGTTCTCCAACAACTATCCAAATGGAAGCTCTAAACTTTTGGCCAAAATTGAAACACTATTTTTGTTGAGTTCCCAT